>NW_028270156.1:72372533-72679412 GCF_037043375.1 Chiloscyllium plagiosum | reverse complement strand
TACAACAAAGATATCTGAATCAAGTTTATGGTTTTAGACAAAGTAAAGACAGGTTGCATTCAGACAGTGATTTGGTAGATTATGCTTTGGTAGAGAACTAGTTTCAAGAAGTGCCCATTCTTCCGGACATTCGTGCAATATTTCAGGCATTAATGCTGACTGTGAATATGCATTTAGTGTCATGAACTTGATTAAGTGAAAACCAGAAATTGATCACTTCGACAACTTGATGAAAAATGGGTAGTACATTTCATCTGGACAAAATATTATTCTGAATGCACTCGACAATCATTGGGCAGCAAATAAAGATAGGCATGAAGAGCTGCCAATAAAAGGAGTAAATAAATTATTAGTATCCTCTTTTGTAGTATATGTGGTGTAAATGGGTCCCTGTATTTCAAGGCTGAGCCATAAATACCTGTAATTATAAAATTATAAAAATGCACACTTTAGTTAACACTGAAAAAAATGCTGTATCCAGGTAAAATGCCTGTAACTGTAAAATAAGTGCACATTTTTCATAGTTAAATAAATTGCAAAAAAAAAAGTTGCAATATGACATCCACTCAATAGAGATAAAAGCTGCTCTGACTACTCTGGGTTTTGCATGGACTCAGAAAAATTAGAGCGCACGTGCACTCCAGCTGACCTGATTTGACTCACCTGTCGCCCAAAAGTACATTGACTCCTTTCTAACCAAGCCCTGCTCCACTCAGTCCACCTTAAGTCCTTATTTACTAAGCAATCACTCGATCCACCCACCATCCTTCCTACCTATCACATTATCTACCTGCCAAAACTATCTGCTACTTTCTCCACCAGTCACTCTATCACCCAACAGGTATGCTTCCGTACCTCACACCCTATGCTTTGCCAATTTACCTCACCTCCCTTACCCACTTACCTCATCTTGTCATCTTAATTTGCCAGAACTCATTAAAATGTCAAAATAATGGAAAATTAAATTTACAATTAAAATAACAATTAAATCAAATCTTTAACAAATGTATAACACTGCATATAATTTATTAATTCAAAAAATGGTTTTGCATAATTAAAGAAAATATCTTCACAAGCTTCACTACATTTATTTTTTGCTAATCTGTCCTGTTGTTACTGCTTTTAAGAGTATTCCCATGTACTCCAGCATAGTGCAAGGAGGCCAAGCCACTCTCTATTGTGTCGAGCTTAGTCCTCCTTTGGATTACAGAAACACCAAGACAGCTTCCACACCTCTCTGCAGGCTCAACACCCTCTGGCTGAAGAAATTCCTCCTCATCTCAGTTCTAAAGGTTCACCCTGAGGCTGTGCCCTCTGGTCCTAGTCTCTCCTACTTGTGGAATCATCTTCTGCATGTCTACGCTATCCAGGCCTCTCAACATCCTGTTAATTTCAATGAGATTCCCCCATCATCCTTCTAAACTCTGATCAATGTGGCAGACTAGCACCTAGATCTGATCCTTTGATTGTGGGACAACCTGGATTTCACACCCTTCTTTTGTTCATTGATGTGCAATTAGTCCTGTACTGTAGCCACAAACTGCCAACTTATTTTTGAGTATACCTGTTCCTGCTCCTGCCCTATTGCAGTCTTCATTGAACTAGGGTTGATATTGTGTCTTGATGATATTGTACAGTGGGCCATGTGTCAAGCTATAAGGTTACAGAGCGTGTTTAAATATAATTCAGTGCCTCATGGATGCCCTGTCTTGAGTTGTTAGAGCTATTTAAAATCTATCCCAATGAGCATGGTGGTAATGCCACACAATTTGCTGGAATACCTCCATGTGAAAACGGATTTTATTTTCACGGGAACTGTTGCTGGTGTGGTGGTCACTCCAAGTGATACTGCTATGGACAAATGCATCTGTACCAGGTAAATTGATGGGGGGACAATTCCTTTTTGTATAGTCTTTCACCATTTGCTGCAGAACTTGTCCAGCAGCTCTCTCTATTAGGACCCAGCCAGCTAGATTAGTAGTTGTGCTACTGAGCCAGGGATGGACATTGAAGATCTCTCAACAGTACTTTCTTGTCACCTACAAAGATTTTTCCACGTGGTGCTGAGCAGCCAAGGGGTTACTTGTAAACAGAAAGAGGATTCTTGGCCATGTTTGACTTCATGTTGAGACTCAATGTGCTCCAGAGCTATTGGTGAGGACAACCAGGGCAATTCTCACCTAACTGTAAATCATTATACCACCATCTGCAGGAGTGAGTAATGATAGTGTCTGAAACATTGTAAAGTCAGATACTGTGAGAATGACTACAGTCTATTGTTTAATTAGTCTTTGGAGAACTCTGCCAATTTTTGACCCAGTCCCCAGACGTTAGGAAGGAGGACTTTACAGGGTCATCAGGATTACAGTCTGTGCCATGGTCAACATCAGGTGGTCCATCAAGTTTCATTCTTTCAGTAGCAGAATCATACTCCAACATAATCTGCAAACTCATGGTCAATCAATCTTGGTTCTAAGAAGAATACAAGAGGTCATGCTAAGGACAGCACTAGGTATGATCAGAAATTATCTGTTAACATGGTGAAACTACAAAACAGGACTACTTGCATGCCAAACTGGATGGGCAGCAAGTCACAGATAGAATTATGCTATTCCACAACAAGTGGATTTGATTTAAGCTCTGTAGTCTTGTCACATATAATTGAGAATGGAGGTGAAAAACAAATTAATAAACAATATACTGGAGGATATGGCCCGATAAATATTAACACCCTCCGCAAAGGAGGTCTCCAGGACATAAATGGAATCAATTTATGTAAAGGGGCAGTACAGACAGATCTGGGTGTTCTTGTACACCAGTCAATGAAGGCAAGCATGCAGGTACAGCAGGTAGTGAAGAAAGCTAATAGCATGCTGGCCTTCATAACAAGAGGAATTGAGTATAGAAGCAAAGAGGTGCTTCTGCAGCTGTACAGGGCCCTGGTGAGACCACACCTGGAGTACTGCGTGCAGTTCTGGTCTCCAAATTTGAGGAAAGACATTCTGGCTATTGAGGGAGTGCAGCGTAGGTTCACGAGGTCAATTCCTGGAATGGCAGGATTACCTTACACTGAAAGACTGAAGCGACTGGGCTTGTATACCCTTGAGTTTCGAAGATTGAGAGGGGATCTGATTGAGACGCATAAGATTATGAAAGGATTGGACACTCTGGCAGTAGGAAACATATTTCCACTGATGGGTGAGTGCCGAACCAGAAGACACAGCTTAAAAATACGGGGTAGACCATTTAGGACAGAGCTCAGGAGAAACTTCTTCACCCAGAGAGTGGTGGCTGTGTGGAATGCTCTGCCACAGGGGGCAGTGGAGGCCCACTCTCTGGATTCATTTAAGAAGGAGTTGGATAGAGCTCTCAAAGATAGTGGAATCAAGGGTTATGGAGATAAGGCAGGAACAGGATACTGATTAGGAATGATCAGCCATGATTATATTGAATGGCGGTGCAGGTTCGAAGGGCTGAATGGCCTACTCCTGCACCTATTGTCTATTGTCTATCACAGAAGAGATAATACTGAAACATCTTCAACAATCTTACCAGAACTAGCCCTTTGTCCGGGTCTTGCTTCATTTGGACATGGAGTGGTTTTGTATGTGAAGAGTCATAACTACCCAGGTTTGTGCTGACAAATAGTAGTAACATTCATGTCACAGAACAGCCAAGCAGTGACCATATCTAGCAAGAGAATCTAACCGTGTTCCTTGACATTCAGTGGTATTACCATCACTGAAATTCTTAACTATCAACATTCTAGGGATTACCATAGACCAGAAATTGAATTGGACTGGCCACATAAATATGGTCTAAAACAGCAGGAGAGAGGCTAGGAATCATGCAGCAAAGTAACTCACTTCATGGCTTTCAAACGCCTGTCCACAATCCAAGTCAGAGATGTGATAGAATGCTCTACATCTACCAGGATGAGTGTCCCTCCAACAATGCCATAGAAAAGCCTGCTTTATTGCCACCACACTTCCTTAATCACTGATGCTCAGGAATAGCAGTGTCTACCATTTACATCTATGAACTCCAGAAATTCGCCACGGCTCCTTTGATAGCTTTTGCCAAATCCATGACCACTTCCATCTAAGACAAGATAGCAGATGCTTAAGAACGTTACCAGTTGCAAGCTCCTCTCCAAGCCACTCACCAATCTGCTTAAAAAAAATGCTTAATATCCCTAATTATGGAATCCTCTACCACCATCACTTTTCCTTTTGCTCCTCTTGCTTGAATCCAGATAACTCTCCCATCCCTGATGTGTTGTGATGTTCCAAGCTCAGATTCCAGCTCATCAACTCCGATTGAGAATTCCTCAGGCAACCAGTATTTGCTACATTTGTGGTCACTACAAACCACAATGTGGTCCACCAGCTCCCCCATCATGCACATAGAACACATTACCTGGCCATGCATCTCAAAAGTTTTGCTTTAACATTTCCGACTGGTCTTTAGCTTTTCTTCTATAAAATATTTCCCTAATTTTACCTTTAATCTGAAAATAATTTAGAATAGACATTAAAATTAACAGTTACTTACCAACCAATGAACTTACATATCCCCTATGATATAATAGTTTCTGATCACCAAGTCTCCTCCCCTGATGGCTGGCTGGCTTTCTCTCTCTCTATCTCATTCTCTAATTCTACGGCTTCTGGAACAGAATTAAACTGGTTCACTGACTAACTTGTTCGACCAGTTCTCTAACTAACTAGGTTCAACTGAATGTTTGTGAATTCCTGTTTTAAAGCCGAAATTAAACTGCACCCACTCAAAAGTGTAACTTATAGTTAATTGTTAAATTCAATAACACACTAGACTTCAGATTGAAATTAGCCCTTAAACTGAATTAAATTATTGCTTAATATTTACCCCTTATGTCTCACTGTTTCACCAAAGAACAGTTACATTCTAATACAACAAAGGAGCACTTCTTTTCACGAATAACTTGGTCTTTGAACCATCTAGACAGACGCTGCTGTTAGCACTAAAAATGATAGTTGCCCTCAAACTTTTCATCTCTCGTTCATTTCAGGGCTCTGCTGTTGACCTTTCCAGCACATCTCAGTTAGCTGCTTGCTCCTATATCATGTTCCCCTCATTGCTCAGAGGAGGTAGAAGCAAATTGCTAATTTATTTGGCTCTGTAGCTGCATTGGCTATGATGGTTGGCTCTGAAATAACTCAACATAGGCTGGTATCCCATCATCGAGTCATGTAAATACTACATGGTACTGATGCAGCTAGCTCAGAGCTAGCCCCTAGAGTGAACAGAACCCCTGCCACTCCTGTGTATCTTTTTACTCTTTGTGTCATCAGCAAATTTAGCAACTAAATTTGCTCCCTTCATCCAAGTCATTTGTATACATAATAAAAAGTTGCGGTCCCAGCATTGATCCTAAGAGGGTACCTTCACTATGAAGTAATTAATTTAGTTCTATCCCCTTGCACATGATCTGATCCCGTACAGCCCGCTTTCTGGTTGCCTACAGAATGTGCTATGCTAAGAAATTGTCTGCAAATATTCTAAGATCTTCTTGTATTGGCCACCTGTACCCATTTGATATTCAGTCTAAATTCAGATTAAATCCCCCATGATAAATTATTGTACCCTTCTGATAAGTTCCATAATTTTTAAAAAAATACCGTCTACTATGTGGATTTTGTGGGTAGAGGGAAGGGACATTTGTAAACCATTCCCACAAATCACTTCTTGCATTGATAATTTCTCAGTTCTATTTAACCACTTCCATATCTTAGATTCCTAAACTTAGGTCATCCCTGTTGAAATAAATGTACAGAGGCGGGTATCCCATCACCACTTTACCCTTTATTTACAACTCCTGTTTATTTCTTTTTCATCAAGTGCATAAATCTTTATTCATTTTCCAATACCAGGAAGAAAGGAAACACCCGAATGGCCAGTGATAAGCAGTGCCCTTCTCATCAAAGGGCAATGTTGTGTGATCAAAAAATGAAAAGGGAGGGCAGGGACTAAATTAAATTAAAATGCTCCACACCCCACAGGACACACCTATCCCTGAAAACCTCGAGGGTGTTGGTAGACACCATGTGCTCCTTCTCTAAGGACACCCGGGCATGGACATAACCATGGAAGAGGGTAGGCAATCGGCCATAACGACTCCTTCCACGGCCTGCTGCCTAGTTCTGTTTATGGTCAGTTTGGAGCAGGCCCACGAGGAAGAACAACTCCTATTTATACATTAGTCGAACCTCTGATTAGGGCTGTTAATCTGGTCCAATGAGGGAATTCATTCTATGAAATCCACCTGACTGACTTTGTTCCAATCATTCCAATACCCTCTAAGTCATGGGATATAGACGCATTCTTTCTCCTGTAGCTTCTCCTGGGGCATTTTTGCAACAGGTCTAGTTCCTCTGATTCTGCCTTGAATACTGGCAGAATGTACTGGGCTGTATCCTGTCTCTTGCGTCTGGAACATCTTGGAAGAAATTAATCTTCTTCAGGTGATAATGGTGTTGAGGCTGTAACATCAGTTATGTCCATCTCATCCTCAGAGGTTTCTTTGACGCTAGGTTGAGAGGAAGAACCCATGGGTTCTGACAGCCTTGCCAGATGTTGAGGGGTCAGGAATATGGTTTGCTCTTGTCCTGTTTATGAGGTTACAGCTTTCATGTGGTCCATGTCCTTCTTCAGGATTGTCTCTCCTACCCAAACTTTGTATGTCATGGGACCTAACCTTGCATCAATCATGTCTCTTACCCGTGCAGAGTCATTTCCATGGTTTTGACACCAAACTTTGTCCCATGACGTCTTGCTGCCTCTCTCACTTAGTGAATTCTTGTGTCTGGCATTGGTATTCCTGGTGCTGTTTTATCCACCCCCTCCCAGGATCAGGTTTAACCTGGTGCGATCACTTCTTCCCATTAGCAACCCCTGATGGAGCTGTCTCTGTAGTTGCGCGAGGAGTGGCCCTTTAATTGAACAGGAACTGGGACAGTTTGGTATCGAGTGAAGGTGAAGGTTGCTTCTTTAAGCCTGCCTTCAAAATTTAGACTGCTCTTTCCACTAGACCATTGGCCAATGGATGGTATGCAGCTGTCCTGACATGTCGGCTGCCATTTGACTTTAGGAAATACTCAAATTCTCTGCTGGTAAATGATGGCCTGTAGTCTATGGCCAACTACTCTGATATTTCGTGTCATAGAGTCATACAGCACGGAAACAGATTCTTGGGTCCAACCAGTCCACGCCGACCGTAGTCCCAAACTAAATTAGTCTCACCTGTCTGCTCCTGGTCCATATCCCTCCAAACTTTTCCTTATGCAAATTCTTTGAAACTTTGTAATTGTACTCACATCCACCACTTCCTCAGGAAGTTCATTCTATACATGCGAACCACCCTCTGTGTAAAAAAGGAATTGCCCCTTGTGTCTATTTTAAATCTTTCTCCTCTCACCGTAAAAATGTAGCCCTTAGTTTTGAAGTCCCCCATCCTAGGGAAAAGACAACTCCCATTAACCCTATCTGTACCCCTCATTATTTTATATATTTCTATAAGATTGCCGCTCAATCTCCTATGTTCCAATGATAAAAGTCCCAGTCTATCCAGCCTTTCTTTATAATTTAAACCTTCCATACATAGCAACATCCTAGTAAATCTCTCCTGAACCCTCTCCACCTGAATAATATCCTTCCTCTAACTGGGCGAGCAGAAGCGGACACAACATTCCAGAATAGGTCTCACTAACGTCCTGTACAATCTCAACACAACTTCCCAAGTCTTATATTCAAAGGGCTGAGAAATGAAGGGCAAGTATGCCGAACGCCTTTTCAACCACCTTGTCTATATGTGGCACAAAATTCAAAAAGTTGTGGACCTGAACCCCTAGGTCCTTCTGTTCTACAACACTACCCAAGGTCCTCCCATTAATTATATAAGCTCTATCCTTGTTAATTGTACCAAAATGCAATATGGATTGAATTCCATCTGCCATTTTTCATGCCTATTGACTCATTTGATCAACATCCCTTTGTAATCCTAGAAAACATTCTGCGCTGTCTACTCTGCCAACAATTTTGGTGTTGTCAAAAAACTTACTAATCATGCCTTCTATATTCTTATCCAAATCATTTGTATAAATGACAAATGAAACAGGACCAAGAACCGATCCCTGTAGAATACTGCTCGTGACAGACCTCCAGTCCGAAAAGCAATCCTCCATCAGCACTCTCTGTCTCCTGCCGTTAAGCCAATTATGTATCCAATTGGCAAGCCTGTCCTGAATCCTATGTGTTCTAACATTACTAATTAGTCTACTACGTGGAACCGTTGGCTTTACCAAACTCCAAGTAAACATGTCTACTGCTTTTCCCTCATTGAATCTTTTGGTATCTTCCTCAAAAAACTCAAATCAAGTTTCTGAGACACAATTCTTCTTGTACAAAACCATGCTGACTATCCCTAATCAATTTTTGCCTCTCTAAATGTCGATTAATCCTATCTTTTATAATTATCTCCAACAATTTACCCACAACCGAGGTAAGACTCACTAGTCTATAGTTCTCCAGTTTCTCCTTACAACATTTCTTCAACAAAAGTACATTAGCTATCCTTCAGTCATCAGGTATCTCACCCTTAGTTACAGATGATGCAAATATTTCTGCAAAGGGCAACACGGTGGCTCAGTGGTTAGCACTACTGCCTCACAGTGCCAGGGATCTGGATTCGATTCCAGCCTCGGGCGACTGTCTGTGTGGAGCTTGTACGTTCTCCCCGTGTCTGCGTGGATTTCCTCTGAGTGCTCCGATTTCCTCCCACAGTCCAATGATGTGCAGGTTAGGTGAATTGGCCATTCAAAATTGCCCATAGTATTAGGTGCATTAGTCAGGGGTAAATTCAGGGTAGGGGGAATGGTGTGTGGTGGGTTACTCTTCAGAGGGTGAGTATGGACTTGTTGGGCTGAAGTACCTGTTCCATACTGTAGGTAATCTAATCTAATCAAAGGGGACTGGCAATTTCCTCCCTCACTTCTCACAACATTCTGAGATATAAGAGATCAGATCCTGGAGATTTATCCCACCATTATATTCTATAAAATCTCCCAAACCTCCTCTTCTGTAATATGAACTGTTATGAAAACATGAAAATTTATTTCAATATATTCTCTCAACTCCATTTCTTTCTCCACAGTAAAAACTGATGAGAAATATTCTTTTAGTATCTCTCCCATGTCATAACACAAGGGGCTGACGTCTTAAGGGGTCCGACCATCTCTGTAGTTAACCTCTTTCTCTTAATGTATTTGTAAAATCTCTTTGAATTATCCTTAACCTCATCTGCTATGCAATCTCATAACCCCTCTTTGCCTTCCTGATTTCTCTCTTAATCAATAGAAGAGTGTAGAGACATTCTTAAGCGATTCAATTGAACCAAGTTGTCTATATCTAAAATAAGACAATCTTTTATTCTCGACTAGAGCCTCAATGTCTTTATTCACCCATTGTTCCTTAATCTTGCCAGCCTTCTCCTTCATTCTGACAGGAACATAATGTCTCTAAACTCTCATCATCACACTTCTGAAAGACTACCTGGTATCAGTGATCTCTATACCTGTGAACAGTCTACTCCAGGCAACTTTAAAATTTGCCTTACCCCAATTAAAAACTAACTTTTATGGAAGGCTTATCCTTTTCCATAACTCAAGAGCTTTTCAATTGTTATCTCCATGACTGAAAAATGAACTGTATGCACAGTTTGAGTGGGTGTCCACAATAACCAAAAATGTACAGTCCATAAAAGGTCAGGCAGCATCCGATGAGCAGGAGAATCGACGTTTTGGTCTCCTGCTCCTCGGATGCTGCCTGACCGGCTGTGCTTTTCTAGTATTCCACTCTCGACTCTGATCTCCAGCATCTGCAGTCTTCACTGTCTCACAGCCCATGAAAGTACTTACGTTGGCGATGGGGGAGCTACTGTCAGTAATTTTTGTCTGTATTGGCACTCTGGGCATTGCTCCACAATATGGCTATGCCAGCATCCAATCCTGGTCACAAGTCCTTGCCAACATCTTCATTTTGGAAACCCCTTGATGACCCTGGTGGAGGTCAGCCAGTATGTGGTGGTGGCCTTTGCTAGGGACAATCATTCTTGCTCCCCATAATAATATGCCATCCTCTATGGTGATCTGGTCTTGCTAGGTCCAGAAAGGTTTCAATTCTGGTTGTGATGAGCCTTTTGTTACCTCTATCACCACCAGCAGTTTTAATTTTACTGGATAGGATCCTTATGTGTTCATGGTCTGATATTGTCAGCGTCGACACCATTAGTGGGGTATCCACCAGTGGGAAGCGGCTCAAGGCATCCACATTTGCTGCTTGGCCTCCTGTAATTATATGCACTCAGAATAAGAATCCACTACTGAATTTGGTCTGAAGCTGTGGGAGGCACGACCCTATCCTCTAAGTAGTCCTTGCAGAGGTTTATAGTCTAATACTATTACAAATTTACATCTGTAAAGCCATAGGTGGAATGTTCTCACACCAAAGATGGCTTCTTTATCTGGGTGTATCTTTGTTTGGCATCAGCCAAAGTCTGGGAAGCATAAACTCTTGAGGAAACACTCTTCTGGGCCACGAGTGAGCCAATACTACCCTGATTCCACATGGGTAAATAACGCATGTCAGTATCATCTCTTGTTTGAGATCATGGTGTACCAACACCTCAGATGAAGATAGCTGCTTCTTCACTTCTCTAAATACGACTTCTTGGCTATGAGACCCTTGATAAGGCTGATCATTTTTCAACAGCAGATGTTAACGTTTCTCGGGTGGAGGCCAGGTTGCGTATGAATTTTCGTAACAATTCACCAACTCAAGGAAAGACCTAAGCTCCCGTACAGAAGTGGGAGCCAGTGCATCTTTGATTTCCCTCACTTTATCATCCAAAGAGTGCAGTTTTGTTGACTCTGTAGTTGAAGTAGGTCACTTGGGGTGCCTGGAAGACATATTATTCCCTCATAAGACATACACCTGCTTTGGAGAAATTTTAAACACCATGTCCAAGTTTTCTAGATGCTTTTTATTGATCTTCCCGGTTATTAACATGTCATATAGATAAATGGTGACCTGGGGTAGACTTCGTAAAATGTTTTCCATCGTCCACTGAAAATTTTCATTCATTCATTGACATCCCTTGCAGATGAGGATCACTCCCTTCTACTCTCAGGATGAGCCTGCAGATGGTTGTACAGACCGATGCAGCTACCATAGGTTCAGTTACACTTGCGGCAGAGGGTGATCATGGGAAGGAGTGGGTGGGGCATTGATGTGGCAGCATACTCCTTTTGCTGCTTTCACCTGGCGTCTACTTTTTCCTCCAACAGCAAATCTCAAGGTACTCAATGCCTTCCCTGATGCTCCTCCTCCACTTTGGACTGTATTGGATCAGTGATTCCCAGGTTTCTGGGAATGCAGCACTTTGCTAATGAGGCCTTGAGGGTATCACTGAAGTGCTTCCTTATCCATCTGGCATACCATTTCGAATCTGGAAGTAGAGTTCCTGCTTGAGGAGTCTCGTGTTGGTCATGAGGACTATGTGCCCATTTCATTGTAGCCAATCGAAATTGGTCAGTGTCTTGATGTTGCAGAAGTTGGCTTCGTCGAGGATACTGTTGTTGGTGCATCCTTCTTCCCTCGCAGGATCTTCTGCAGGCAGTGTTGATGATACTGATCCAGTGCCTTGTAGATAGTCAACATCTCAGAGCCATGTAGGAGACAGGAACTCCCACAACTCTGTAAACCATTATCGGATCTGATGCTGTTATCCTTGAACACCTTTTTCTTCAGCTGGCTGAAGGGTGTGCTAGCACACTGGAGGCGGTGCTGGATTTCTTCAGTTACGTCAAAACCTGTATATCACAGTATTCAGCCATATGCACCATCATTCAATGCAGCAGCTAAGGATAAGGAGAAATTCCACTCCAGCCTTGACCAATCTCTCACACAGGTCCCTGCAGTGGGCAAACTTATCCTCTGCAACTTCAATACCATGACTGGAGACTGCGACTGCTGGATGGGCCATCACTGGAAAATGGCACAGGCCTATGATATCCAAAAAGGCAATCTCTTATATTGGTAAAAACCTTTATGGGTATTAATTGTGACATACTTCTGGAAATCCTCACCTTATCGTATTTGCAGGTAAGCATGCCTCATGTCCAGCTTTGTGAGTGACAGCCCCTTCTGCCAGTTTTGACTGTACGTCCCCCACAAAGATGAATCAACCCATCCGGCTTCACAATTGGTATAATCAGTGCTGCCCATTCCATAAAGTGTACTGGTTTGATGCTTCCTTCACTTTCTAGCCTCTTGATTTCTGACTGTACTTTTGCACGTAAACCGTATGGCACTGGGCTGGCCTTGTAGAATCATGGAATTGCTTCCTGGTCAAGGAAGTTTGGCTCTTTTGATAGTCCCTAGAACTTCCTGAAAATCATCCAGGTATTTAATTAGGACTTCATTGAGACAGCCATTTTCTCATCAGATGTTGAGCCAATCAAGATGAATCTTTTTCAACCAATTTTGCCCCATCAAGCTTGAATGACACTTTCACTATGATCAGAGGTAACTAAATCATCTGTAACATACCAGAACTGAAATTGTACCCTTAGAGGTTACCTGGTGTTGGTTCTCAAGCTTGGCTGAGGTTGGATGCAAACGTAAATGTTTGAATATAGAACTAATCTTGGTAAAGCTGGTTTTGCAATCTCTGACACAGCCGTACCGATATCAAACTCCATGAGAACCGGGTGGCCAATAAACCCGCTTTTTATTTTGATTGATTCCAATTTGGATATTGCTTAGCTATTTAAATGCTCCAAACCAGATATAGGTGGACTTTCCAGGGTGTGCACACTTCTGGATACTGTCCTATGAGTTCACTTACTCAATTCAGGTGTAGTGGGACTTTTCTTACCGTCTCAAGTCTGCATACCGGCAACGACTACAATGGCCTGTGGCCTGGATTCTTGTGAAGACTTTAATCATTTGGCTGAGGGTTGGCTGTGTTTTGGGGTTTTGCTGTGGACTGAATTAAGATCCCTCTATTCAGGATATGTCCTGGATGAGTCTATGCAATTGCCTTTACTCAAGTGTTGTTCACCAAGCTCAGTTGGACTGCTGAGGCTGTCCACTTTCATCGGAATACCCTGTAACTCAAAAGCTCCACTTGCTACATTTTCCAATGGTAAAGCCAGTTGTAGTGTCTGCTTGAAGTCCAGTTGGGCTTCAGGTAGTAGGTACTTTTGCATGGTCACATCATTAATCCCACATACTGAACTGTTTCCCAGCATCTCACTTTGGGATAAATCAAAATCACATGCCTTTGCCTATCATCTTAACCTTGTCAAACATCCCAATACAGATTCCCCTGGTTCTTAAATTACCGAGTAAAACTAATAGTGCCTCAAAAATAGAGGCGGCTTGGGGTCGTAGTATTCCTGATGTAAATCCGTCAACTCTTGAAAGATTTTAATATCTGGTGCCTCAGAGAAAGTTAGGCTCTTATTAACCTAAAACGCTACAGGTCCACAAGCTGTGAGGAGAATTACTTGTTGCTTTTCATCTGTCCCAATGTATTTGGCTAGAAAATATAACACATTCTTTCACATACTGGCTCTAATCTTCAATGGCAGCATTCAACGATACAAGCTTACCAAATAGCAGCATGATGCCAGAAATGCTTACCCCAACTCAGATGATGGTTTCAATTGAATCTCTTCAGGGATGCGTTTTTCTCTCATTGCCACTGAAATAACCCCAGAAAGGCTGGTATCCTGTCACCAAGTCACCCTTTATTTACACGTACATAATATATGACTGGTACAGCTAGCTCAGAGCCAGCTTAGAGTGAACAGAACCCCTGACATTCCTGTTTAAATTTGTCCACCAGGACTCCCTAATTGGAACACATTAACAATCCCAATCGGGGAACTCATAGTCTATGAGGTCCACCTGGCTGACTACAGGCTTGTCATTCAGGAATACTTTCTAAATACAGAGGTCTTCGGCACTGTTCGTATGACTTCACTGCATGAATAGTTTGCATCGAATGATCTTGGATTTTAAACATTCTTCATTGTAAGAGGGCCATAGAAGCTAAAGATTGTGAGATTCTTTCAACATGCATGATTTCATACTATCATGGAAAATCCTCAGCCCTTGATCTGCTGCCCCAGTGGTTTGAACTTGATGGGTTTGCTGATGGGTGGGATGTGACAAATTCCATATCATCTCGAGCCACTGCTGGGCCACGTGAAACAATGTTCTCTTCATAGGTCACAGGTCCTTACATATAGCACTGACATCAGTATTCATGCCTTGAACTCATTGATTTTGGTGATGAAGATAGCCATATCCTCTGTGAAAAATACCTTGCTGCTTCAACATATACTCCAGGTGCTGCTGCATAGGCCTCTCTATTACTCATGGATGGAGTTCAAGTGCTGAAATATTGAAATGTACCTCAATTTATCTGCACTACAGACTGTTATTCGTGGTCCGTGAGGTCTCAATGCCTTCGGGGACTCTGACAAATGGCACGCATCATCTTTTGTTGATTCAAATACTGAAGTCCACACTTTAACTCCTGAGGACCTACTACATCCTCTGTGGAGCATCATTGTGATGGTCTTCCCCAATTATGTGACAAGGTGCCCATCAGTCTCTGCACCTCCTTCTGCACACTGGTCATGTACTCATTAGTGGTACCAATGTTAAAAAAAATACACATGGACCAGCTGAGATACAAGTTTAAACATTTGAAGTTGATGAGCTGTCTGATTTGACGATGCTTCCTCAGAAAATGTTTCTCTTGATGTCCACAGTATGTCTTGCCCAATCTGAGAAGCCAACAATGCTAGACTCTTGAGAGAAACAAAAAAATGCTTATGAGAGGAAGACAATGGAAACCTTCCTCGTGTATCATTGGTGCCAGACTAGGCTATCATTGCTAATTCTGGATCACTTTTCCACTGTTCAATTACCTACCATTCACTTCTATTCAACATAACCATTCTTCCCAACAATCGCCACTATGGCAATCACAACTCTAATTCTTAGAATACCTGTTCTCTGTCCTTCTTAAATAGTCAATTCATTGTTACCACATATCCACTTCATGCCATCATAATGTTACATATTGCTGTCTCTGCCAGGGCCTGTATAGCTCTTAGCACTGGTCCATTTCCTTCTGAGTATGAATCTCTTACAAGGACAATAAAGAGATGAGGTGATGCAGCTCTGTATGCAGAAGGAAATCTACACATAGTTCAAAACATATTCTGTTATGTGGCACCCTCACCCATTAGTACTATGGCCATATCAACGACATGGTCACATACTCTGTTGGTTTGAAGGAACTTATAACTGATGTTTGTCTAAAGTGTTGCATGCTACGATCCAAGGTGGGAATATTGAATAAGTAGAAGGTTAATTGCATGGGATCCAAGAAGAGCAAGATAATTGAATTCAAAATAGGTTCAATGGTAGGAAGCAGAGGGTGATGGTTGAAGTTTGTTTCTCAGACTTGTGGCATGTCACAGGGGTCAGTGCTGGGATCTTTGTTATTTGCTGTTAACATAAATGATCTGGATGTGAGTGTGCAATGCATAATTAGTAAGCTTGCAGATGGTACAAAATTAGGGAGTATAATTGATAGTGAGGAAGGATATCAAAAATTACAGTGGGATCTTGATCACATAGGGAAGTGGGCTGAGGATTGGCAAATGCAATTCAATACAGATAAGTACGAGGTGTTGCACTTTGGAAAGTCAAACTAAAGTAGGACTTTTACAATAAATGGTAAGGTCCTGAGGAGTGTTGTGGAACTGAGGGACCTAGGAGTACAAGTACATAGTTTGTTGAAAGTGGGGTCACAGATAGACAGGCTGGTGAAGAAGGCATTTAGTATGCTGGCCTTCATCGGTCAAGGCCTTCATAGGAGTTGGTCAGTTATGTTACAGTTGTGTAAGTCATTGGTGAGGCCGCAATTGGAGTATTGAATACAGTGTTGATCACCCTGTTATAGGAAAGACATAGTTAAACTGGAAAGAGTGCAAAAAAGATTTATGAGGATGTTGCCAGGACAAGTAGGCATATGGACCAAATGTGGGCAATTGGAAATTGCTGAATGAGCACCATGGTCAGCATGGACCAGTTTGGGGCCAAAGGATCTGTTTCCATGCTGAATTACTGTAGACTCTGAGTTGTAAAATTTTGTGTTTATTTTGACAAACCTACCGATTCCACATCTGGATTGATAAATGGTCATGGGTTCTGTTTATTTTAATGTGGATCATGGATGAGGACAAACAGGAAGACAGCTAATGATCCGCATCCATGAACACCAACTAGCCACGAAACGACACGACCAGCAACCTTAGTAGCCACACACTCAGATGACAAGCAACATGAGTTTGACTGGGGAAACACTACTATTGTAGGACAAGCCAAACAGAGAACAGCCAGGGAATTCCTAGAAGCATGGCACTCATCCACAGATTCAATCAATAAGCACATCAACCTGGACCCAATATGCCGGCCACTGCAGCGGACAGCTGGAACGGACAACCGGAAGCGGCAGATACAAATCACTATAAGTGCCGGAGGAAACATCACAGAAGCGCTTCACAGGAGGCTCCCAAGCACTGAGGATGTCACCTAGACAGTGGACGAAACGTCTGCGACACAAATTTCCAGCTCGGCGAACAGAACCACAACAACGAGCACCCGAGCTACAAATCTTCTCCCAAACTTTGAAGTTATGAAAATTATTTACACTGAAATAAGGACAGAAGACTTTTTAAAAACCTGCACAATATATGAAGCTTTACAAATCCTCTTAGATCTTGTGAACATATAATCTTCCTGTAATCTAGGCTTATTGCTTGTTAATGATATAGAAGATGGTATCAGCAATAACATTAGCAAATTTGCTGATGATACAAAGCTGGTGGCAGGGTGAAATGCGATGAGGATGTTAGGAGATTACAGGGTGACCTGGACAAGTTAGGTGAGTGGGCAGATGCATGGCAGATGCAGTTTAATGTGGATAAATGTATGGTTATCCACTTTGGTGGCAAGAACAGGAAGGCAGACTACTACCTCAATGGAATCAATTTATGTAAAGGGGCAGTACAGAGAGATCTGGGTGTTCTTGTACACCAGTCAATGAAGGCAAGCATGCAGGTACAGCAGGTAGTGAAGAAGGCTAATAGCATGCTGGCCTTCATAACAAGAGGATTGTGCTTCTGCAGCTGTACAGGGCCCTGGTGAGACCACACCTGGAGTACTGTGTGCAGTTCTGGTCTCCAAATTTGAGAAAAGACATTCTGTCTATTGAGGGAGTGCACGAGGTCAATTCCTGGAATGGCAGGATTACCTTACACTGAAAGACTGATGCGACTGGGCTTGTATACCCTTGAGTTTCGAAGATTGAGAGGGGATCTGATTGAGACGCATAAGATTATGAAAGGATTGGACACTCTGGCAGTAGGAAACATATTTCCACTGATGGGTGAGTGCCGAACCAGAGGACACAGCTTAAAAATACGGGGTAGACCATTTAGGACAGAGCTCAGGAGAAACTTCTTCACCCAGAGAGTGGTGGCTGTGTGGAATGCTCTGCCCCAGAGGGCAGTGGGGAGGCCCACTCTCTGGATTCATTTAAGAAAGAGTTGGATAGAGCTCTCAAAGGTAGTGGAATCAAGGGTTATGGAGATAAGGCAGGAACAGGATACTGATTAGGAATGATCAGCCATGATTATATTGAATGGCGGTGCAGGCTCGAAGGGCTGAATGGCCTAATCCTGCACCTATTGTCTATTATTGTCTATTGTATTCTTGACTAGTAGATGCTGGTCTTCCAAACTTTCATATCTTGAGTTTACTTTTGTATGTGTTGTATGCACAACTGAAGAGGCTAGGTGATTATTTGTTTAGTTCCCTGAGTTGGCTTCTGTTCAATGTTTCCCTATTAGATGTTGTGACAACTTTGTAGGACTTAACCTCACACAATGGATAACTCTGCAAGTGACCAACTTTCCTAAGTCAACGTACAATTCAAACCTAAAAACCTATGCAGAGATTAGGCAGCTCTGCACCTGTGTATCTATCATGCACTGTTTACATTTTCCTTATTTTTGAGAACTTTGTTGTGAATTTCTGAGAAATTGGACAGGTGATGACTTAGAAAGGTTTTCCTAACCTGCCTTTTGAATATAGATAAATGACACTGTACTTAAGTAGCATAGCACAGTGTGGAGTGGGTGAGGTGTGGAACTCTAGGGGCTATTTTTCTTTTCAGCAGATTTTCTATTAATTTTGAATTTAATACAAACGGTGGTAAAGGAAATAAACAACTAACTAAATAAATAAATAGTATAATTAATTAATTAAATCTCATTAAGCTTGGTATGGATGGTGTGTCCGGGCTGAACTCCTGGATACCATTGTGATCCAGGGCAAACATCTCTGCAGACAATTGTTTGACGTTCAAATAGTTTTGGCTCAGAGTTTATGAACTGTAAGCTGAAATACAGACATTGTGATGTGCCAGTTACCTGGATTATTATACTATGAGACAGTCACATCACCTAGGTTAGAGTCTTCATATTTAGTCAGTCAGTGGTCAAGGAGAGAATGATGTGACTGTTAAGGAGGCAGATATGAGGAACTAGAGGGTAGGAATGCAAGAGTGCTAGTCTTTACAATTGTCCATTAGGTTTTAAAGCAGAATGGTTGCAGGGTAGATGAGCAAACTGACTATGACATTTGGTACAGGGAGCCATTTTAGTGGAGGGGAGGGGACAAGCAACAAGCAATATAGTAGTAGGAGATAGTATAGTGAGAGAGATTGCCATATTCTATGCAGCAAAAAGCTCGTCTCCAGAGATCTTTGTTGTCAAGCCAACGTCAGACAACATTCCCTCTTAAAGCTGCATGATAGTAAAGCTACTGGGAGGTTCTGCACATATAGATCAGCATGCTGAAACATTGCTTCCATTCACAGAAGCTGCTGATACACATGGCTCTTGGAGGAAAAAGTGCTGGAGGAAAAAGTAATTGAGAGAACATTGCTTCCTGGGTTCAAGGTTATTGGCTCGGGGCTGGAAAGTAACTTGCAATAGGAGGAGAGGATTCAGTTGTCATTGTCATGTTGGTACCTACGATAAAGGTAGAATTAGGAAAGAAATTCTGCATAGAGAATATTAAGAACTAAGCACCAGGAAACTGAGGTATGGATCTGGAATGGTCGATACCTGAACTGAGCTGAGGCCAGTGTGCCTGCAAACCATATAACCCGAGAAGCTGAGAGAATTTTAAACTAATTAGAGGGGGTGGAGGATCAAGTGTGGGAATATTGGGTATAGCAAGCAGCAGAGCCAAGTAATATGGAAAATGAGTGTCAGAGAATGGAATTAAGGTGTAGAGAGAAAAAAGAAAGAAACCTAGGAATCCACCAATCTTCAAGATTAGATGTTATAAAGATAACAGTAAGACAAAAATGAAAACAATGTATCTGAATGTGCACAGCACAATAAAGTAATTTGACAGTGCAAATATGACAAGAATTGGGTTTTGAACATTGAGAGGTATATGACATTCGAGAAGAATAGTAAACTAGATAAAATTAGTGGGGTTGCATTGTTAGTCTCTGATGGTATTTATGCAATAGGTAGAGATGGTAAAGGTTCAGGAAATCAGGATGTGGAATCGGCTTGGGTGGAGATGTGGAATAGTAGAAGAAAGAATGGCCCCTAATTAACTGTAATGTGAGATAATGTATAAAAGAAAAGATAATGGGTGTGTTAATCTACATATGAACTGGAAAAATCTGATTGACAATCGTATCCTGGATGGGGAGTTCCAAGATAAAGACAGTTTCTGAGAGCAATGCATTCTGTAACCAAATAGAGATTTTTTAAAAATTCATGGGATATGCTTATTGCTGGCTGGACTGGTATTTCTCATGCGTCCCTAATTGCCTTTGACAAAGTGGTGGTGATCAGCCTTCTTGAACCACTGCAGTTCATTTGCTGTAGGTATAGCTACCATGCTGTTAGGAAGAGAGTTTCATGGTTTTGACCTAACTACGCTGAAGAAATGGCAATATATTTCTAAGTCTCAATGGTGTGTGGCTTGGAGGGGAACTTGCAAGTGGTGGTGTTCCCATATAGCTGCTGCTGTTGTCCTTCTCAAAAGATAGTGGTCTTGAGGTTGGAAGGTGCTGGCTGTATAGGAATGATGGAAAGGTGGATGCAGGACTAACTCAAACACCATACAAAAGAGAATACTGTCACTGAAGAAGTTCTCGCCATAACTTAGATTTTCCTGTTATGAAGGAGTTGGTCAAGAAGCCCATCATATTTGCAGTCAATAAAGCTGCTGATTGTCCTGCCAATGATAATGCCTCAGGAAATGTTGGCCTTCCACCTGAAATCTTCAGAAATGGAAAACTGACACTATTGCAACATCTCCAAGAAATTTTCTGTCTTTGTGATTGAACTTCAAGATGCAAACATCATCACCTTATGCAATAAGACAAGGAAATTGAAGTGATCGCAATAATTACCAAGACATACACTTGTTAGTATTTTGGGAACATCTTTACTCAAGTTGCTCTGACCTGATCAAATACTATGGCATTCTGCATCTCACCAGTGGCTCAGCAGGGGCTTCATAGTTGCAGATCAACAATTGATGTGATTTTCTCATTTTGGCTATAAATCAAGAAGTGCTACCACTGTGCATGGCATTTATGGGTGTCATACTGGTGACAGTGCTAGACTGGGTGCCTGACAGTCTTTTAAAGACAGCGCTGGTGCCAGGAACTCTAGTCTATTTTGTGATATACTGGCAATGACAAGTGATTCAACTACAGTGTGAGAGAGAATTGAGCTAGCATCAGAGAAGAGAAACAGGGTTGATAGTTCATGAGAAAAGTTTGGGACAATTACATGGTTCCTTGATCAAGCTCAAAAAACATGACATTGAACGAATATATCCATAAGATTCACTTCGTATCAGAACATAAAATACTTTGTACAACTTTAATCTCCTCAAATATATCCTGCTTTATGGTTGAATTATACAGAGAATAGTGACAATTAAACTACCTTAAGTTCCATCAAGCATATATTACAACTTAGTGAATGCATTAACATGTTCCGTTCACCCCAGTATTGTTCAACTTACGCAGGTCCTGGCTGAACATTAACATAGTTTTGATCATTTCTCCGTTTATAATAAAATTTGACACAGGTTAAGGCACCAATCTCATCCAGAGCTTTTTTTATTCTTCTTCTCTGATTTTCATCTAGTTAAAAACGAACATAAAACAATAGAGTGTATTAGTTTAACATGACTATAAGTGTGACAAATAGACACATTCATAACCTAAAAGGTAGCATAAAGATGAAGCTTGAGTAACTAGAATAACTTGTTTGAAATATGCTTGGTTTTGTTTCATTTACGAGGTTACCTAGTTGCCGGCTGGCCTTCTTAGCGCAGTAGGCAGCACGTCAGTCTCATAATCTGAAAGTCCTGAGTTCAATCTTCAGATGAGGCAAGGCTGTGGTCTGTTGCTACCTTACGGATTTTAAATTTGGGTGGCACGGTGGCATAGTGCTGCCTCACAGCGCCAGAGACCTGGGTTCAATTCTCGCCTCAGGCGACTGTGTGTGTGGAGTTTGCACATTCTCCCCGTGTCTGTGTGGGTTTCCTCCGGGTGATCCGGTTTCCTCTCACAATCCCAAAATGTGCAGGTTAGATGAATTGGCCATGCTAAATTGCCCGTAGTGTTACGTGAAGGGGTAAATGTAGGGGAATGGGTCTGGGTGGGTTGCTCTTCGGTTGGTCGGTGTGGACTTGTTGGGCCGAAGGGCCTGTTTCCACACTGTAAGTAATCTAACCTGATCTAGTGAGTGCTGCATTGTCAGACACTTTTGATGAAGCTTTAAACCAAAGTCCCATCTCCATATATATAATTCAAGGAACAGCAGGACAGTTTCACCTGGAAATTACATATTCTTTAAATGAGATCAATGAGTTATGCACATTTACTACAAATTCTCCAGCAGCGACATCGTAGAATGCATTCAGGAGGTAGTGGTGACCAGAAGAGAGGAATGCAAGCAACAGGGAAAGAAAAGAAAATAGAAAGGGTATATAAACGGGAGGATGGGCCAGCTGGGGATGGGGAGGATGTGTGAGAGTTGTGGTGTTGCAGTGGCAATCAGGATGATAAGGAGCAGAGACTGGAAGTGTTGCAACTGAGAGTGGAAGGAAGACTGCAGTCAGGAGTTGAAGGAGGAAGCATTTGAATTCTTGAGGGACGTGATTGGTGGTTGGATAGGACTGCTATAGAGGTCAAAGTTATTGCCCAATGAAAAGAAATCTTTAAACATCTTGTCTTTTGGTGCAGCCACAATATTCTATTAAAACTGGTCACCACCTTCACCTATCTGCTCATCTCTCCTTCCTCCATGCTCCTCCCATCTTCAGCATAAATATCACCTTTAATTGACTGCTATTAGTTCTAAAGAAAAGTCACTGGTCATGAAACTGGTCTACTTTCTCCCAATCAATAATTTCAAGACCTGTTAAGTTTCTCCAGCAACTTCTGTTTCTTTCTAAGGATGGCTGGTTTGGCTGCATTCTTTTACATGTTTTTCTGGACGCAAAGTGCCTGAAGCTGATTGTGTTCAGGTTGCTCCAATTGACAAAGGGGACCCAACGAGAAGTTAAACCTCTTCTTATGAAAGTGCTGGTTTCAAAAACTGAAGATCATTTTTTTGTCTGTACTAATATAACAAGCAACACACTTCCAGAGTAAAATGAGTACAACTCCCTCCGTGACTCCCTCGTCAGGTCCACACCCCACACCAACCCAACCTCCACTCCTGGCACCTTCTCCTGCAACCACAAGAAATGCAAAACTTGCGCCCACACCTCCCCCCTTACTTCCCTCCAAGGCCCCAAGGGATACTTCCATATCCGCCACAAATTCACCTGCACCTCCACACACATCATCTATTGCATCCGCTGCACCTGATGTGGCCTCCTCTATATTGGGGAGACAGGCCGCCTACTTGCGGAACGGTTCAGAGAACACCTCTGGGACACCTGGACCAACCAACCCAACCACCCTGTGGCTCGGCACTTCGGCTCCCCCTCCCACTCCACCAATGACATGCAGGTCCTTGGACTCCTCCATCGCCAGACCATAGCAACACGACGGTTGGAGGAAGAGCGCCTCATCTTCTGCCTGGGAACCCTCCAGCCACAAGGGATGGGCTCAGATTTCTCCGGTTTCCTCGTTTCCCCTCCCCCCACCTTGTCTCAGTCAAATCCCTCGAACTCGGCACCGCCTTCCTAACCTGCAGTCTTCTTCCTGGCCTCTCCGCCCCCACCCCACTCCGGCCTATCACCCTCACCTTGACCTCCTTCCACCTATCGCATTTCCAACGCCCCTCCCCCAAGTTCCTCCTCCCTACCTTTTATCTTAGCCTGCTGGGCACACTTTCCTCATTCCTGAAGAAGGGCTTATGCCCGAAACGTCGATTCTCCTGTTCCTTGGATGCTGCCTGACCTGCTGCGCTTTTCCAGCAACACATTTTCAGCAGTATCAAATTGAAGACTCAGGTACCTGTTTAGTACCCACAAATGCAGTTTTAGTGCCAATGAATTTGTAAGAAATGGAATATAATTTTTAAGTTTTATATTATGCTCCTGTGCAACTGTCAATAAAAGCTTACTTTCACTGTAGAAATACACTGCAGATTAGAATTACTGAGGAAGACAGTGAATGGGTGACCATAAGGCAGATAAAGGGTAGGAAAGCAGTGCAGGAGTCTCCTACGATCATCTTCCTCCAAAACAGGTATACTGTTGGGGGAAATGGCCACCAGGGGAGGGTAGCACTTGCCAGGATCATGGCACTGTAGCCGGCACTGCTGCTCAGAAGGGCGGGAAAAAGACTCGTAGGGCCATAGTCATAGGGGATTCAATTGTAAGGGGAGTAGATAGGCTGTTCTGTGGCCAAAAATGAGACTCCGGATGGTATGTTGCCTCCCAGGTGCTCGAGTCAGGGATGTCAGCAATCGGCTGCAGAGCATTCTGAAAGGGGAGGGTGAACAGCCAGTTGTCGTGGTGCACATTGGCACCAATGATATAAGTAAATAACGAGAGGAGGTCCTGAAAGCAGAATTCAGGGAGCTAGTAGAGTAGTTAAAGAGGAGGAGCTCAAAGGTAGTGATCTCGGGATTGCTACCAGTGCCACGTGCTAGCCAGGGTAGAAATGAAAGAATAGGCAGGATGAACACGTGGCTTGAGGGATGGTGTAGGAGGAAGGAGTTCAGATATGTGGGACATTGGGACTGGTTCTGGAGAAGGGGGGACTATTGCAAATTGGACGGTCTACACCTGAACCAGACTGCAACTAATGTTCTTGGGGGAGTTTTTGCTACTGCTGTTGGGGAGGTTTTAAACTAATGTGGCAGGGGGCTAGGAACCAGAAGAAAAGACTACTAGACAGTGAGGTGGAAACTGGAGACTGTAATGATTACAATGTTAGCATTACCAAGGTAAAGTAGGCAGAGAGCAGATAAACATAAAAGAACTGGCGGCCTGAAGTGCATATACTTTAATGCAAAGAGTATAATGGGAAAGGCAGATGAACTTAGGGCTAGGATTGGTGCCTGAGAGTATGACGTTATTGCAATCACAGAGACTTGGTTGAAGGAAGAGCATGATTGACAACTAAATGTTCCAGGATATAGATGCTTCAGGACAGGGAGGGAAGTAAAAGGAGGAGAGGAGTTGCACAGCTGGTCAGGGATGATATCACAGCTGTGCTAAAGGAGGACACTATGGAGGGCTTGAACAGTGAGGCGCTATGGGTGGAGCTGAGAAATAAGAAAGGTGCAGTTACATTGGGGGGGCTGTATTACAGGCCTCCCAACAGTGAGTGTGAGGCAGAAGAACAAATAGATAAACAGGTTCTGGAAATATGTAGAGGCAACAGGGTGGTGGTGATGGGAGATATTAATTTTCCTAACATTGACTGGGATACACAGTGTCAAAAGTCTGGATGGGCAGAATTTGTAAGGAGCATCCAATAAAGTTTTCTACAGCAGTATGTCAATAGTCCGATAAGGGAAGAGGCCATATTGGACCTGGTGTTGGGGAATGAGGCAGGCCAGGTGGTAGAAGTTGCAGTGGGGAATTTCTTTGGGAATAGTGACCACAATTCTGTAAGTTTTAGAATACTTGTAGACAAAGATGAGAGTGGTCCTAAGGGAAGAGTACTAAACTGGGCCAAGGCCAATTATATCAAAATTAGGCAGGAGCTGGGAAATGTGGATTGGACACAACTATTTGAAGGAAAGTCCACATTTGATATGTGGGGCATTTTCAAAGATAGGTTGAAGATAATGTAGGATAGGCATGTCCCTTTGAAAAAAAGGGATAGGAAAGGCAAGATTCATGAACTGTGGATGACAGGAAAAATTGTGCGACTAGCTAAGAGGAAAAGGGAAGTGTACATAAGGTCCAGGCAGCTAAGAACAGAACAGGCCTTGGAGGAATAATCGGGAGAGTAGGACCATTCTTAAACGAGGAATCAAGTGGGCTAAAAGGGGTCAAGAAAAAGCTTTGGCGAGCAGAATTAGGGAGTATTTCAAGGCCTTTTATTCTTATACAAGAAGCAAGAGGGTAACCAGAGAAAGGGTTGGTCCACTAAAGGATAAGGAAGGAAGGTCGTGTATTGAACATGAGAAAATGGGTGAGATTCTCAATGATTATTTTGCATCAGTGTTCACTGAGGAATAGGAGGTGATTAATGCTGAGATTAGAGATAGAAGTTTGTTTACTCTGGATCACGTTGACATAAGAAGGGAAAGTGCATTGGGTAGGCTAAAGGATATTAAGGTGGACAAAACCCCAGGACCGGATAGGATCTATCCCAGATTGTTGAGGGAGGCGAGAAAGGAAATAGCTGGAGCTGTGTACAGATATCTTTGTAGCATCTTTAAATACAGGTGAGGTGCCGGATGACTGGAGGCTTGCTCGTGTTGTCCCCCTGTGCAAGAAGGTTAGGAGGGATATTCCATATAACTACAGACCAGTGAGCCTGATGTCAATTATGGGAAAGTTGCTAGAGAAGGTACTGAGGGATAAAAATCTATTTATATTTGGAAAAAAATGGGCTTATCAGTGATAGGCAGCATGGTTTTGTGCGGGGTAGATCATGCCTTACCAGCTAATAGAGTTCTTTGAGGAAGTGACCAAGTTGATAGATGAAGGAAGGGATGTAGATGTCATATACATGGAATTTGGTAAAGCATTTGATTAGGTTCCCTGTGGTAAACTAATGGAGAAAGTGAAGTCACATGGTGTGCAGGGTGTTCTAGCTAGATGGATAAATAACTGGTTAAGCAACAGGAGTAGTAGTTGTAGGGAGTTTCTCGAAATGGAGAAAGGTGACCAGTGGTGTTCCACAGGGATCAGTGCTGGGGCTGCTGTTGCTTGTAATACACATAAATGATCTAGAAGAGGGCATTTTTGATCTGATCAATAAGTTTGCAGATGACACGATGATTGGTGGAGTAGCAGAAAGCATAGGGGACTGTCAAAGAATACAGGAAAATATAGGTAGATTGGAAAGTTGGGCGGAGAGTGGGAGATGGAGTTCAATCCAGCAAATGTGAGGTGATGCATTTTGAGCAGTCTAATTCTAGAGCGAACTATACTGTAAACTGAAGAGCCTTGGGAAAAGTTATTGAGCAGAGAGATCTGGGAGTTAAGGTCCATTGTACCTTGAAGGCAGCTGCAGAGGTCGAGAGAGTGGTCAAGAAGGCATATGGTATGCTTGCCCTCATCTGACGGGGTATTGAGTATAAGTGCTGGCAGGTCATGTTAAAATTGCACAAGACTTTGGTTCAGCCACATTTAGAATACTGTGTACAGCTCTGGTTGCCACATTACCAAAAGGATGCTTTGGAGAGGGCGCAGAGAAGGTTTATGAGGACGTTGCCTGGTATGGAAGGTGCTAGCTATGAAGAGAGGTTGAGTAGATTAGGATTGTTTTCGTTAGGAAAAAGGAGATTGAGGGGGGACCGGATTGAGGTCTACAAAGTCATGCAGGGTATAGACAGTGTAGATAGAGATAGGCTTTTTCCCAGGGTGAGGGATTCAACAACGAGAGGTCACGCATTCAAGGTGAGAGGTGAAAAGTTTAAGGGGAATATATACGGCAAGTACTTTACACAGAGGGAGTTAGGTGCCTGGAATGCGTTGCCAGTAGAGGCAGGCACGGTAGATTCATTTAAGGTGCGTCTGGACAGATGCATGAGTAGGTGGGGAGCAGAGGGATACAGATGCTTAGGAATTGGGTGATAGGTTTAGACAGTGGAATTGAATCTGCTCAGGCTTGGAGGGCCTGTTCTTGGGCTGTAAATTTTCTGTGTTCTTTGAATAGTTTCTTCAAGGAAGGTAAATATTTAACCTGATGTCCCAGCTGCTTGTTAAATTTAGGAGGTGGAACAATGAGACATTCAGCTCAAACGCACTGAAACAACTCCAAGGAGGCAAGTATCCCATGGCCGTCACCTTTTATTTATACATGCACAGCAAATGGGTTCTGATTAGCCTGCTCACATCTTTTAAGTATCTTGCTTATCTCTGAGAGTCAGGGCTCTCTGATTAACCCAAGCCAATGACCTCAATTAAGGATCTCAGTCAATAAGATCCACTTGGCCCAGGTTCCAATCACTGCACACACTCACTTGAGTGCAGCTGACAATTAGAACTCCAGGTTCTGCCCATGGTAACAAAAGGACGAGTTGAGAAGAATATTTTTTTAAATATAGAATCCCTACTGTGTGGGGATTTGGCTCAATAAGTCCACACTGACCAGTCAAAGAGTAACCCAGCCAGACCCATTCACCAACCCTATTATTCCAGTAATTTAGCCCTGACTTATACAAATAACCTAGACATCCTTGGACACTATTGGCAATTTAGCATGGCCAGTTCACCTAACCTACACATCTTTGTATTGTGGAGGAAACCGGAGCACCCAGAGCAAACCCACGCAGACATGGGGAGAATGTGCAAACTCCACACAGAGAGTCACCTGAGGCTGGAATCGAACCCAAGTCCCTGGTACTGTAAGGCAGCAGTGCTAACCACTGAGCCACTGTGCAGCCCCAAAATAATTAGATTTTGAGAAAAGCAAGATAAATTTGAAGAAAAAAGAAACAGAAGGAAATACCTGAAGCTTCAGATGAAAATGGGAAACATATCCAGATTGAAAACACTGGCAAACATCACTTAGAACTAGTTTTTTAATTGGCCTTTTTCTGCACTGTACATTCTATGTAATGTTGCATAATGCAATGTAAATGTAATGCTGCACTTCACAATATCTATTGAACTATGTTAGAACACATTTTCAGGTGCTAAGCAATATACTGAATCCATCCACAAAATGATGACCAGGAAGCACTTGCACACTTTGAGTGAAAATGCACCAGCCACCTTCTTGGGTAAAGACAAACAAGAATCACTGACTGCATACAGCCTAAGATCATGAGAGACAATGGTATAGTGATAATTGTAACGAGATCAGCCAAGTGGACCCCATAGAATATGTGTTTCCTGATTGGGGCTGACAGGGAGCCCTGACAGATTAAAAAAAAGGATTGTCAGACATCCTGACACTCTGAGAACTGGCTCTCAGGGAGTTGAATCAGTATCAAGAACTTGCCACATGTATATAAAGGATGACTTGATGATTGAATTCTGGCCTCTGGGGAGTTGTTTCAGTGGCAACAAGAGTAAAGCAAATTCCTAAAGAAATTTACTTACAACAGTCATCTTTGAGTTGTGTTTTATAAATATGGCTGTCTGTGTGGAAAATTGTGTCTTACAAACTTGAGTTTTTTGAAGGTGTGACCAAGCAGACAGATGAAGGCAGAGCAATAGACATAGTCTATATGGACTTTAGCAAAGTCTTTGACAAGGTTCTGTATGATAGATTGGTTAGTAGCATTAGATCACATGCTACAGGGAGAGCATGGTGTTGTAAAAAGCACAGCAGGTCAGGCAGCATCTGAGGAGCAAGAGAGTTAACGTTTCTGGCATAACCCTTCTTCAGGACTGGGGTGGGAGGGGGTGGGGGCTGGGGAAAGGACTTTTCCATTCTGGGCCTCCTCCACAATACCACCTGCAAACTGGAGGAGGAGCACATCATCTTCCACCCTGGGAAGCCTACAACCACATGGCATGAACACTGAATTCACCAGTTTGCAAATCTCCCAGCGCCTACCCCATCCCAGATCCAACCCTTCAACTCAGATCCACCCTTTTGACCTGACTTACCTGTCCATATTCCTTCCCACATTTCCACTCCACAATTCCCACCAACCTATCACCATCATCTCTTACCTTTGCCCACCTATCACCATACCACCTACCTTTCCTCCAGCCCCACTCCCCCATTTATCTCTCAGCCCCCTTTCCCTGTCTCAATCTTGAAGAAGGGTTATGTCCGAAATGTTGACTCTCCTGCTCCTCAGATGCTGCCTGACCTGCTGTACTTTTTACAGTGCCATGCTTTACTAACACTGACTCTCCAGCATCTGCAGTCCTCACTTTCTCCAAAGCTTGCCAATGGATACGAAATTAGCTGGATGGTAAATGACTGAGGGTAGTGGTACAGCGTTGTTGTTCAGACTGAAGGCTTGTGGCCAGCGGTATTTATGGATGATATCAAAATTACTGGTATTTTTGTGGACAGTGAAGAAGGTAATTTAAGAGTGCAATGGGATCTTGATCAACTTGGGCCAATGATTAGCAAATGGAATTTAATTTAGATAAGCGCAAGGCAATTTGGTAAGACAAACCAGAGCAAGGTTTGCAGTTAATGGAGGGGCCCTGGGGAATATTGTCAAACAGACAGATCTTGGAGTGCAGGTACATGATTCCTGGAAAATTACGTTACAGGTAGAAAGGATGATGAAGGCGGCATTTGGTACGCGTGCCTTCATCAGTCAGAGCATAGAGTACAGAAGTTGGAACATCATGTTATAGCTGTACAAGATATTGGTGAGGCCACTCTGGAGTACTGTGTACAATTCTGGTCACCCTGTGAGAGGAAGAATGTTATTAAATTGGCAGAAAAGACTTACAAGGATGTTATCGAGACTGGAGGGTTTGAGTTATGAGGAGAGGTTGAATAGGCCGGGACTTTCTTCCCTGGCGCATGGGAGGCTGAGGAGTGACTTTCTAGAGGTTTATAAAGTCATGAAAGGCATAGATAAAGTGAATAGCCAAGGTCCTTATCCCCAGGGTAAGGGAGTCCAAAGCTAGAGGTCAAAGTGAGAGGGGAAAAACTTAAAAGGGACCTGAGAGGCAACGTTTTCACAGAGGGTGGTATGTTTATGGAATGAACTGTCAGAGGAAGTGATACAGATAAGTACAATTACAACATTTAAAAGACATTTACAAGAATGGGAAAGATTTAGAGGGACAAGGACCAAACACAGCCAAACGGGACTAATTCGCTCGAAGAATGTGTTTCCACAGTGGCTGCTAATTCATCACCAAATTACATGTGGAAGGTCCTTTACTATTTCTTCCAGCAAACAATAATGGGGCAGATGAAAAGCAAAGAGGAGTGCTCCTGATAGCTTGTGGACCCACAGTTTTCTTGTTATTACTTTCCCTGATGCACCAGATACTGAAACCCTTGAAAGGTTGACAGATTTAATCAAGGAATATTAATTACCCAAACCTCCTCTAATTCTGTGACATTCTCATTTTTACTTGGCAATTTGAGAAGTAGGAGAATTTATATCAGGAATTTGGACTAGGTTAAGACGACTTGTTTGGTTTATCCCTTAATGAGATATTGAGACACCAGCTGGCATGTAGGATTAATGATGTAACTATGCAAGATGCCTACTAGTTGAAGCCTAACTGGACTTCAAAACAGGCACTGCAACTGGATTTATCATTGCAAAATGCAGCAAGTGAAGCATCTGAGTTGCAGGGTATTCCAAACGAGCTTGGGGAACACCACTTGACTGAAGACAATTGTACAGACACACTCAGGACATATCCTGAATGGAGAGACTGGAGGTCAGCCCACAGAAAAACCCCAAGACAAAGCGAAGTCTTGACCAAATGGTTAAAATTTTCTTCAGGATCTGGGTGCCGGCAGGTCCTTGTAGTTGTTGCCGGTTTGCAGACTCAAAACAGCAAAAGTGTTGTACATGACCTAAATTGAGTAAGATTACTCAGACCCAGTGCACACCCTGGATAGCCCGCCTACATTTGGTTTAGAACAGTTACATTGTTTAGCAACATCCAAATCCAAACCAATCAAAATAAACGTTTGGTTAAATGGTCACTAAGTTGTAATGGAGTTGATACCAGCACAGCCATTTCAGTGATTGCAGGGCTAGACTATAACATAATTCACTCTGGACTCCAAACCTTAACTTTGAGACCTTGGGTAGAGTCAGAAGCTATACCAGAGAACCTTTACAGATTAAGGGTACAATTTCGGATACGAGTCTCTTTCGTGAAACAGCTAGTTCATTTACCACTGATTGTAATATTCAACATTTAGGTGGGACAAACAAGGAGGAAAAAGAGTTGGACTAACACTAAGGAACTGACTAATTGCTAATATTAATGAACTGTATGAGGACATTAGTAAGGGAGAATCTGAGATTGAAAGAATAATATGTGCAATCTCTTCAGCTTAAAAAAAACAGCAAGGGCAGAAGGTATTGTTTGGAGTTATTCATAGGCCATCAATAGTGTGATGGAATGTGTGATGAAAAGGGACCTAAGGGGTGATGTTTTCCACACAGAACTTGGTACGTTTATGGAATGAACTGCCAGAGGAAGTGGTGGAGGCTGGTACAATTACAACATTTAAAAAGGTATCTGGATGAGTATGTGAATAGGGAATATTTAAAGGGATATAAGCCAAATGCTAGCAAATGGGACTAGATCCATTTAGGACATCTGGTTGGCATGGACGAGTTGGACTGAAGGATCTTTTTACATGCTGTGCATCTCTATAACTTTAAATCCACCTCAGCATTTTTGTGCCTCATGCTTCGTAATGTCCCTTACTCAAATTTAACACCTCTGCTTCAGAATGAACAACCTCATTCTCAAACATAATGTAAACTCAACATAATGTGGTCACTCATCCCAAAAGGTTCTTTTGCAAAAAACTGTTACTTAACCATAACTCAATACTTAATGCAAAATGTAATATAGCATGTTCTATAGTCAGCTTCTTAATATGGTGCTTTTGGAAACCATCCCAACACTCTCATTTTCCACAGCTTTATTGCTCAGTCGGTGTACTCAGTCCATGTACAGACTGTCCATATAACTTGTCCACACTACTTGCTTCTCTCCTCTTCTGGTTAATATCACACTCCCAACTCCTACTCAATGCACTGACCAATAAAGCCAAGGATACCAAATGCCTTCTTCCTCAATGTTCTGTCTAACTGGGGCTCCACTTTCAATGAACTATGAACCTGCAATTCCAGGTCTTTTTGTTCAGCAATATTCCCCAGGACCCTACCATTAAGTGTATAAGTGCAATCCTGATTTGTCTTTCCAAAACACTGCGTATTTATCTAAAATTAGATAAATTTCCTTGACCCACCGGCCCATCTGATCAAGATCCCATTGTACTCGAAGGCAACCTTCTTTGCTGTGTGCAACACCTCTAATTTTGGTGTCATCTGCAAACCTACTAACCTTAACTCCTATGTTCACATTCAAATCATTTATATAAATGACGGAAAGCACAGCACAGATCACATCACACTACTGGTCTCAGGCCTCCAGTCTGAAAAGCAAGCCTCCACCGCCACCCTGTCTTCTGCTGAGAACCAGTTCCATACGCAAGTGGCTAGTTCTCTCTGTATTCCATGTGATCTAACCTTGCTAACCAGTTTACCATGAGGAACTTTTCAAGGCCTTACTGAAGTCCATACAGATCATGTCCTCCCCTCTGCCCTCAATCCTTTTTGTTACTTCTTCAAATAACTCAATTAAGTTAGTGAGACACAATTTTCCATGCACAAAACCATGCTGACTATCCCTAATCAGTCCTTGCCTTTCCACATATATGTAAATCTTATCCCTCTGGATTTATTCCAACAACCTGCTCACCACCGATGTCAGGCTCACCGGTCTATAGTTCCCTGGCTTTTCCTTACCACCTTTCTTAAGTAGCGGCACCACAATAGGCAACGTCCAGTTTTCTGGTACCTCCCCTTTGGCTATCAATGATTCAAATATCTCAGCAAGGGGCCCAGCAATCACTTCCACAGAGTTCTGGGGTACATCTGTTCAGGTCTCAGTGACTTATCCACCTTTATGAGTTTTAAGCCATCCAGCACCTCTGTAATATGGACATTTTCAAGGTGTCGCTATTTATTTCTCCACATTCTCTATCTTCCATATCCTCCACAATAAACACTGATGCAAAACAATAATTTAGCATCTTCTCATCTCCTGTAGTTCCACACATCTTTAACAGGCCCTATTCTCTCCCCAGTTACCCTTTTGTCCTTAATCTATAAAAGGCATGAGCCATATAGGCAAAATAATCACTGAATAACTAATATTTGACTTATAGCAACTGTACCTTCCTTCAAGGAGCAAAAACTCAAAATTTGCCAGTTAACCATGGTTGACAAAAAAATTTCAGGATTGTAAATGATTAAAGGCCTATAATGTTGCCAGAAATGGCACTAATTCTGAGGATTGGGGCATTATTCAAATGCACCAAAGGAAGACTAAGAAACTGATAAGGAAAGTAGGTTATTCAAACAATCTGTCAAAAATATATATGTAAAAAGGAAGCATTTGTCTAAAATCAAATCTATTGCCTGTAATGGGTCCATTACAGGCAATAGATGACATAATTGGTGCAGCTTGCCTTTCTTGTCTGGAATTAGAAAAGTTTGTGTATTTCCCTTCCAATTTCCACCCCCTCTCATCTTCACCTAGTCAACTCTGACTCCTCCCTTCCCTTCTTCGCCATCTCTGTTTGCATTGCTGGGGGTATGCTCGCCACCAAAATTGACTACGAACCCAACAGCTCCCACAGTGACCTTGACTATACATTCCCATGTAAAGATTCTATTCCATTCTCCCAGCTTCACAGTCTCCGTGGCATCTTCTCTGATGATACAAACTTTGACAAGAGTGCCTCTGAAATGTCCACGTTCCTCTTCAACTGGGGATTCCCCACTGCCATTATTGACAGGGTCCTCAGCTAGATCCATCCCATCTCCTGCACTCTGGCCCTCACCCTCCCACTCCTTGAAATCCTGCAATAATTTATCTTGTAAATAGTGTAAACTGCCAATAAACATATGTTAGGCTGCAACAGCATAGCTTCCAGCTCTCTACCAGGCTTATGCAGACACCATCATGGTACTAATGTAGTGATGTGATAGAGCAAACTTCAACAGGACAGAAAATTGTCCATAAAGGCAGAATGTATTCTCAGAAAATATACTTATCAATCTTCTTCCAATAGTAGGTAGGGAAGTATTTGCATGTAATGAGTAGTTGTTGGAATGTTTATCTGATATTCCCTCAATTGTTTGTCATCATGATTTCACAGGCAAGTTTCAGAATGTGCAGAAATATATTAACTGAAACATATATTGAATATTGCACTAATTTAGTTAGTAATATGGTAATTTGCAATCCAACTCTCTCAAGGAATTTGTAACAGTAACCAGGAACAGAACCAGGAAAACATAAAAGGTGATACGTAAACAGTCACAGTTGAAACAATATAATTGACTCAGAGTTCAGTTCAAATTTGGGAGCTTTCTTCTTCATGGTTTAGTTACCCTTAGATTAATCATATCATTTGAGAACCTTCTTGATAAAATAGATAAATAATTATGAATGTGCCAACATCGACAGTAAGATACTATAAGTCATTCTATTTGTCAGGGCCTAATATTAATGAAAGAAACTTACTGTATGTTTCATTTAATGCATATGGTACATAGACATTCCCATCTTTTGAAGTGGGCCATAAGCAGGTATCTCCTCCTTCTGGGCATGTCATGGCATTTCTGCTGGTATCTACTAGAATGTCACCATATTGAAGTACTTTATTTCCTGTACGTTCCACTACAAAATAATAAAGACAAAAGTTAAAAATATGAGAAATTGTCAACATTGTTAATGAGGCCATGAAGTACTAACTAACTATATTAGATTGCACCATCCATTTAACAGGTTTATCCAACTGGCCAGAAAATCTTTCTTAATTATGGAAACTTTTAGATCTGTGTTGGATTTTTCTGTAATATGGAAGTTAGAACATAGCACAGTACAACACAGAAATAGGCCTTTGGCCAACCATGTCTCCGTCGACCATGATGCTATTCAAACCTAATTCCATTTGCCTGCAATTATTACCTTGACCCTCTAGCTGTTGATATGTTTGTCTAAATTCCTCTTAAACATTGCTATCGTATCTGCTTCAATCACCCGCCCTGGCAATGGGCTCCAGACACCTACTACCCTCTGTATAAAAGGCTTTCCTCACACATCTTTAAACATTTTCCCTCTCACCCTAAACCTATGCCCCTCAGTATTTGTCATTTCCATTTGGGATAAGTTATGTATTTCTATCAGGTTGCCCCTCAGCCTCTAATGGTCTAGTGAAAACAATACTAATTTGTCCAATCTCTCCTTATAGCTAATATATTCCAATCCTGGTAAACTTCTTCAGCATCCTCTCCAAAGCCTCCATGTACTTCTTACAACGTGGCAAACAGAGCTAAGCACAGTATTCCAAATGTGGCCTGAACAAAGTCTTATACAGTTACAACATGACTTACCAACTTTTATACTAAATGCCTTGACAGATGAAGGCAAGCATATTGTATACCTTCTTTACCATCTTATCCACTTATGTTGCCACTTCCAAGGAGTGAAGATCCCTCCATAAATCAATGTTCCTCAGGGTCGCGCCATTTACTGTATATTTTCATCACGCATTTACCTCCCAAAATACATCACTTCACACTTATCCAGATGAAACTCCATCTGTCATTTAGTAAACTCCACATGGATAACATCCACTGCCTTACCCTCAACAATCATCTTTGTCACAAGCTTGTGAGACAAAAGCCATGCTGACTATTCCTAATAAGTTCATTCTTCTACTATCCCTAAGAACTTTTTCCCAATAATTTCCCTACCACTGATATAACGTTCACTAGCCAAACATTTCCTGGATTATCCCTATTGCACTTCTTGAAGAAAGAAATAACATTGGCTATTCTCCTGGGACCTTGTCTGTGGCTAAAGAGGATACAATGATCTCTGTCAAGGCCTCAGTAATTTCCTCTCTTGCCTCCTTCGGTATCCTGGTATAGATCCCATAAGGCCCTGAGGACTTGTCTATCCTAATATTTTTCAAGACACCTAACACCTCCTCTTTCATGCCTTATAGTATCAACAAACTCCTCTTCAAACTTCCATCATCCATGTCTTTCTCCTTGGTGAATGTCAACGTGAAATATTCATTAAGAACCTCATTCAATTCCTTTGGCTTCACAAATATATTCCCTCCTTTGTCCTTGAGAGGATTACCCTTTCCCTATTTTTCCTCTTGCTTCCATTGTTTGTATAAAATGCATTGAATGCTCCTTGATCCTCCTTGCCAAAACATTTTTGGCCCCTTCTAGCACTCCTACTTCCTTTTTAAGTCCTCTTCTGCTTCCTTTATACTTCTCAAGAGCCTTGTTTAATTTGTTTCCTAATTCTTACATATGCCTCCTTTTTCTTTTTATCTAAACTTACAACATTTCTTGTCATCCAAGGTTCCCAAATCTTGCCATCCTTATATTTCATCCTCACAGGAACATTCTGGTCCTGAACTCTTGTCACTAGCTTTTAAGACTCCCACATATCAAATATGGATTTGCCTCTCATCCATTTTTCCAGTTTCTGCCTACCACTGCTGTAATTAGCCTTTGTCAAATTTAGCACTTGACACTTACACTGATCCATTTCAAAATTATTTTAAGGTCCTGAATTATGATCACTGTTCCCAAATTGCTCTCCCAAATTTTTATCACTTGGCCAGACTCAATCCCTAATATTGCCCTTTCCCTAGTTAGGCTATCTACATATAGTTTCAAGAATCTTTCTGGACGCACCTAACAAATTCTGACGGTTTTAACCCCAAGGCATTAAGTGAGTACCAGCGAATATTGTGGAAATTAAAATCACTCACTACCATAACTTGTCACTTTTACACCTTTCCACGATTTGCTTACATATCTGCTCCTGGAATTCTCGCTGGCCATTGGGAGGCCTGTGGTATAACCCCATCATAGTGACTGCACATTTCTTAAGCCTAAGCTTTATCCATTTTGCCTCACTGAATGAGCCGCCAAAGATGTCCTCTTTTAATGCAGCTGTGACATTCTCTTTTAGAAATGCAACTCTTCCACCCATTTTTGATATATCTCTCTATCATGCCCGAAACATCTAATCCCTGAACACTGAACTGCTAGTCCTGTCTTTGTCTCAACCAATTTCTATAATGATTACCATATCATTGTACATGACATGACAACACTGGTTAGTTTATTTAGTTTAAATAATAATTCCTCACAGAAAAAATATCTAATTGATTTTCAGATTCGTCAGATTAAAAAAAAATCCAGATGTGTATAAGTAACATAATTCAATGTTTGAGTTAAGAATAGGTAAAATGAATACGTTGGCCAAGACTTTGTCAATCATGTATCATTTCCAACATCATGACTGATCTAGAGTACTGTTTGTGTTTTCTACATGACTGCAATTAATATTCTAAGTGCCAGTGACATGCATGGAAAATACCCACAATCAACTGACAAAGCTGCATCAATGGATGGACTACTAAGAAGCATTCTGTCAGACACATCATGGATTGAGAATATTACATTAATTGAAGAAATGCCTGACTGCTAAAGCAGAACTGTCCCTTGGTTCAATGATACTTTCTTGCATGTTCTCCTCTAAACTATCCAAGGCTGGAAAGAGATGCTTATTCCTGAAGGTGGGAAGAGGAGGCCCTCGCACTTGATCAAAGGAGCATCGATGGAAATAGCTGTAGAGCCGGTATCTGCTGCACGGAGCAGGTCAATACCTGCGCCAACCTGTAAAGTTAATTGTCAAAGAGTCATAGAGATCGACAGCACAGAAAAAGGCCCTATGGCTTATTGCATCTGTGCCGATCAAAAAGAACCATCTAACTAGTCTAATCGCATTTTCCAGCACTTGACCTATAACCTTGTATACTTTGGCATCACAAGAACACATCTAAATACTTCAGAAATGTTATGAGGGCTTCTGCAGTTCTGCAGTTCTGAAATGGTAGCACTGGAGAGAGTGCAGGGTACCTCTGACACCCTTACAGGCGGTGAATGGTTTTTCCTCACATCCTAACTAAACCTTCTGCCACTTACCTTAAATTTATACTACAGGTGACTAATCCCGCCATCAAGGACAAAAGTCTCTTCCTGTCTACCCTATGTCCATCGTAATTTTATACATTTCAATCATGTCCTGTCTCACTCTCCTCTGCTTGAAGCAAAACAACCTCAAACTCCCTAGGAGAAAGTAAGGATTGCAGATGCTGGAGATCAGAGTTGAAAAGTGTGATGCTAGGAAAGCACAGCTGGTGGGGCAGCATCCGAGGAGCAGCATCCTCCAAACTACATGGGATCAATGTTGATTTCACCAGTTTTCTCATCTCCCCTTCCTCCACCTTATCCCAGATCCAACTCTCCAACTTGTACCGCTCTCTTGAACTGTCCTACCTGTCCATCTTCCTTCCCAGCTACCTTACCCCCCAGCTCCACCCCCTCCCATTTATCTCTCAACACCCTTGGGCACACCCAACCCCACATTCCTGAAGAACAGTTTATGCGTGAAACATCAAGTCTCCTGCTTCTTGGATGTTGCCTGACTGGCTGTGCTTTTCCAGCACCACACTTTTCAACACCAAACTCAACATCAACAAACTTTTCAGCCAAGGGAACATCCTGGCAAACCTCCTCTACTCCCTCTCCAGTGCTACCATTTCCCTCCTACAATGTGGACTCCAGAACTGCAGACAATACACAGTTCCAGCATCACCTCTTTGCTTTTAAAGTGACTCAGCTAATAAAGTCAAGTTTATCATATGTCTTCTTAACCACTTTATTCATGTGCCTGGATACCTTACTGGTATATATGTACACCAAAGTCCTTCTGATGCTCAGTTTCCCATGATCATACTGTTCATTATATATCTCTTTGCCAGGTTTGTCCTGCCCGAATGGATCATGTCACATTTATCTGGATTGAATTCCATTTGCCACAGATCAGCACATCTATATCCTCCTTGGATCTAAGGCTATAACGATTTACTCATTTTGATGTTATCTTTCATTACTATTTACTACCCCATAAATTTTGTATCAACTGTGAATTTACTGATCAACCCTCCTACATTCAAGTCTAAATCTATTGTATAAATCACAAACAACAAAGGTCCCAGAACTGATCCCTATGGTCTCCACCAGACACAAATATCCAGTCAGAAAAACAGCCCTTAACCAACACCCTCTGCTTCCTGCCACTCAGCCAAACTGTGGATCTAATTCACCAAGTTTCCTTATATCCCACTGGTTCTTATCTTTGCTATTAGAATCCTATGTGGCACCATATCAAAAGGCCTTGCTGAAATCCAAGTAAACTATATCAAAAGCATTGCTCTCATTGACATACATGATCTCTTCTTCCAAAGATTCAATCAAACATGCCCTCCCCTTAACAGAACCTTGCTGACTGTTCTTGATTAATTCCTGCCTCTCCAAATACAGACTAATTCTGGCCCTCAGAATTTCTTCTAATAGTTTCCCTATTGAGGTTAGGCTGACTGGCCTGCAGTTTTCTATACATGTCAAATCTTCAACAGAGGTCTCTTACAAGATCCCAAATTGCACATATCAAATAGGTAGCTATGTCAAAGTGTAAATGCATGTTCATCCTCAGTGTCACACTGAAATTTGCCTTTTGTCTGTGTTTGAATTCAATGTTTTCATAACAGAAACATATGTGTAATGAAGATGCATGCAAACAAAGATTATTGCAAAGATAACAAAAATTTAAAGAGAATAAATCGAGCTTATTGTCAGAAATTTCCTAATGATTTAGACAGACATTTCTATACTGAAATGAATTTTATGCATTGTTTTGACTGACTGCCAGTTATACGCATTTGTTAGAAGATTTATGCCATGAGGCCAGCAAGTTTTCTCATTGAATCTTTTCAAACTCAACACATTTATTACCTAACCTGTCTTTATAGCATTCTTGTCGTCCAACTCCATCCTTAGCCAGACATATGTCATTCCTAAAACGATTTGCCATGACAGGGATATCCTGGAATTGAATAACACCCAAAACAAAGCCAAGCCTTGGCCAGATGATTAATGCCTTCTTCAGGACACAAGCTGTCACACTAATGCAATTCCAGCTGGAATGCAGCCTCAAGATAGCAAAAGAGTCTTACTGGACCTAAATTGCATAGGAAAATTCATAGGTCTGGTATCCAGGAAGGCGCACACCCTGGAAAGTCCACTTATATCTGCTTTGGAACACTCACGCTGCTCTTTTTTTTGTTTTATTAAACAGCACCAAATACAGTTAACAATAAACAGAAAGCAGCAGTTCACAGGAGAAAGGTCAGCAAACCCAAACCCCAAACCACACCACTCAACCAGTTTTCAGGGATATATACATGGTCCACGGACTCCGCAGCACCACAGAACAAGCAGTTGGGCTGCGAGTCTGTGAACCATTGCAATCTGTGGTTTCAGGGGACTGCTGTGTGCAGCACCCTCCACTCCAGATCCCCCCAAGCGAAGTTGGGGGGGGGGGGTCTCCTGCCTGGGGAAGGTCGGTCAGTACACAGGATGGACAGAGACCAGAAGGCCAACGACTGTCCTGCAGAAAGGCTAGCCAAGGACGGTCTCATCAGTATGTGGTGTGGACAGTTGTCAGGTACCTTTTTTTATAGCTGTATTAGGTCTGTGTTCTATGCACTGTTTCTGATTTGATTGGACTGTCTTGTCTGTGTTTATTACTATTATCTTTGTGATGAATGGAAGTGGTTTGAGGTTTGCACTCTCTTTTTAGTTTTCTAGAGAACCTTCTCCTCAGATTTTGGCTGCACTTCAGTGTCACGCTCCTGATCTTTGGGCACCTGGTGTGGAGGGGGGAGGGTAGGTCAGAAGGTCTCCTCATGGGCCTGCTCCTGGGCCTGGCCAGGCTGGCCATAAACAGGTCCAGGTAGCAGGCCGTGGAAGGGTTTGTTAGGGATGACTGCCTGCCCCTCTTCTGTGGTTACGTTAGAGTCCGGATGTCCCTGGAGAAGGAGCACATGATGTCTACCAACTCCCTCCAGATTTTTAGGGAGAGGTGGGCAGCACAGGGAATGGAGTGTTTTATTTCCCTCTCCAACTCTATTTTGATCACGCAGTATTGCCCTTTGATGCTTGTCACTGGCTACTCTGATGTTTCCTTTCTTCCTGGTGGTGGAAAATGAATAAAGATTTATACACCTGTTGTCTTTCACTGTGTCACGCACCTGCATATCATGGGCGTTGGGGAAAATATAAGCACTACCGCTGTTAGGTGGGTGTGTAGGGGGAAATAAGAAAAAAGAAAAAAAAGATAAAGAAAGGGAAATAAAAATAGAACCAGAATTTTTTTTTTAAAATACCACTGAACAAAACTGGCTTTGTAAACCAACCAGTTTCGGAATCCAGTTCTCCCAAAAAAAAAGCAGAAACCAACAGCAGCAGTAACATACTAATTGTGGCCCAGCCAGCACAGAGTCAGTCCCCTAAATTGAAGAGACTCTAAATCTCCTGGTTATATGTATATTATATTAACCAGTAAAATTACAAACAAACAGTTAACCTTAACAGCTGTATATAAAAAACAGCAATTTACAGGGGAAAGGGGCAACAAAGCCAGATCCCAAATCCCACAGTACAATCAGGTCACAGAGAAATGAGGACGAACCTCGAATCCCACTTTACATCAATCAAGAAGGAAACAATAAACACAATCACATACAGACAGTCCGATAAACCGAACACTAAAACAATGCATATACCATAGACACCGCGGCAACCCAGCAAACCACCCATTCCTCCTCCCACCTTCTGGCCACTCAAAGGTAGCCCCTTCCGGCTGTTGCTCTGCCCATGTCCCTTCCGGCTCTCGATCTGCCCTGGCATACCTTCCGGCCACCTCTATAACAGCCTGTCATGCTCCTGCTCCCCCTCCCACCCCGGACACCAGTGATCAGGACAGCCTACCCACCTTCCAGCTTCCCTAACCGCCCTTCACACCTTCCGACCACCTCTAGAACAGCCTGCCTGGTACCTATCTGGGGTGACAGCCTACGCCTCCAACTCTCAGTCTGCCCCTATGTAGCATCTAGCTCTCGCCCACCCCGACGCACCATCCGGCTGGTGGACTGCCCTGACATACCTTCCAGCCACCTCTAGGACAGTCCGTCCCCACCCGTGGGATGACGGCACACAGAACAGCCCACAAGCCTTCCGGATCTCAGCCTGTCCCTATGCACATTATGGCTCTTGGCCACTCTAACACACCTTCCAGCCACCTCTAGGACAGCCCATCCCGATTATCCCTCTCAGGACGACAGCACTCAGAATGGCCTACCCATCTTCCGGCTCTCAGGGCGACTGGCATTGGGGCAACCTACCCACCCGCTCGGCCTTCAGGCAGCCTACCCACCTTCAGGTTCACAAGACAGTCTACCCACCCACCGGCTTTTGGGGAGACGGCTTTTGGGATGATTTATGAGCCTCCTGACTCACAGTGAGGCCTACGAGACCCAGGGACACACAAGACTGCAGGTGATAAACAAGCAACAAGGCAGAGTCAATTACCAACAAGCAGAGTCCATTACCATAAACAGTTCTCTTCAAAATACAGAGTCCATTCCTAGGAACAGAGTCCACTCCAGTATGCAGAATGCATTGTCAGAGATAGAGTCCACAACCAAAGACAGAGAACACTCTGGTATGCGGAGTCCACTCCTGAAGGCAGCAAATGCACATACCATAGCCCACACGCAGGTGTTCCATCTCCATAGAGGCCTGGTTTATCTACAGAGAACTAGATCCACTCACAGGAACACAGTACACTGTGAAGGTGCAGTTAACTCACAGGGGTTTGGTCCACTCCTAAAGGCAGACTCCACTCCCGAACTCCAGGACACAGCAAATGTTCACCTCCCAGCACACACACACACGTGTTCAGTCTTTCCTAGGCCTAGTCCACTGGCAAGAGCCAGCCACAGGAACAGCTCATTTGGAAAGATGTATTTCTCTCAAGGACTCAGTCTAAACACCAAAAAGTGAAAACACGTAAAAAACAAAGAAAAACAGAGTGCAACGGCTAAGCCCTGCCACAAAATCAATGTAGTCCCTTTCTCAAAGCAAAACAGAAAAAGAATAACACACAGACTGTAACCAGCCAGTGAAACAACAATTTCCCTAATGAAAACTGAGTTACATTTGAAACACATTGACTGTGTCAATCAGGCAGTCTAGAATTCAGTCCTCAATAAAAAAGGAATACCAGTTAACAAAATTTGCTTTGTAAACCAACCAGTTTAAGAATCAGGTTTTCCCAAAAAAAGCAGAAACCAACAGTAGTAGTAACACACAGACAGCACAGGAATGACATCACTAACCCAAGAAAACCTGAACACAAGTAGAAAGCGGGCCATACCCACCAATGCTTCAGCCAGAGGCTCACTGATGATGTTACTGAGCATGGGGACAAAACTATAAACCTTCCAGCTCAGCGAGCAAACCTACATCCACATTGTGGCCCAGCCAACACAGAGTCAGTGCCCTAGACTGAGGGGATTCTAAATCTCCAGGTTATATTGGTCAGCCAGGGCTTTCCTGATTGGGACTTTTAACCTGGGACAATCAGGGAAAGCATACTCATTGAGATGCACCTGGCCAACATCATTCCAATCACTGCATCCCTTAACCCCCACCCCAAGGCACGGATAGTAGGCTTGTTCTTTTTCTTACAGCTTCTCCTGGATCATTTTCCCCCCAGGTCCGGTTCCTCTAACTCCGACAAAGGCTATGTGTATCAAACCATAGCCCATCTGTTGTGCCTGGAGTGTCTTGGAAGAAATTCCTTATTTTCTTCAGGGAGTATTGGTATCGAGGCTGCAACATCAGCTGCATCCATCTCAGACTCTGAGTGTTTCTTTGACGCCAGATAAAGGGGGAGAACCTATGGCTCATAACAGACTTACCAATTGTTCTGAAGGTGCTGAAAATGTGTTGCTGGAAAAGCGCAGCAGGTCAGGCAGCATCCAAGGAGCAGGAGAATCGACGTTTCGGGCATGAGCCCTTCAATTGTTCTGAATATGTTTGCTCCTGCCCCTTTTGCAAGGCAGCAGCTTTCAGGTGTTCCACATGCTTGTTCAGGACCACCTCACCGATCTGAACTTTGTATGTCACAGGACCAGAACTCACATAAACTTTGCTTCATACCCAAGCAGGGCCATTTCCATGTTTTCAACACCAAACTTTGTCCCCTGAAGTAAACTGCCTCTCTCACTTACAGGAGTCTGTGTCCAGCATTAGCATTTCTGATGCTTTTTCACCACCAACCGCTCCCTCTGCAGTTTTAACCTGGTGTAGAACTTTCTCCCCATTAGCAACTCTGCATGTTCACCATCACTGTCACATGGAGGGCAACAATATGAAATCTGCCCTTTGTGTGTTGAGATTCAGTGCTTTCATAACAGAACCATATGTGTAATAAGGGGTGAGGTTGCATGAGGGGTAATCAAACAGGAACCAGGACAGTTTAATATGGAATGAAGCTGTTGGCTGTTTCTTCAGGCCTGCCTTCAACATTTGGACTGCTCTTTCAGCCAGACCACTGGACGGTGGATGGTTATGGAGCTGTCCAAACATGTCAAATGCCATACAACTTTACTTTACACAGGAGGTGTTGGTGTTGGACTGGGTAGACAAAGTTAAAAATCACAACACCAGGTTATAAACAAACAAGTTTATTTGGAAGTTCTAGTTCTAACAAACCTAGATTACTGTTAAGTCTTTCATCTTTTAGAATGGGTTGCACATTTCAGTTTATTAATATGGAAATCCCAGAAATTCTTTTAAGTCAGATTCTCGAGATAACTTAAAGTTTTCTTTCAAAAAAAGTGACATCTCAGCTCAGACAATGTATTAAAAGGTGTGAGATTGTAACACACACACACACACACACTCACAGGCTTATACTCCATTAGACTCACACACATACTCCAAGCACGCACACACATACTTACACTCTCTCACACACACAGAGTCACACTCTCTCTCTCCCTCACATGCACACACACATATACATACGTCTATAGTGTGAATTTGCATTTGCAGAATTGTACTTGTTGATACATTATACTTTTGCTCAAAAAGCATACAACCTGCAGGCAGTCAATCCATGTAATATTTTATAAATTCCTACTTTGAAAATAGAACCAATCTGACTCAAAACTCTATAAAATTGGGATTTAGACAGAGCCTAACCTCACAACTTTAATGCACTGTCTGAGCTGAGATATCACTTTTTTTTATAAAACATTAAGTTATTGAGAATTTGATCTGAAAGTAGTTCCGGGATTTATATATTAATGAACCGAAACCTGCAACCCATTCTAAAAGATGGTATACTTAACAGCAACCTAGGTTTGTTCAATATATTGTTTTAGTTGCATGACACTGTGATCTTTGGCATAAATTCTGTGTCTTATGATCCTGCCCCACTAGTTACCTGATGAAGGAGCAGCGCTCTGAAAGTTAGTACTTCTAAATAAACCTGTTGGACTACACCATGGTGTTGTGTGATTTTTAACTTTATACAACTTTAGGAAATACTTGAAATCCCTACTGGTAAATGATATCCCCTTGTTCCTGATCAGTACTTCTAGGTATTGCCCACAGCTTTTCAATTGCCATCCCTGAATTTAACAAATGAACGCTGTCCAAACAGTTTGAATGGGAATCCATAATGACCAAGAACATTGAGCCCATGAAAGAACGGACAACTAACTGGGTCCAGTGTTGACCCAGCTATTCACACGAATCTGAGGGACTTGTTGGCACTCTGGGCGTTGCCAGACCAACACGGCAATGTCGGCATCCAATTCTGGCCACCAGACATAACTGCTTGCCAACATTTTCATTTTAGAAACCACTGGATGACTCTAGTGGAGATCAGCCAGTATCTGGTGGTGACCTTTGTTTGCAAATATCACTCTTGCTTCCCATGATATGCTGGCTTCTACTATAATCTGGTTTTGCCTGTCTAGAAAGATTCCAATTATAGTTGTGACGGCTCTTTTGTTTCCCCCATCACCACCAGCTGTTTTAGTCTCAACAGGACCAGATTTCTTTGGTCTCCAGTCAGATATTGTCAGTGGTGATTGAAATATTTCCAGAAAGTTTAAAACCAGAATGGACTCTTCCAGGGACCTTCCTGAAGAAGGGCTTATGCCCGAAACGTCGATTCTCCTGTTCCCTGGATGCTGCCTGACCTGCTTTTCCAGCAACACATTTTCAGCTCTGATCTCCAGCATCTGCAGACCTCACTTTCTCTTCCAGGGGAGGCACTACCGGTGGTGCATCTGCCAGTGGGAAGCTGCTCAAGGCATCCACGTTTGCTACTTGACCTCCTGGTAATTGTATGAACTGCGAATAAGAGCCTGCTGCTGAATTTGACCAGAAGTTATGATGGTACGATCTTGCCATCTTTAGGTAGCACTGGCACACGTTTGTGGTCCGTTAATATTACAAATCTGTTTGTAAAGGTATTGGAACTTTTTCACATCAAAGATGAGTCAGGCCTTCTTTATCTGATTTGGAGATGCCTGTGTTGGACTGGGGTGTACAACGTTAAAAATTACACAACACCAGGTTATAGTCCAACAGGTTTAATTGGAAGCACACTAGCTTTCGGAGCGACGCTCCTTCATCAGGTGATAGTGGAGGGCTCGATCGTAACACAGAAGTTATAGCAAAAATTTGCAGTGTGATGCAACTGAAATTATACATTGAAAAATTGATTGTCTGTTTAGCCTTTCATCTGTTAGAATACAGTGATAGTTTCACTTCTTTCATGTGTAAATCACAAAATCTTTTTTTAAAGTTGCATTCTTGGATTAGCTGTTAACAATGGTGATAGCTAGACAATATGTTGAAGGTGTTAGCCCCCTATGTTCTCTGTCTATGCCATGATGCTTAGATTGATTCTAATCTAAAAAGTGAGATAACAGAGTTTTACATTAATTCATGCAGTTTTTGAGCTCAGAGTTCTACATGAATGTATGCAGTTTTTGAGCAAAGTGCAATGTAACTCTGCAAGTACAAATTCATCCTACAAAATATATGTGTGCATGTGGGTCTTTGTTTGTCTGTGTTGTGTGTCTGTCTGGGTTGGGGGTTGTGAGTGTGAGAAGGTGTGTGTGTGTGTGTGTGTAGTGAGTGCAGAGTGACTTAAGTCTGTGAGGGGGTGCATGTGTGAGTGTGGGAGTGTGTGTGTGGGTGTCTGTGTGCGCGTCTGTATGTACCTGTGTCCGTCTTTATGTGAGAGTGTGTGTGTGTAGTGCAATGGTGATCACTTGTAATCTGGGTTTATTTGCATTCAGCATCAGCCAAAATCTAGGAAGCATACACTATTGGGCTTTGCCCTGTTGGGCCACTGGTGAACCAACACTACCCCAATACCATATAGGAGGCATTGAATGTCAACACATTTTGTTTGGCATCGCAGTGGGCCAACACTTTAGTTGATACTTTTTTTTTACTTCCCTAAAGGCTGCTTTTTGGCTCTGTCAGCATTTCCAACGCTGACCCTTTTTCAATAACAGGTGCAACAGTGCCAAGATGGGGGCTAGGTTAAAGATGAATTTTCCATAAAAATTCACCAAGCCAAGGAAAGACCTAAGCTCTGGTACAGTCGTGGGAGCTGTCACATCTTTGATCACTCTACCTTTATTTTCCAATGGTTGTGACCTGGTCTTGTTGACTCTATAGCCCAAGTAGGTCACTTGGTGTGCCTGGAACTCACATTTGTCCCTTCAAAGGGATATGCTCATTTATAAACACTATGTCTAAATTCTGTTTATTGGTCTTCCCCATTGTTAGCATATTATCCAGATAAATGCCAACCTGGAGGAGACCTTGTAAAATGTTCTCCATTATGCACTGGAAAAGGTCATAGGCTGATGATACCCCAAATGATAGTCTTGTATATTTGTACAAACCCTTATGGGCATAAATTGTGGCCTGCTTCTGGGACCCCTGTTCGTATCGCAATTGAAGATACGTGTGGCCCATGTCCAGCTTCATGAAGGACAGCACCTCCACCAGTTTGCGAGGGATTGGGTATTTATCCAGCTGTGACATATTTGCTTAAAATCACTACAAAGGCAAGCCAACCTGTCAGACTTCACAATCGGTACAGCCGATGATGCCCATTCTGAAAATTGTACTGGTTTGATAAGTCAACCTCCTGATTTCTGCTCCTACTTTTGCAAATAAGGCAATCACACTGAATGGGCTTTGCAGAATCTCAGAACTGCTTCCTGGTCAACATGTAAGGTGGCCTTGGTTGCTTTGAGAGTCCCTACACCTTACAGAAACGACTAGGGTGTTTAATTAGGACTTCACTAGGCAGCTATTTTCTAATCAAAACATGTTGAGCTAATCAAGGTGAATCTTTTTAAATCAATTCGATTCCATCAAGCTTGGGCCCAAGCCTTTTATTACAATCAATGGCAAGTGCACCAATTGTTTCACATAAGAGACTGAAACCAAAGCTATACCCTTATTCTGTAATGGGTCCCCTGGCATACGTTCTCAGTCAGTCCAAGGACTTGTGCAAACTTACAGATTGGAGTCCAAAATAAATCCTGTTAAAGACTGGTTCTACAATGACTGATGAAGCTGTGCCAGTGTCAACCTCCATTAAAACCAGGAGATCATTTAACTGGACATTATTTTGATTGGTTCCTGATTTGGATGTTGCTAATCAATTCAACTATTCCAAACCAATTGTGGGCAGACTTTTCAAGATGTTCCCTCTCCTGGATATTGGCTTATGAGTTCTCTTACTCAAGTCAGGTCTCATAGGACTCTATTACTGTCTTGAATCCGCAAATCACCAGCAACTGTAATGAGTTGCCAATCCAGATTCTGAAGAACATTTTAGCTATTTGCCAGAGGTTTGGCTTTGTTTTGGGGTTTTGCTGTGGTTGATCAATGTTTGGCAAGAAGGATGTAGAAGCCTTTTCCATTTCACCAACACTGCAACTTCATAAGTCCTACTTTATTACAGTGAAAACACCTGAGCTGTTTTCCTTCTCTTCCAGCCTTATGGATTTTTGTTTTAACCAGTGGTAAACTACCTTTACGTCTTTTCAATGAGATCTCAGTTTCCCTTAACACCTAATAATTTCTCTTTTCCCCATTTTCTATGTCTCACAGAATGAAATTGATCAAAGAAGCCAAACTTCAAGTTATGAACTGAATTCAAAGTTTGTGCGAAGATTTGTAGCTCGGGTGCTCGTTGCTGTGGTTCTGTTCGCCGAGCTGGAAGTTTTTGTTGCAAACGTTTCGTCCCCTGGCTAGGCGACATCATCAGTGCTTGGGAGCCTCCTGCGAAGCGCTTCTTTGATGTTTCCTCCGGTGTTTATAGTGGTCTGTCCCTGCCGCTTCCGGTTGTCAGTTTCAATTGTCCGCTGTAGTGATTGGTATATTGGTTCCAGGTCGATGTGTTTGTTGATGGAGTTTGTGGATGAATGCCATGCCTCTAGGAATTCCCTGGCTGTTCTCTGTCTTGCTTGCCCTATGATAGTAGTGTTGTCCCAGTCGAATTTATGTTGCTTGTTGTCTGCGTGTGTGGCTACTATCATACAACAAACACATCGACCTGGACCCAATATACCAACCACTACAGCGGACAGCTGAAACTGACAACCGGAAGCGGCAGGGACAGACCACTATAAACACCGGAGGAAACATCAAAGAAGCGCTTCGCAGGACGCTCCCAAGCACTGATGTTGTCGCCTAGCCAGGGGACGAAACGTTTTCAACAAAAACTTCCAGCTCGGCGAACAGAACCACAGCTATGAACTAAATTATAATCATCTGCTATTTCTCTGCTCAGGAAGTGGCTGGACAAATGAAAAGGCCACTGACCATGTGTGTATTGTTGATTGGTAGAGTTGTGAGGTGTTTATGTCACTATCAGAGGAGGTATCTGGGGAGTATGATAAGGCAATAAAAGCATCCTAGGTGCATATGAATTTGTGCCAGAAGCCTACAGAGCATATTTTAGGAACCTAAGGAGGTAACCTGGTTAAATCTACATAGAATTTGAAAGGATCAAACGAACTAACTTGGGTGAAAGGTGGATAAGGGCATTGAAAACAGATCAGATATATGATGCCTTTATACTGCTCTTTTGGAGGAGTTCAAAACTTTACTCCCTGAAGTAGTGAGAACTCCTGTGGAAGCCCAGAAGGTTAAACTGCAAGATTAGCAGAGAAATAGCAGATGATTATAATTTAGTTCATAAATTGAAGTTTGGCTTCTTTCATCAATTTCAATCTGTGAGACATAGAAAATGGGGAAGAGAAATCATTCGGTGTTAAGGGAAATTGAGATCTCATTGAAGAAACGTAAAGGTAGCTTACAATTGGTTAAAAAAAAACCATAAGGGTGGAAGAGAAGGAAAACAGCTCATGTGTTTTCACTGTAAAAAAAGTAGAACTTATGAAGTTGCAGTATTGGTGAATTAAAAAAAACACTGGGAAGATGGGTGAGGCAAAACAGGATAATCCAGTGGGGTCTGATAAAGTGGTAAAGGAAAACACACTTGAAGTAAAGAGTTGCAGCAGAATGTAAGCCTGGTTAGGGGTTGATTTAGAAGAAAGTGCCTGATCTCTAAAAAATATACTTGCATGAGTAAGATTTGCTCATGGGGCGTAGGTAAAGAAATAAGATTTTAAGAGATACAAGAGCAAGTCAGGCTTTGATGGCGAGTGATGAGGAGATATGTAATTCAACAGTATTGCCAGAAGAGGTGGTAATTTTATGGAAGTCAGTGAGAAGAGTAGTGTTCCATTATATATGTTGCAGTGAGGCAGTTGGGTGAAAAGTGGTGGTCGGAGTAACAGAGAAATTCTCTGTTCTGCAAGGACAATTTATCCTCAGTAATGATGTAGCTGTTTCACAGGTGGGAATGATGCCTACTATGATTGAAAAATAGTGGAAAATCAAACAATTGAGCTGCTACAGGAAGTATATCATGTGAGTTTTCCTGATGGTATTGTAAAAAGGTCACAAAGGAATTCCATTTGTATGTTTTGCAATTAGGGATGCAGCTAATGGATCAACTGAATTCAATCCATTTGAATGATTGTTTTGGGCATGAAGTGACAGGATCTCTGAAATTAATTCAGGAGAAATTGGTGAATCATGGTTCACAGACTACATTATGTGTCAAATGTTAGGGAGGGATTAAAAATAGGTGAGTTTGCTAGATAGCATTTAAAAGTTGCACTGCATAATGAAACAGGAAGCAGACAAGAGATCAAAAATTTGTTGTTTTGCTCATGGGGAAAAGCTGTTAGTTGGTCGACAAACCTTTAAAAGCAAAGTTTAGTGGGCCTTTGCAAATCAAAAGGAACTGAGTGAGGTGAATAATTTGATAAGAATGTCAGATAGAAGAGTAGTGCGTCATGTAAATATGCTCAAATGGTTTTTTGATAGGGAAGGAAAGCAAAAGGTAATTTGCGACTTGTTATAATTCAGAGAGAAAAACCAAATCCAGGTGATTCGAAATTTGACATTCCTCAACTTAAATTGACCAATGAGGAAGGTCTTAGAAATTGAATAAATTAGCTACCTTCCAGAGGAAGATCTAAATTACCTAAATTTACCTAAAACAGTTACTACAATCACAAGGAGAGGCATGGAATAGCTGGGAAGTACTAAACTGATTACACATAATGTAGTTTTAGGAAATGCTGTTCCAATTCGGCAATATCCTTATAGGCTTCACCCTCTAAATTTGGCACAGACTGAAAAAGAGATGTGAAAAGACAACATAATCAAAGTGACTTGCAGTTAATGGGGCTCATCCATAGTGATGGCACCAAAACCAGATGGTACCCAACAATTGTGTGTGGACTATCAAAACGTCAATGCAGTTAAGAAATCTGATACATACCCTATTTCAAGATTGGATGATTGTATTCAAAAAGTGGAACAAGCAACTTATATTTCTCAGCTGGACTTACTCAAAGGATACTGGCAGGTATCTTTATCAGAAAGAGCAAAGGAAATTTTTGCTTTCATGACACTCAAGAGACTTTATCGATTTAAAGTCATGTCATTTAATATGAAGAATGCACTAGCCAAATTTCAAAGATTAACCAATAAGATCATTTTGAAATTACCCAATTTTGTGATGTACATTAACAATCTCGAAATATTCACTCACGAAGGCAAAGAACATTTGGAGCATCAAATGGAATTGTTCGATTGACTTCAGGAGGTGGGCTTGGCGATAAATCTGGCCAAGAGTGAATTTGCAATAGCTCAAGTCATGTTTCTAGGCCATACCATTGGACATCGTCAGTTGGCCCCATGTGATATGAAAACTAAGGTTATTGGGGAGTTTTTCATACTGCTGACAAAGAAGGATGTACTACAATTCCTGGGTCTGAGTGTTTTTACCAAAATTCACATTGAACTTTAGCAGTATGGTTGCTCCATTGACTGACTTGTTGAAGAAGTGTAAAAACTTGCAGTGGACTGGTGAGTGCCAGAAGGTATTTGACAGCTTGAAAGCTGTGTTGACCACCAGCCTTGTGTAAGCAACACCCAATCACACAAAGCTGCTCAAAGTGGCTATTGTGAGTGATGTGGGTGTTGGTGTTGTACACTTGCAAAAAGATGACGTGAGTATGGAAAGAACTATTATTGGATATATTTCTAAAAAGTTGAATGTTCATCAAAAAAAATTCCACCATTAAGAAAGAGACCTTGAGCTTGATGTAAGCATTGCAGCATTTCAACAGTTAGTTTGCCAGTAATGTATCTGAGATCATAACCCCTTCATGTTTTTTGGAAAAAATTTAAGGATAAAAGTACCAGACTATTTAGATAGAATTTACTGTTACAGCCATTCAATTTGAAAATTACATACGCGGCAGGACAAGAGTACGCAATTACCGATGCATTGTCACCACTTTGAAGCAGTAAAGTAGAGGTGTTCAGTGATGGAAAAACACACTGAAATGGACTGTGTTATTGAAGTTTACATGTTTAGAGTTAGTACAAGGTATGCATATGTAATGTACACTACTTACAGCATGAGACTAAAAGCTTTCAAAATGAAGCAATCTTTATATATTAATAGTTCAGTTTTTAAGGGGAGAAAGTGTGAAGATACTGTACATTTCAGAAAGATGTATTCTGTGCAATTTCTCTTGCAGAGAGGGTTTCCACAGTGGTGTCAGAATGTTTGCTTCAAACAGGCATTTGGCAAATGCTTGTGAATTCTCCGTTTTTTTTGTAAATGAGACAAAAGACTGGATAGGGTGAAGGCTCACTCAAACCCAAGAACTATTGCTTTCAATAGGTGCGGCTAGAGTGAAGTTTTAGACAAAAGGCTTCCTCTTAAAAATCTGAAGTTTTACACTAAACAAAAATGAAAAGAGCTCCTACTGCAAGGATAAGCAAGGAAATATGCGCAATAGATGATTAATGAGCAGTGTATCCTGCTTGAGGTAATTTATTTTAAATCCAATTGCAAAATCTATAGGTGATATAACTCAATGTAATATAACTTGATGAACAAATGATTATTACAAATTCGAGTCCGATGTTAACTGCTGAGGTCACTCAAAAGAGACTTTTGCTTCTTTTACACAGTTCTTTAAATCTATGCTCTCTCATTCTTTTTTCCTTTCATGCCATCTCACCAGAAATATTGAATGATGAAGATACAGACATACAGTCTTGTGTTGTCTCAACAAAAGTTTGAAATTTACTTATCAAATAAATATTACAGCTGCAGAGAAGATGAAGGGAAAGAGAGATCAACATTAACATTTGGGAGATCTGTTCAAAAGTCTGATAACAGTGGGGAAGAAGCTGAGAATTTTGTGCTCTTATATTTTCAGGAAGAACGCTCAGCAATGGTGATAAAAATTCAGATGTAATCCTCAAATAGCAGAACTGAGGAAGTGAACATGTTGGTTTCACTAATAATGCAATCACTCAGAATGAGAACTTGCAAACCAATCAACAAGCTGAAGAGTTTGGATGCTTCAATAGAACACAATAAAATCTTTCTGACACAGCGTGAAGATGTTGTCTATCCAGCTACATGGAAGGCACCAGAAGGACAGGATGACCAATGTCCAAAGATTCAGAATACTGTAAAGGGGAAGTTGCTTGATTGGGAGATTTACGATACCATAGGGAAAATTGCCTGTCTCAATAGAGTATCCATCCTCTATAAACAAATCATGAAATTAAAGCTCTGTGAAATATTGCAAAAGAGCAATTGATTTTTCAGCAAACAAGAACTTCATTCACAAAGGAAATCCAAGAGATTAAACCACTTCTAGTTTAAAGGAACTTTCAGATATTGCATTGTCACGAGTAGAATTAAAACCAATAATCTTCGATTCACTTAGCTAGGAGTCTTCCAAGGGCAAAGACACACCACTATAGAAGAATACTAGAACTTCCAGACAATTTGAAGTTATCAGAGTCTTGCGGGAGTTGGAAAGCAAATGCAATTACATACACAAATGGATAATAATGATGGAATAAAATCTTTTGGTGCAGATGTTCTATAAAGGAGGCTGGATGGGTTAATAGTGAGGAGCACCATCATCTTGATGATGCTTTCATATGGACTTGTGGACTTAACAGTTTAAGATCTTGCAAGAGTAAGACCTAACATTCAAGTTCTCTTCTTAGAGCTGGATTTTCCCATTTATTTACAAAGTGCTTTTTCGGGCGAGATTCATGGTAGCTGGTCTACCGTAACCCTTATCTCATATGATCTTCCACTCTTCATCTCATTATGCAAGTACTCTTATTGCAGCCCTTTTCATGAAGTTATGCATCCCCAGAAGAAGGACGGGACACCACCACACTCTGCAGCCACCAATGCTGTCCCTGAGACCGCAATATGAAGGAGGAAGCACACTGAAGCAGTCACTGTCATCACTCACTAGACCAAGAACGTCATCTCTGCCAAAGCCGCCTCATCTCTGTCAATACTCCAGCCAATGCCATAGCCAGGATACTGTCCAACTCTTGAGGACCAAGACCCATCTCAACTTCCGAGAACTGACTGACCATCCAAATCAACTCCTGAGGACAGAAAGATCTTTTGCTCAAGAGATCATTCACTCTGCTGCCAGAACAATAGAGGAAAAGATCAGACCTGAATTCACCAACACTGGGACAGTGCTTAAACCGCAACCGCCAAGTCCACGAGTAATGGACAGTATCAGCTGCTCAACAGCTCCCTGCACTCTCTCTACCACAGCAGCCACAGAAAGAAGAAAAGATGAACTTGATTCAAAAGTTAAATGAAGAAAACAAATTTTTAAAAATAGAATCAGTTGGTCATGAATGACAGAACAGACTGGTGAGAGCCCAAACACATCCAATCCTCAGTCTCTGCAACCTTGTAAAAAGAAGAGTTGCAACTGACCAGTTCACTTAAGCAGTTTTGAACAATGGTTGCTAACCTTCATGCAATCCTTAGATAATGAATTGTTCAGAGATACATGGGCCTGCGAATCTTGTTTGAATCAGGTGATGGTCATATAGTATTCTTGCTCGACTATTAATCTAGAAACTCAGGTAATGTTCTGGGGACTTAGCTTCCGATTCTGCCATGGCAGATGGTAAAGTTTGAATTCAATAAAATGTATGAGATTACGAATCTAATGGTGACCATGAAACCACTACCAATTGCTGAAAAAACCTATCTGGTTCAATAAGGTCTTTCAGAGAAGGAAACTACCATCTTCACCTGCTCTGGCCTACATTGGCTCCAGACCCACAACAATGTGGTTGACTCTCAACTGCCCTTCGAAATACCTAGCAAACCAGTTATATCAATCATTATGAGGCGTCAAAGAAATGAAATCAGACATACCACCTCACATGAAAGCATTGGAATTGACAATGGAAAAAACAGCCCTATCAACTCTTCAAAGTCCTCCTCACTAACATCTGGGGGCTTGTGCCAAAATTGGGAGAGCTGTCTTAAAGATGAGTGAAGCAACAGCCTGACATAGTTATACCACCATCATCACCCCTAAATGTGTCCTGTCCCAAGGTTCACTGACAGGGCAGACCCAGCAGAAGAGGCAGCACAGTGGTATACAGTCAGGAGGAAGTTGCCATGAGAGTCCTCAGCATTGACTCTAAATCCCATGAAGTCTCATGACAAAGGTTTACCACATGCAAGGCAACCTCTTGCTAACTACCACATATCTTCCTCGCTTGGTTGATGAATCAGTACTCCATGTTGAGCAACACTTGGAGAAAGCGCTGAAGTTGGATATAATACAAAATATACTCTGGCTGGAGAATTTCCTTGTCCAGCACCAAGAATGGTTCAGAGCAACACTACTGATTGAACTGGTTGGATCCTAAAAGACATAGCTGCCAGATTCAATCTGCGGCAAATGGTGAAGGAACTAACAAGAGTGAAAAAACACACAACCTTATCCTCACCAGACTGTGCAGATGTATCTGTCCATGACAGTATCAATAAGAGTGACCACTGTACAATCAGTATGGAGATGAAGATCTACTTCATAATGAGAACAACTTCCATTGTGTTGTGTGGCACTATCACCGTATGAAACATGACAGACTTTAAACAGATCTAGCAACTCAAGACTGGGCATCTATGAAGTGGTGTGAACCATCAACAGAAGCAGAACCATACTCTAACATAACCTAGAACGTCATGACTCAAGTGTATGCCTCACTCAACCATTACTATCAAATCAGGGGATTAACCTTGGTTCAATGGAGACTTAAAGTGCATACCAGTAGCAGGACTGGGCACGCCTAAAATGAGGTGTCAATCTGGTGAAGCTACCAAACAGACTGTGGGGTTCTTGAGCAGAGTGACATGAGAAGTGAGGTGGCAGTGAAGGTTTTGGCAGGCTTGAAAGGAGACAAATCCCTATGGGCTGTATGCTGCTCGCATCTGTGGGAGGAAAGTACAAGGGTTCTGAGCCAAATTTTAATTCCTCTCTGGCCACAAGCAAGATGCCAAAGAATGGAATATAGCTAGTATGGCTCAATTTTTCGAGAGGATGGGAGGGGAAAAAAAAAGTGAGTCTCACATATATGATAAGCAAACCATTAAAGAAAATTCTGAAGGTAATAATTAACCTCCACGCAAAGAGGCACGTTTTGATCTGTCAGTATGTCTTTGTCATACGGGTAGGGTTATACCTAACAAATTTGATTCAATTTTCCAAGGTGACTAGGCGTGAAAGTGAAGGTGAAGGACCCCATGTAATTGAGGGTAAATTAATTGAGGGTAAAGTTCAGTGACAAATACCTAGTTTGCATCTCCAAGCTCAAGTTCTAACAAAGGACCACTGGACTCAAAACATTAACTGATTTCTCCCCACAGAATTATTGTATTCTTTGCTCTGTTCTATTATGCTTTGCACGTCGAATGGTATGATCTGAAGTATTGCACGCAAAATAAAACTTTTCACTGTACCTAGGTACTTGTGACAATAATAAATCAAATCAAATATGCTGCCGCACCTACTGAGTTTATCCAGCAATTTATGTTTATGATTCAGATTTCCAGCATCCACAGCTGTTTGTTTATTCGAGATAATTGCAAAGGTAGTTTCTGACAGACACATACGGAGACTGGGAAAGCCAGAAGCAGGTTCAGGCAGAAGAAAAAAGGTCCTTAACAGTGGAGATGTTAACATTAACTGTATCCAAGCAATCATGACTTGGGAGATATTCTGAAATTAAAGAAATCAATGCGTAATAATTTCTAGAAGTAGAAGACTAGTCTGAAAGGAAAACCTCTTATAAATTATTAAACATACCATTTCAGGGAACTCATGTTAAGTAACAGAGGACTGAGTTAGCACTTCGTTTTCAGAGTTGAGAGTGTGTTGCTGAAAAGCACAGCAGGTCAGGCAGCACCTGAGGAGCCGAAGAATCGATGTTTCGGGCTGGAGCCCTCAATCAGGACTGATTCATTCCTGATGAAGGGCTCTGGCCCAAAATGTCGATTCTCCGACTCCTCGGATGCTGCCTGACCTGCTGTGCTTTTCCAGCAACACACTCTCGACTCTGATCTCCAGCATCTGCAGTCCTCACTTTCCCCTACTTTGTTTTCAGAGTCTTGTGAAGTTACATTCAAGGAAGAAAACAGCATCCACTGAATGAGCAACAATTTGTCGAAAGGAACCTAATCATAGCCATGACACCTAAGTAGCAAACTTTCATGTAGTGATAATGGTGACTCTTCAGTGGAGTTTGAGTATCTTAAGGATTCTGCTTGAATAAAAGGGATGAACTATTCTATCTGATATTTTTCAGTGAGATTGAATCAGTAGTTTTTCTCCAGTGCAAAACTTCGTTTTGTGTAAAAAATGCTTAAGATTGTTAACGGTACCCTGTTGTGAATATGTTCAGTGACTGGCTTCCAATAAATGAAAACCAAACTTATGGTCTATCAAGCCAAGTTTGACTCTGGGATCTTACTTGTCTAGTATTACCATCAACTGTGATTATAAATTAATCTACTTCCTGTCCAGTAACAGTATGCTTCTTCTTCAAACATTTATGATGCTAATAAGTTGCTGATTCTGGTGTGATTGTTAAAGTAAAAGTTTTGGGGGAAATGCCTTCTTCACTGTCCTATCTACCTGCGACTCCACTTTCAGGGAGCGATGAACCTGCACTCCAAGGTCTCTTTGTTCAGCAACAGTCCCTACGACCTTACCATTAAGTGTATAAGTCCTGCTAAGATTTGCTTTCCCAAAATGCAGCACCTCACATTTATCTGAATTAAACTCCATCTGCCACTTCTCAGCCCATTCGCCCATCTGGCCAATATCTTGTTGTAATCTGAGGAAATCTTCTTTGCTGTCCACTACACCTCCAATTTTGGTGTTATCTGCAAACTTACTAACTGTACCTCTTATGCTCACATCCAAATCATTTATGTAAATGACAAAAAGTAGAGGGCCCAGCACTGATCCTTGTGGCACTCCACTGGTCACAGGCCTCCAGTCTGAAAAACAACCCTCCATCACCACCCTCTGTCTTCTACCTTTGAGCCAGTTCTGTATCCAAATGGCTAGTTCTCCCTGTATTCCATGAGATCTAACCTTGCTAATCAGTCTCCCATGGGGAACCTTGTCGAAAGCCTTAGTGAAGTCCATATAGATCACATCTAGCGCTCTGCCCTCATCAGTCCTCTTTGTTACTTCTTCAAAAAGTTCAATCAAGTTTGTGAGACATGATTTTCCATGCACAAAGCCATGTTGACTATCCCTAATCAGTCCTTGCCTTTCCAAATACATGTACATCCTGTCCCTCAGGTTTCCCTCCAACAACTTGCCCACCACCGAGGTCAAGTTCTATACTTGGTCTATAGTTCCTTGGCTTGTCCTTGCCACCCTTCTTAAACAGTGGCACCACATTTGCCAACCTCCATTCTTCCGGCACCTCACCTGCAACTATTGATAATACAAATATCTCAGCAAGAGGTCCAGCAATCACTTCTCTAGCTTCCTACAGAGTTCTCAGGTACACCTGATCAAGTCTTGGGGATTTATCCACCTTTACCCGTTTCATCCAGCACTTCCTCCTCTGTAATATGGACATTTTGAAAGATATCACCATCTATTTCCCTACTGTCTATATCTTCCATATCCTTTTCCACAGTAAATACTGATGCAAAATACTCATTTAGTATCTCCCCCATTTTCGGCGGCTCCATACAAAGGCTGCCTTGTTGATCTTTGAGGGGCCCTATTCTCTCCCGAGTTACCCTTTTGTCCTTAATGTATTTGTAAAAACCCTTTGGATTCTCCTTAATTCTATTTGCCAAAGTTATCTCATGTCCCCTTTTTGCCCTCCTGATTTCCCTCTGAAGTATATTCCTACTTCCTTTATACTCTTCTAAGGATTCATTCGATCTATTCTGTCTATACCTTACATATGCTTTCTTTATCTTCTTCACCAAACACTCAATTTCTTTAGTCATCCAGCATTCCCTGTAACTACCAGCCTTTCCTTTCACCCCAACAGGAATATACTTTCTCTGGATTCTCATTATCTCATTTCTGAAGGCTTCCCATTTTCCAGCTGTCTCTTTACCTGCGAACATCTGCCCCCAATCAGCTTTCGAAACTTCTTGCCTAATACTGTCAAAATTGGCTTTTCTCCAATTTACAGCTTCAATTTTTAGATCTAATAGAATTATGGTCGCGGGCCACAAAGCCATCCCCCACTGACACCTCAGTCATCCGCCCTGTCTTATTTCCCAAGAATAGGTCAACTTTTGCACCTCCTCTAGTAGGTATATCCACATAGTGAATCAGAAAATTGTCTGGTATGCACTTAACAAATTCCTTTCCATTTAAACTTTTAACACTATGGCAGTCCCAGCCTATGTTTGAAAAGTTAAAATCCCCTACCATAACCACTCTATTATTCTTACAGATAGCTGAGATCTCCTTACAAATTTGCTTCTCAATTTCCCTCTGACTTTTAGGGCGTCTATAATACAATCCCAATAAGGTGATCATCCCTTTCTTATTTCTCAGTTCCATCCAAATAACTTCCCTGGATGTATTTCCAGGAATATCCTCCCTTATCAAAAATGCCACTTCCTCTCCTCTCTTACCTCCTTTTCTATCCTTCTGTCGCATTTGTATCCTGGAACATTAAGCTGCCAGTCCTGTCCATCCCAAAACCATGTTTCTGTAATTGCTATGATATCCCAGTCCCATGTTCGTAACCATGCCCTGAGTTCATCTGCCTTCCCTGTTAGGCCTCTTGCATTGAGATAAATGCAGTGTAATTTATTTGTCCTACCTTGTCCATGCCTGCCCTGACTGTTTGACTCACTTCTGTTCTCAACGGTACAGTCTCAGATTGATCTCTTTCCTCACTATCTCCCTTGGTATCCCCCTCCCCCCGCCACCCCACCTTACTGCTTTAAATCTTCCCGAGCAGGTCTAACAAATCTCCTTGCAAGTATATTAGACCCCTTCCAATTTAGGTGCAATCTGTCCTTCTTGTACAGGTCAATTTCAATGATTCAAAAATGTGATTCCTTCCAAACAGCAGCTCCTCAGCCTCGCATTCATCTGCTCAATCTTCTTATTCCTGCCCTCACTAGCTTATAGTACTGGGAGTAATCCAGATTTTACTACTCTCGAGGACCTACTTATTGATTGTTAAACACCGTGTTAGCAATCCAACTCACTTCATTAATATTTAGCCTCCCATCTTACCAGATTTTCCAACAAGCATGATGTCAGGAAACTCGACAAGGACACTACAGTGAGCACTTGATGTAAGTGCATTCAGCCGGCTGCTTGCTCTGCACAACAGCCATTCTAGAAACCTGGCAGCAATATCTCAGGCTACTCTCCATGGACATATACGCACGTCCACAGACATTGGCAATTGACTTACGACAACCTGCAAGAACGCAAATGGTATATCTCGGATACAATTACAGGATGCTTCTGAAGTTCACTGACAGTTGCACCAGCAACTCACTATTATGCAGCAGCAAGGACACTGTACATTTATGAACATACATCTAGTTCTTGGAATGGACAAGACTACATTTCCAGGCTCTCCAGTTCTTCACATAGTATTCAATCACAGAGCCTATCTGGATGTTCACAGTGTCGCTGGCTTGCATTGAGTTGCCTAGCATTTTTATGCTGTGCATCCTCAACCAAAGCTACCATGCTCATTTTTGTCTTTATGTGCCAATTAATGCAGACAAAGCCAGGAACCTTGTCAGAGTTGTTAACAGACCCATCAAGTCAAACAGAATAGCCTTTACTCAGGGGTACAATAAATCAAGGACAGACACTGATATTATGCTAGCCCTGCTCTGAGTGGGCAGTTGGAACTCTTGTCTCAAAGGCTGAGGAGCCAAGTGGCATACCACACATCTTGACTCTTGTTGTCCCATTGCAGCAGTTTTCTTCCTGGAATGGGATAAATGCAGGTGTTGGGGCAATGAAAATGGTTTGCACAGTGATGAAAGTTGGTGCAGGTCAGAGGTTTCAAAGCAAGTCATTAAGCTGTATAAAGGGCATGCAGGATTAGTAGCATCAGGGATTGGAGTGGATGATAACATGTGGGAAAGATACTGTGGGAAAGATGTTGCAGGCAGTTTTGAGTGGTAGAGCATGACTCTTGATGGGAGGTAGATGCAGTAACACAGTGTGTGATATGTCAGAGAGAAGGTGGTATTCTGGCAGTGAAGGGTACACTTTCTTCCGACACTGCTGCACATTCTTCTGAATGGTATCTTTACAGTGAACAACTATTTCTTTAGTGGAGCATGTTACTTTGTACCATTTGACTGAAAAGTGTATTTGTCCTATTGAAAAGAATATAGGCAAGACTTTAAAGATGTTTACCAGCCTCATTGCTATGATTTTAATCTGGCATGTAAACTTGGTCTCCATTTCAGTGCAGACAGCTTCTGAAAACTTCAGGAACCAATTAGTATTCAGACAGCATGGGTTCCAGGCAATCTTTATTTTTAAAACTAAAAATTAAACAACACCAGGTTATAGTCCAACAGGTTTATTTGGAAGCACTAGCTTTCGGAATAGTGCTCCTTCATCAGGTGGTTGTGGAGTATAAGATTGTAAGACACAGAATTTATAGCAAATGTTTACAATGTGATGTAACTGAAATTATATATTGAAAAGGCCTGAATTGTTGGTTCAGTTTCTCATCTTTTAGAATGAACATGTTGGTTTCAGTTCTTTCATATGTAAATCACAGCACATTTAAAAGTTACATTCTCTTAATAATTGGTGTCATGTCAGCCCAGATAGTGCATTGAAGGTGTGAGCTGCCCTGTGTGAGACTGTCTGTGTCACAATTGTCAGACTGATTCTAATCTAAAAAATGGATTTAAAGAATCTTACATGGATTCATGCAGTTTTTGAGCAAAGTAAAATGTAATTCTGCAAGTACAAATTCACCCCACAAATGTATATGTGAATGTGTGCATGTGGACGTGTGTGTGTGTGTGGGGGGGGGGGGGGGGAGGTGAAGGTTATGAGTGTCTGTGAGAGAGTGTGTGTATGTGTGTGAGTGTGAGTGTAAAGGGGTATATGTCTGTGAGAGGGTGCATGTCAGTGTGGGAGTGTGTGTGTGAGTGTATGGGAGATCAGTGTATGGGTCTGTAGGAGTATATGAATGTGTGTATGTGTGTCTGTTTGTCTGTGTGCGTCTGTTTGTCTGCATGCACAGCGCAATGGAGTCACCTATAGTGTGACATGAACCCAAGGTCCCAGCTGAGGCCATGCCCATGGGTACCAAACTTGGTTATCAGCCTCAGCTCGGCCACTTTTCGTTGTTGCCTATCCCAAAGTCCGCCTTGGAGGATGGTCACCCGAAGATCTGAGGTTGAATGTCCTGGATCGCTAATGTGTTCTCCGACTGGGAGGGAACGCTCCTATCTGTTGATTGTTGTGTGGCATCCATTCATCTGTTGTTGTAGTCTCTGCTTGGTCTTGCCAATGTACCATGCCTCAGGGCATCCTTGTCTGCAGCGTATGAGATATACAACGTTAGCTGAGTCGCATGAGTACCTGCCATGTACATGGGAGGTGTCCCCACATGTAATGGTGGTATCTGACACGTCTTGCAGCGTCCACTGTGACAAGGTTGCATGGCATTGTCCTAAAAGCCAGGCAGTTTGTTACAATTTTTATTTTTAATGTTATTTTTAAAGACAAAGTCCTTGCACAGGCTACTTTCCAGCAGTGCAGAGCCATTTACTAAATAATTGCATTGTTTTCTATTCAAGGAAAAGCTACAGCACAAAGACTGGTTAGCTCACTTGGTTGGAATCTGGTTTGCAACCTCCAGATCTGTAAAGGAATATTTTACCACTGCTAGTTGCTGAGCTGTTTAAAATATTCACTGATCACCCAAAGGTTTAAGGGCTTGTGTGATGCACTGGTAATATTCCTTCCCAAGCTAGGAGGCCTGAGTTCAAGCCACCTCTTCCAGGTGTGTGCAATAACACCTCTAGACATTTTGATTAGATAATATCTAGATTTTTAAAAAATCTGATGTTCAATCTCTTATTAGTGAAGATTTTAGTTCAAACGCAATAAAGAACACAAGGGAGCCTGGAGCGCTAGATTAGAAAGGAGGAAATGTAGCTACAATTGATTAATATTTAGCAACTCCTGAAGAAAGTGGAGCAATTCAGATAGCTTTCACAGTGATTGCCTCTAATGTGAATTGTTGGTCATTATTATCCAGGTTCACATGGTCATATGTAAGGTACAAGAGGCTAACTTGTACTTACGGAATTATCCTATAAACAATGGTGTTAGGAGAGAACCAAAACAGAGGTGGCTAGTAGGTCTCGCAACGTCTGTGAGAGAAATCAAATTTGATGTTTCAGGTCATGTCATCCTTCCTCAGAACTGATGGTAGCTAAGAAAATCTCAGTTTATATACAGAAGATAGAGTGTGGGGGTCGTTGGGGGGGAGGTGAACAGTAAATGATAGGTAGGGGTAGAGCCCAAAGACAAAGAATAACACTTGGACAGACAAAGGAGTCGATAACGATTCCTTTTACTATCAACTCTTCTGTCTGTCCAATACTTTTGATTTTTCTTTTTTGGCTCTATCCCTGCCTACTCCTCACCTCCTCCCCCATCCTAACTTTTGCATATAAAACGATATTTTCCTAGCTACTATTAGTTCAGAGAAAAGGTCACTAGACCTGAAACATCAACTCTGATTTCTCTTAACAGCAGCTGCCAGATCTGCTGAGCTTTTCCAGAAGCCTCTGTTTTTGTTTCTGATTTACAACATCCATAGTTCTTTCGGAGAGAAGTTGGCAAGAGAAAACTAAAAAGGATGAGGATAGGAAAAATAGAGGTTCCTCTTTATGTTTTGGTAGCACAGCATAACAACTAACTCTGAACTGCATTAGCATCAGCAATAACTAGAAAAAAAAATGGGCAGGCCACAGCATTAACCGGACATGTCAGAGATGAAAGGTACTACAAAGCCAGATCTATGTGTCCAACAAAATGTGTGGTCAAATTTCTTTCAAATGAAATATGCAAAAGAAATGATACAGTACTCAAAAATGTCATGTAATGTTGCAGAATAATTATTTTTCAAAAGGCAGCAAAATTCAAAACATTTATAGTTTATGCCACACATTCACATTTTGATTTGTAATCAACTATGCTCAATCTTGTGAAAACAGACTGAGTATGTTTAGTTTTATAACACAAATAAGCTTTCTGGTCTCCTGCACACTTAGAGTTGGTCATTTAGCCCAAACCCTTCCATCATTCACACCTGATATGTTTACTTCCATTTACAAACAAGGACAAATTCTGATTTTGGTAGAATATTCCATGTCAAGAAATCTTTTACATGGTAAGAAAATCCCTCCATTCACTATTTATGTGTTGATTTTAGATGTTTACTCTCTTATTTGTCTCACTGACCAGTGCATGTGATCTTTCAGTCATTGCCGTACTAAAACCCTTCCTTTTTAATAATTCAAGTCTCCTTTTAATCTTTTCTATAGTTCCCTGAAACTGTCATCGACATCAACTCCGTGGAAAACTTCCACACTACAATACACATGATAATAATTTCAAAGAAATATCAGGGGCCTGGAAGATAACTTGTGAATTCTCTATATTTAAGAAAGGGTCAGCATATGTGTAGAGATTTGTCTACCTGTTGGTTTAATAGTGATGGTAGGAAACATAACATAATCACTATTAGGAAAGAGAAAATAAGAACATGTAGAAGTGAGAAATGGGATAATGAATAGTCACAGATTTCAAAAAGGGAAAATCACTCTAAATATTTTGCGTAAACAGTTGGAATTGTAGTTAATGAAATGCAGTAGATGTAGTTTATCTGGATTTTCACAAGGCCTTCGAAACAGTGCTCCCTTAATGAACAAGATCTAAGAATGGGGAGTCAGGAATCAAGTTTGCTTCAGCAGAAAGCTGAAGGCGATTATAAAGGCTTAGATAGGTGAAGTCACTCCACAGTATCCAAACACCAAGTCTTCCTTTATTTACACATGGAGAGTCAATGACACTGATCCAGCTCCACCAAAGCCAACTGACAAACAAACATATTGTCAAGACATTCCTGTTCTTACCTGTCAGCTAGGGTTCCCTAATTGGACCAGATTAACCCCCCCAATCAGGGAACTCGTATTATATAAGGTCCACTTGGCTGATCTCATTACAATCACTACATCCCTACCCCTCTGAATCCAAGGACATAGGCCAGTTTTTATTTTGTAGCTCCTCCTGGGGTGTTTTATCACTAGGTCAGGTTCCTACAATTATGCCTCTGATATGGGCAGCGTGAAATGCACAGTAGCTCACCACTTGACCCTGCAGCATCTCAAAAGAAATTCATTCTCTTCTTCAGGCAACAAAGGTATTGAGATAGAGACACCCACCTTGTCCATTTCAGATTCCAAGGTATCTTCAATGCTTGACCCAGTGTTGGAACCCACAGGTTCTAGAACAGTCGGGAAGGCTGTTGAGAAGCCGATCATGTTTTGTTCCCACCTTGTTTGCAAGTTTTCAGCTTGCATATAGCCCCATGCTTGTTCAGGGATGCCCCACCTACACAAACTTTATAAGTCACTGGACCTGACCTCCTGTCGACCATGCCTCTTACGTGTGCAGGGCTTTCCATTGCTCCTCCTCAAGATTTCATCCCCTAAAGTAAAATGTCTCTCTCACTTAGTGACATCTTATGTGCAGCATAGGCAATCCTGATGCTGTTTCCCGCCACCCAAGTCCAGGAAGATCAGATTTAACCTTGTGCAGAGAATTCTCCCCTTTAGCAACTCTGTTGGAGCTGTCCCTGTAGTTGCGTCAGGGGTGGCCTGCTACCAAATAGGAACCAAGATAGTTTCGTATCCAGTGGAGCTGTAAGCTGTTTCTTTAAGCCTGTCTTCAAAGTTTGGAATGTTTTCTGTCAGATCATTGGACAATGGATGGTATGGAGCTATCCTTATATATCCAATCCCATTCAACTTCAGGCAATACTTAAATTCCTTGCTGATCAACAATGGCCCATTATCAACAATTCTGGGAGTCCATGTGTTGCAAAAGATGCGCAGTTTTTCTATTGTCGTCCCCGTGTTGGACGAATGAACTCTACTCATATCCAACAACTTTGTGAGAGTGTCCACAATGATTAAGAACATTGAGCCCATGAAAGGGCCTGACTAGTCGATATGTAACTGAGTCTAGGGTTTACCCAGCCATTCTCATGAATGTGGGGGAGCTGCGGGCAGTAATTTTTGTCCTTGTTGGCACTCTGGGAACTGCCCCACCAATGCAGATATGTTGGCATCCAACCCTGGCCATCAGATTCAACTGCTCATCAACATCTTTATTTTGGAAACCCTGAATGACTCTGTTGGAGTTTAGCCAGTATCTGGCAGTGACCTTTACTCAGGACAATCACACTTACTTCCCATAACAATAATGACATCCTCTACTCTGATCTGGTCTCTGTGAGTTCAAAATGGTTTCAATGCTGGTTGTGGTGGCCCTTTTATTTTCCCTATCATCACCAGCTGTTTCAGTCTTGCCAGGACTGGATCTTTCTGTGTCCAATATCTATGACTGGAAGCATGTCCAGAAAATTTAAAACCATCACATACTCTTCCAGTGGCGGTGCCACTGGTGGTGCATCTGTCAGCAATTAACATCTCAATGCGTTTGCATTTGCTACTTGGCATCCCAGATGGTGTTCCAACTTGTAATTACACGCACCTAGTATTTAAGGATGAGGATTTCTGGGTTAGGGAATAAAACCAACCATCATTCTTATCATTTCAGGAGAACTAAATCATTAGGGTTTCCAAAATAAAGATGTTGATGAGCAGTTGAATCTGATGGCCAGGGGTGGATGCCAGGGTTGAGTTTGGCCTGAAGCTATGGGCAACATTGCCTTGTATCTTAAAGTTTACCTTGCAGGGTTTGTGGTCCATGACTATTACAAATTTACATCTGTAAAGATTTACTGGAACTTCTTGACTGCAAATATGAAGGCCAAACCTTCCTGCTCTACCTGGGCACATTTATGCCCTGCAATAGCCAAAACCCTGGAATGTATAAGCGATTGGGCATTCCTCTCTATTGGGACACCAATCAGCTAATACTACCCTGATGCCATATGGGGGCAGAGGTGGGGGCATCGCATGTCAACACCAGATCTCACTTGAGATCATGGTGTGCCTTACACATTAAAGGATCTTCACTTCCCAGAAACTAGGTAACATCTTTAGTGGGCCTCAGCAATGCTGAAATTTCCTGCTTTCTATTTATATGCTTGGCTTTCTTTGGGTTGGTGATGACATTTCCTGTGGTGATGTTATTTCCTGTGGTGAAGTCACTTCCTGTTCCTTTTCTCAGGAGGTGGTAAATGGGGTCAAACACAATGTGTTTGTTGATAGCGTTCCGGTTGGAATGCCATACTTCTAGGAATTCTCATGCGGGTCTTTGTTTGGCTTGTCCTAGAATGGATGTGTTGTCCCAGTCGAAGTGGTGTCCTTCCTCATCTGTATGTAAGGATACTAGTGAGAGAGGGTCATGTCTTTTTGTGGCTAGGTGGTGTTCATGTATCCTGGTGGCTAGTTTCCTGCCTGTTTGTCCAATGTAGTGTTTGTTACAGTCCTTGCACGGTATTTTGTAAATAATGTTAATTTTGCTCATGGTATGTATAGGGTCTTTCAAGTTCATTCGTTGCTGTTTTAGTGTGTTGGTGGGTTTGTGGGCTACCATGATGCCAAGGGGTCTGAGTCGTCTAGCAGTCATTTCCGAGATGTCTTTGATGTAGGGGAGAGTGGCTAGGGTTTCTGGACATGTTTTGTCTGCTTGTTTGGGTTTGTTGCTGAGAAATCGACTGTGTTCATTGGGTACCCATTCTTTTTGAATACACGGTATAGGTGAATTTCCTCTGCTCTGTGTAGTTCCTCTGTGCTGCAATGTGTGTTGGCTCGTTGAAATAATGTTCTGATGTGGCTTCGTTTGTGGGTGTTGGGATGATTGCTTCTGTAGTTCAATATTTGGTCTGTATGTGTTGTTTTTCTGTAGACGCTGGTTTGAAGTTCCCCATTGGCTGTTCGCTCTACTGTGACATCTAGGAACGACAGTTTGTTGTTGTTTTCCTCCTCTTTAGTGAAATTTATGCCAGAGAGGGTATTATTGATGGTCTTGAAGGTTTACTCTAACTTGTTTCATTTAGTGATGACAAAGGTGTCATCCACGTAGTGGACCCAGAGTTTGGGTTGGATGGTTTGCAGAGCTGTTTGCTCAAGTCTCTGCATTACTGCCTCTGCTAAGAACTCTGATATCGGAGATCCCATGGGTGTTCCATTGGTTTGTCTGTAGGTTTTGTTGTTAAAGCTGAAGTGGGTGGTAAGGCATAGGTTCACTAGCTTGATGATATTCTCCTCGTTGATGAAGTTGGTGGTGTTTGGTATATGTCTTTGGGTCCCTTCTAATGGTGTAGACAGTGTTTCCTTGGCCAGGTTAATGTTGATTGAAGTAATGTTGATTGTTACATCAAAGGGGACCATTATTTCATCCTCTTCTATCTTAGTGTCTTTGATGGTCTTCAGGAATTCTTGGGTGTGGTGGATGGAGTGGTGTGAGCCTTCTACTAATGTTTTAGTCTTTCGTGTAGCTCCTTGGCCAATCTGTAAGTTGGTGTTTCCAGGTAGTGAGATTCTGAGGGGGGCTCCTGGTTTGTGAATTTTGGGTAATCCATAGAAGCGTGGTGTGTTGGATCCATCTGGTTTCATTTTTTGGAAGTCGGTCTTATATACTTGTCCAGATTTCTGAAATTTTTTGAGTAGGGCTGTGATTTGGTTCTCTAGTCGTGGGGTCAGGTCTATCGCCACTTGTTGGTTAGTGTTGATATCTGTAAGTAGTGCTTTTGCTTTTACAATGTAGTCTCTTCGATTTAGAATGACTATCAAGCGTCCTTTGTCTGCACGTACGATAACAATGTTTTTATCTTTTTTTAGTCCCTCCGGTGCTTTCCTTTCTTGTGTATTGAGTGTGTTTCCTTCCATTTTTCTACTTAAATGTTGGTGTGACTACTTGTCTGATGGATTGTTTCGTTTCTTCTGTGAGTTGGTTATCGTTTAGTGTTGTTTCTAATGCTGCTAAGAAATCTTTCTTGTCCGCATCCTGGCAGTTGTAATTTAATCCTCTTACTAAGATGGCTTTTTCAGTGTCTGTTAAGGGTCAGTCAGATAAGTTTTTTATCCATGCTTCTGTGTTGTCATCATTGTTACTTTGTGTAAGTTTGTCTAATTTTGTTTGCAGATCTAGTTTTTTTCATTTTCTCTGTTTGTTGCTGTCTAATATCCATGGCTTGTTGTACTGTGTCTGTCCATTCACGGTCAGTTGCATGACTGAGTAAAGATTTTTGATATACAATTTCCCAGTAGTATTTACGGAGTCTGTTGTGGACATTATTAATCATTTCTCTAAGCATTCTGCGGCCGTTTTGCTCTGCTATTCTTATGGTTAGTGGGGTGTGAAAAGGAGGTTTGTACTGAAGACATTTAGGCAGTGATTGAAGACAACAACAAACTGTTGTTCCTAGATGTCACAGTAGAGCGAACAGCCAATGGGGAACTTCAAACCAGCGTCTACAGAAAAACAACACATACAGACCAAATATTGAACTACAGAAGCAATCATCCCAACACCCACAAATGAAGCCGCATCAGAACATTAGTTCAACGAGCCAACACACACTGCAGCACAGAGGAACTACACAGAGCAGAGGAAATTCACCTATACCATGTATTCAAAAAGAATGGGTACCCAATGAACACAGTCGATTTCTCAGCAAAAAACCCAAACAAGCAGACAAAACACGTCCAGAAACCCTAGCCACTCTCCCCTACATCAAAGACATCTTGGAAATGACTGCTAGATGACTCAGATCCCTTGGCATCATGGTAGCCCACCAACCCACTAAAACAGCAGCTAATGAACTTGAAAGACCCTATACAGACTATAAGCAAAACTAATGTTATTTACAAAATACCGTGCAAGGACTGTAACAAACACTATATTGGTCAAACAGGCAGAAAACCAGGATACGTAAACACCAACTAGCCACAAAAAGACATGAACCTCTCTCACTAGTATCCTCACATATGGATGAGGAAGGACACCACTTCGACTGGGACAACATATCCATCTTAGGACAAGCCAAACAAAGACGCGCACGAAAATTCCTAGAAGCATGGCATTCTAACCGGAACGCTATCAACAAACACATCGAGTTAGACCCCATCTACCACCCCCTGAGAAAAGGAACAGGAAGTGACTTCACCACAGGAAATAACATCACCACAGGAAATGACATCACCAACCCAAAGAAACCCAAGCATATAAATAGAATGCAGAAAATTTCAGCATTGCTTCGCCTGAGGCCTACTAAAGATGTGGAAATGTGTTGCTGGAAAAGCGCAGCAGGTCAGGCAGCATCTAGGGAACAGGAGAATCGACGTTTCGGGCATTAGCCCTTCTTCAAGGTTACTGTTGCAAAAACATTTCTTCAAAAACATGCTTTTTTTCTCACTGCCACTGAGATAACTCCACAGGGGCTGGCAACCCATCACTAAGTCACCCCTTATTTACATGTGGACAGTCCTTGACACTGATCCAGTTCTCTCAGAGCCAGCTCTCAATGCGAACAGAATACCTAACACTCCTACTCTTATCTGTCAGCAAAGGATCCCTGATTGGACAAGATTAAAAGCCCCATTTAGGGATCTCATCTTCTATGAGGTTTTTCTGGCTCGCCTCATTTCAGTCACTACAGTGGGAATAAGGGTTTGAAGTTATAATCAGATCAGCCATTATCTTATTGAAGGGTGGAGCAGAATGGCCTACTGTTGTTCCTAGTTTGCAAGTGAAGCAATTATTCAGAATAGCATAAAGTGGGAAATAACAGCAGACAGGATCTGTGCTGAGACTATTGCTGATCATGAATTCCATTAGGCTTCTAAATCGGAAGCACATTTTCTGTAGTTGCAGGTGACACCAATTCTAGGGGTGTGCGGGAGAATGGTCACTATTGTAGATGACAGCAACAACTTACAGGAAGATAATAGTAAACTTGAAGACTCTGCAAATAATTGGCAAATTAAATTCGATGTACACTTTGGTAGGAAGGTACAAATCTAGATGGGGCTAGAGGAGCAAAGGAATCACAAATACAGGAGGCCTTAAGTTGTACCACAGATTATCAAAAAAATGAAAACCAATTATTAAGTTACTTTATTTCAGGATGGAATTGAGAACTGGAGGAGAGTTTATACTAAATCTGTCATTGTTACACTGCACTTGGAGTAGTGAGTGCAGTTCGATTTGCCATATTATAGAAAGGATATAGAGCTACAGAGATAGTACAGAAAAGACTTACAGGGATGATATTAGAATGTGTGGGTATACATCTCAGGAAGGATTGACAGGAAAAGGAAACCTTTGTAATGATCTACCAGAGCGTAATTAGAGGTCAAGAAATCCAGTGGGACATTCAGAAAGAAGTTAGTTACCACATTAGAAGAGTGGTGAGACTGTGGGACTTGCTATCACAAAATGATTGTAGCAAAAATATGGATGCATTCAAGGGAAAGCTGGACAAACATGTGAGGGAGATGGGAACAGGTAGTTAAGATAGCAAATTTAGATGAGGACAGTTAGGGAGATGCATGAGCAGACTATAAATGTATGCATAAACTGGTTAAACCAAACTGCCTTTTTAAAAAAATTTCCTATGTAATTCTCTGCAACCTGTAAATAATCTTGTCACCATTAGTTGAGAACCACCAAATACCACAATACAATACAATCTATTGATTCATTATATAAAACAGCATCCACATCACCTAACTATCCAAAATATCTACATGCTACTACAATCTTAATATAAAACTTACACAGTTCTTTGTTGACTTGCAATATAATACTGAAAATATCTGGGTCACTGATGTTCCATTGGCCTTGTAAATCATCTGAAATGAACCAAAATTAAAGATGCAGTTTTTAATAATTCATATCAAATGTTATAATGTTTACACACAACAGACATTTTTCTGCCAATAGCATTTCTGAACTGACCATTAATCACTGACTTTACCTACTAAAGTTTTGTCATGGTGTATGAGGAAAAATCCAGATTCAATCTCATCATTTTCTTCAAACATACTTAACTCCAATATCTATCCACTTGTAGCCAAGTGAAAACAAAAACTAAAACAATTATTTTGTTAATCCAAGGCCCAAAAGCCAAATTTGGTATTCCATCCCAATTGCAGTCCTGATTAAATTTAAAACTCTAATATAGTCTAACTCTTCATCTCAGCCTCTCTGTAGCTGTGATCCTGTCAGTGCATTTCCTTAAAGACAGTATTCTGCACATTGCTTTATGATAGACATATTGACAATTCTTAAATTATGTTTAAGTGGTCTTTTTGTTCCCAGATGTTGAAACAATCACACCTTTTAGCTTGGGGAAAAAGGAGTTCTTTGTTTCTCACCTGCCATGAGCTAGCAGCCTGGCATTGTCCCATGTGTATTACTAACTCATCAGTTATGCAGCCATGCATGCGGCCCACTGGAATACTAATGAAATTGATCCCTGATTAATTAGTTCCTAGTTCTTTACAGACAATACAATATAACAAATGTCACTCTTAAAAATGCAATGGTCTTGTCAACCTGTTAAAGTCATTATTTTTTCTAAACTACACAAGATTATCAGTGGTGAGAAAAACCTGTTTGCAGCATTCTCTGAGAATGTAGTCTTTAAAGTACTTCATTCCAAAAGTGCTGCATTTCATTGTTTCAAAATATTATTAACATTCAAAGCCGCCCAGCAATAGCAAAGGGGATTATTGCAGGGTTTGTAATTGGTAATTTATGACAGGTTCAGGAGGTAGAGGATTGCAGGAGAATGTCATAGGAGGTGAGAGATGTAGACTCAGTGTTAGAAGTGCTGCAATTAGTCATACTACTGGGAAGTCACCTGAATGACAAAGACTTTATGTGGCACACTCAGTGAGAAGTCTTGAGCAATCAGGTAGCTTTGTGATGTCAGAACTCAGGAATAAATTTTATGAATTAATTGGCAGCTAACTGTTGGAGTCAGGACTTCGAAGATGGTCTGAGGATCTCAGAAAGTAGGAAGATCATTGCTGCCTCTGCGTTGGGGGAAACTACAAGAGGCCAGGAGATGTGAGCATTAATACTTTGGTAAAGCTGAGGGAGTTAGAGTTAAGAATCTCACAAGCAGTATTTTCTTGATGCAACTGAGCAATAATGGAGCTTAAGAGAAAATTCAGGGCAGAACTGGCTCAATACAGCTAACTATTAGTGAAGAGCTGGCTTATGCTTAAGTTATAAAGTGTGTTTTTCTGAATCAAGGGTAGTTTAAACTTCCTTTTGTGGATCCAATCTGAACAGGAGCAGTCACCGAGGGAGTCCACGACTGAGCAGCTTTTAAGAGGGATTTTCAAGACCAAGTCAGCAAAAGTGAGGAAATATAATTCTTTATGAAGTTCAATGATATTTGATGGGTCATTAACATCTGGGAGGAATTGCTGAAAAATCCACATAATCTGTCTTGATCACATTTGCTATTTGATGGGCAATGTGGTACATTCAATCACAGACTACTACCCATATTTATAGCTTAACTCTGGATGTTAGAAATTAGCTGTATATCTGTGGAGTATTGCATTACTGTTCTGTTATTATATAGACAAGTTCGTTATTTGTTCAAAGCCAAAGAATTGTATGGCTTTATTCTGCAGGTCCCTGGGCTCTCATTATGTTTATTTTAAAAATGAAAGTTGGGGGATCCAAGATGGCCGCATCTTGTTGGGATCGCATTTGCTGGGCTACAACACTGACCCGACAGAGCCAGAACCCATTCCAAACACTTTACTGTGCAAAAACACAGTAAAGGAGCTGGAAACCTGAAAAAAATCGACTTACCTCAGTCCTTGCAGCTGAAGAAAGGAGAAAGCTCACCTAGAGCCAGGATCTAGCCCTCTGAAGCAGCATGCTTGCTTACTTACCAGACCTTGATAAAGGAGCTGGCCAAACTTGTGAGGTCCTGGGGAGACAGATCCAGGAAAAAAAATCGAGAAGCTGGCTTCTGTATCTGCTATGCTGCAAGACTTGTGAAAAAGGACGATGAGGGGTAAAAACAGAGACTGACTCCTCCAAGAGCCAGACTGAAACGCTGGAAACACAGATCCGTGATCTGTTGGACAATCTCGAAAACATGGACAGAAGAAAGAACCTGCGTGTTGTTGGCATACCAGAGGGGATTGAAGGTGAGCAGCCGGTGAAGTTCTTTGAGAAGTGGCTCCCAGAGTTCCTTGGTTTGGAGGCTGAGAAGGGGAGGATAACAATTGAAAGAGCCCACTGGATCGTGGCACGAAAACCAGGTGTGGATTAGCACCCACGCGTTGTCCTGGTAAGGTTTAATCATTATAAAAACAAGCAGAGGATTATGTAAGCCTCTAGAGCCCAGGGGAGGGACCCGAGACAATTGGTATGTGGCGGCTCCAGGGTCATGGTTTTTCAAGACTACTCGGCAGCAGTGGTCTGGAAAAGGAAGTCCCACAGTGGCGTCCAGGAGATTGAGAGAGCTTGGGATCCAGTATTAAGATATCCAGTGGTGCTTCAGATCAATCATAATGGATCCATACATTCGCCAGAGAAAGTGAAGAACTTTGCGGACACGTTGACTTAAGTTCAACGGCAGAATAGACGTAGAGAGCAGAGTCGTTTGGGTTAGCTCTTCTTTAAAAAGGACTTGGTGGAGTCTCCTTTCTGGTAATAAGTTGCGTGAATAAGTTGGTAGATGTCCGGGATGGATAGTGTATTTATCTTTAATTTCTAAGTTATGTTAAGGGATGGGTGACATATTTATTTTTAGTTTACTTGTCTATAATACTAACCTTGCTCTTGGGTGTTTTTCTCTATCCAGCAGGTTGTTGGTATATGTGGCACGACCCTAGCTTGTAGGAGTTGAGAGGGCGGTTGGGATGGTTAGTAGGGTTGTAGGGTGTATAGGTACCCCCTTTGAGTGGGAGGTAAATTCCTCCAATCAGTGCCTTTGGTGATTTTTTTTTGTTTTTCTGTTTTTGCTATCCATAGTTTTTGGAAGTTTTGTAGATTTGCTGGCTGTAGTTATTTTAGTGGGTGTAGTTTTGGATTTTGTGGATTTCTTTGGATGAAAGCTCAGTGATCTGTAGCTTGGGTTCTTCCTCTCTGGAATCTAGATGGTGCTATGGAAGGTTATGGCTAAGGATGTGTTTAAGTGGTGCACCTGGAATATTAAAGGCAGTCATTAAGGTACTTTCCAGTCTTAAAACGGAGAGGGTGGATGTTGCCTTATTACAAGAAACACACTTGGATGATGCAGAGCATTTGAAGCTGCAACAGAACGGGTATGACAGGATTTAATTTTCATCTTTCAATATGAGTAGGGGGTGGCCATTTTGGTTATAAAAAATCTCCCATGTAAATTATTAGAGTGCATTAAAGATACAATTGAAAGTTTGTAATCCTTAAAGCTTTGATACATGGGGAAGAATATGGGATCTTAAATGCTTACTGTCCCCCAGACCACCCCTTAAATTCTTGACAGACACACTTTCTAGACTGGTTAATCTTGCATCTCAACATATCATCGTAGGAGGGATTTCAAGACCCTTCGATAGACAAATTGCCCAAAGGCCCGCCGATATCTTCTTTGCGATCTAAACAATTAAGGGATTTGAGTGCTGAATTGGGGTTGGTAGATGTTTGGAGGCACCTTCACCCTACTGGCAGGATGTTCACATTCTTTTCTAACCCACCTAAATGCCATACCAGGATACATCTTTTCCTGACCCCTGCACCAAATCTGGACTCTGTGGCATCATGTACATTTGGCAATTTCACAATTATGCCCCAGTGTATTTCATGGTTAAGAGGAAGGATACCATAGTAGGCAAAAAGCAATGGATACTGGACCCCTTCAACCTCCCGGATAGCAAGGTTATTGAATTCTTTTCTACTGAGTTCAGGGCTTTTTTAGATATTAATTCAGGCTCGGCCAGTAGCCCATCCATTCTTTGGCAAAAAGCTAAAGACTATGCTCTGGGATTGGTTATTTCCTATTCAGCCAGTAAGAAATGACAGATGGGTGAGCAGCAACGTTTGTTCGAGTCGCATCTGAAAATAGCTGAAAAGGCATACTTTGACAGGTCCTCATTGGTTAAACTGCAGAAGATCACGGTACTTTGGTCTACACTGAACTCCATGCTCACATAGGCAGCCAAGAGGGAACTTAAATTTGCAAGTCAAAGGCTGTTTGAGCACGGAGATAAGCCGGGCAAGTACCTAACATACCTTGCCAGAAAAAGTAGTGCCCCCCAAGCCACTACTTCGATCAGACAGTACACTGGAAATTTGACCTGCGATTCTAAAACGATTAATGCAGCATTCCAGAAATTTTACTCTGAATTATACCAATCTGAAAGCTGTGAGAGTGGGCAGGTTAGGATGGAGCCATTTTTAAGAATTTGGACCTTCTTGGAGTGACCTTTGAACAAAAGTCTCTCCTCAATGCTCCATTGTCACAGCAGGAGGTGCAGCAGGCTGTGAAGCAGCTCCTGAATGGGCAGGCGCCAAGTCTTGATGGGCTCCCCAGTGAGTTTTATAAGGAAATTCTAAGTATATTGTCAGGGCTGAGGCTTAGTATGTTTAATGACTCACATAGTCGTGGCCTCCTCCCACCATCTCTAAGGGAAGCGAGAAAAGGAAAAGCCCCGAAGGCCTGTGCTTCCTGTAGACCCATTTCACTCCTGAATCTTGACTTCAAAATTCTATCCAAGACTCTGGCATTAAGGCTAGAAACTGTACTGCCCTCCATAATTAAGGCGAACCAGATGGGGTTCATAAAAGTTCGCAGATCGACAGATAATGTCAGGAGAGTACTTAACATGATCTGAGTATGTCAGCAGCAATTGGCAGAGGGATTGGGGTGATCTCCTTAGATACGGAAAAGGCATTTGACAGGGTCAAGTGGCCATATCGTTTTCATACTTTGAAGTAGTTTGGCCTGGGAGAGACCTTCATCAGGTGGGCAGAGGTTTTGTGTAGTGATCCTCTTGCTGTGGTCCTCACCATTGGTGTATGGTCAAGCAATTTTAATATTTGTAAGGCAGTCGACAGGAGTGTCCCTTGTCACCATTGTTTTTCACACTGGTAATTGAACTGCAAGTGGAGCCAATATAACCTCCAGAAGTGGGGACAAAGTCACATAAGATCGTACTGTATGCGGATGACGTTCTTGTCTTCTTATCAAACCCAACAGTCTCAGTATCACACCTGATACAATGCATCAATTTACTTGGTGGCTTCTCAGGTTATAAGATCAATTTTGTGAAGTTAGAGGCCATGCCCATGGGTGGTCTCCCTTGAATTCCTGATCCTGAGAGCGATCTCAGTTCCCCCTCAAATGGTCGCAGGAGAGCTTTCTCTAGATTAGATTCCCTACAGTGTGGAAACAAGTCCACACCGACCCTCCAAAGAGTAACCCACCCAGTCCCATTTCCCTCTGACTAATGTACCTGATACTATGGGCAATTTAGCATGGCCAATTCACCTGGCCTGCACATCTTTGGACTGTGGGAGGAAACCAGAGCACATGGAGGAAACCCACGCAGACACGGGGAGACACTTGAATCGAACCTGGGACCCTGGTGCTGTTAGGCAGCAGTGTTAACCATTGAGCCACCGTGCCACCCCTCTTATTATTCCCATTTTTGATCAGCTATTTAAAGCCAATTTTTCCCATTTATTCAACAGAATCAAGCAGAACCTTCGTAGATAGGAGGTGCTTCCGATCTCTTTGTTAGATTGGATAGCTCTCATTAAAATGAACATTCTGCCCGCCTGTTGTATCCTATGCAAATGCTTCACTAATCTTTTACTAAGCAAATATTTAGAAGACTGAACACCTGGTTTAGTTCTTTTATCTGGTATTGCAAATGACCCCTAATTAAATTGACCTTACAGACTGGGAGGAGTGGGCCTCCCAGATATCAAAGTCTACCAGTTAAGCTCATTGCTATCTTATTTGAATGATTGAGCCCAGGTGGACCCTCACTCACTTTGATCAGACATCGAAGCATGTCAGGCAAGATGCCCCTTTGTTAGCCTGCCGTTCCTAGACAAAATGAGAACAATTAAGGAATATTGCCAACTGTCATTAAACTGTCAAGGTGTGGAGGGCAATGCGTCAGGTGAGGGCAATATCGCCAAAATATCATTTTTGACATCCATAGATGGTATGCCAGGCTTTCAGCCAGGGATGATGTATTCTAGGTTTAAACTATGGGCAGTTAGGGGCATGTTTTGCCTGAATGATTTATTCGAAGGGGACATACTGATGTTTTTTGACCAGTTGGCTCAGAAAGATGAATTGTCCAGTAGGGTCTTATTTCGTTTCTTTCAAATTAGAAACTTCATACAAAAACATAACACACTTTTAACTGATCCTTATAGGTCCGACATGGAGAAAGGGTGTTGATTGCTGAGGGTACATTATCTGTTAGCAATGCTTATCATCTGTTGGGAGAGGGTCCCTGGGATGAGATTGAATGGTTCTGTAAGGTATGGGAGAGGGAGTTGGACGTTGATATCTCTTCTAAATATGGGAGAATATTTGGGAAAATGCAAGAAAGATCTCAATTTGCAACAGGACCTACGCCTTGCAACTGAAGATTCTCTACAGGGTTCATCTAGCCCCAGACTGCTTCGCTAAATTTAAAGCAGGAGCATCTCCAGTGTGTCCTAAATGTAAAGTGAACATGGTCATTGTCTTTGGTCCTGCCACAGACTGCAGGCATACTGCAGCACAGCGGTAGAGAAGGCCTTGGGGATGGAGGGAGAAAAGGACCCAGTATCTCTTCTTGGCTTTGTTAATTCTCTTTCATTAGATGCATACAAAAAAAGGCTTTTCAGTTTCCTTATTTTTTGTGCCAGAAAGAACATTCTATTAGAGTGGGTTTCGGAAAATCCCCCAGGGCTGACGGGCTAGAGTAATCTAGTCATGGAGCACATCCATCTGGACTTTCTTACGAGTATGACGCACCATAAAACCAAGAATTTCTATTAGACATGGCGGCCCTTTTTGGACTACCTGGGTACAGATTTTTCCGCCATATTAATAAGAGCCTTTATATAGCCATGGCAATTCTATGTAATGGATTTGGCATCCAGAGGGGAGGAACTGTGAACATATGAACTTATGCATTCAATGTCCGAGGGCTATTGCTTTGTTTTACTGAGCTGTGCTATGTTTATTATCATGACTATTATTGTTAAGATTTTCCTTTTTAGCTTAGTTATTAGTTAATTTTTATTTATGTAATTAATGGGTTTCCTTTATAATGTTGGATTAAATTTTTGGCTTTGCATTTGTTGTAATATTCAAAAGAAAAACCTTTTACAATAAAAATATATTCAAAAAAATGAAAGTTAGATGTGATCTATATGGACTTCAGTCAGGCGTTCGACAAGGTTCCCCATGAGAGACTGATTAGCAAACTTCGATCTCATGGAATACAGGGAGAACTAGCCATTTGGATACAGAACTGGCTCAAAGGTAGAAGGCAGAGGCTGGTGGTGGAGGGTTGTTTTTCAGACTGGAGGCCTGTGACCAGTGGAGTGCCACAAGGATCGGTGCTGGGCCCTCTACTTTTTGTCATTTACATAAATGATTTGGATGCGAGCATAAGAGGTACAGTTAGTAAGTTTGCAGATGACACCAAAATTGGAGGTGTAGTGGACAGCGAAGAGGGTTACCTCAGATTACAACAAGATCTGGACCAGATGGGCCAATGAGCTGAGAAGTGGCAGATGGAATTTAATTCAGATAAGTGTGAGGTGCTGCAGTTTGGGAAAGCAAATCTTAGCAGGACTTACCATTAAGTGTATAAGGTCCTAGGGAACAAAGAGACCTTGGAGTGCACGTTCATAGATCCTTGAAAGTGGAGTCGCAGGTAGATAGGATAGTGAAGAAGGCGTTTGGTATGCTTTCCTTTATTGGTCAGAGTATTGAGTACAGGAGTTGGGAGGTCATGTTGCGGCTGTACAGGACATTGATTAGGCCAGTGTTGGAATATTGCGTGCAATTCTGGTCTCCTTCCTATCGGAAAGATGTTGTGAAACTTGAAAGGGTTCAGAAAAGATTTACAAGGATGTTGCCAGGGTTGGAGGATTTGAGGTATAGGGAGAGAATGAACAGGCTGGGGCTGTTTTCCCTGAAGCGTCGGAGGCTGAGGGGTTACCTTATAGAGGTTTACAAAATTATGAGGGGCATGGATAGGATAAATAGACAATGTCTTTTCCCTGGATCGGGGAGTCCAGAACTAGAGGGTATAGGTTTAGGGTGAGAGGGGAAATATATAAAGGAGACCGAAGGGGAAACTTTTTCACGCAGAGGGTGGTACGTGTATGGAATGAGCTGCCAGAGGATGTGATGGAGGCTGGTAAAATTGCAACGTTTAAGAAGCATTTGGATGGGTATATGAATAGGAATGGTTTGGAGGGATATGGGCAGGGCGCTGGCAGGTGGGATTAGATTGGGTTGGGATATCTGGTCGGCATGGACGGGTTGGACCGAAGGGTCTGTTTCCATTCTGTACATCTCTATGACTCTATTTACAACCCTCAGCTAGAGTAGAACAAATATCTGTCCAGAATCAAAACATGATCAACATCCATTTATTTTTGTTTTTAAGTAAAATGAGCACTTTAATGAAGTCTTCTACAACATTTATTCTTCAAAATATGATTTTCGGTACACATTATTCCACCATATTGTAGATGATTTAGATGAGAATATAGAAGCCGTGGTAAGTTTGCAAAATTAGTGGCATTGTGGACTAAGATAACAAAGAGATCTTGATCAATTGAGTCAATGGGTTGAGAGTAGTAGATGGAATTTAATTTAGATAAATGAGAGGTATTATATTTGGTAAAACAAATAAGGGCAGGACATGTACAATCACAAGTAGAGCTTTGGGTAGTGCTGTAGAACAGACAGACCTCGGGGTACATAATTCTTTGAAGTTTGCATCACATTTGGATAAGGCGGTTAAGAAAGAATTTAACACATTTGCCTTCATTGTTCAGACTTTTCAGTATTGAAGTTGGGATGTTGGTGAGGCCTCTTCTGGAGTACTGAGTCCAGTTCTGGTCACCCTGTTATAGGAAGGATATTATCAAGCAGGAGAGGGCTCAGAAAAGATTTACCAGGATGTTGCCGGCAATGGAGGTTTTAAGCAAAAGGCAAGGCTGGCACTTTTTTCACTGGAGTGTCGTGTGACAATGTTGCACCTTAAAAAGGTTATTTTGTCCTTGGGTTTTTTTCAACAGAAGTCGTAAAGGCAGAGGTGATGAAGTCTCTAGTTTAACAATGGCAGGGGAGTTGCCAGTTTTCCCAATTCAGAATTTTTCTATTTGGGTTTAGCTGTGACAGTCAGAAGATGCTGCATTCCACAAAGGTTCCATGCTTCAGCAAATAATTCTTGACTGACTTTTCTATCTGAAATCTCTCTAGAAGTTGTTCTCTCCTACCTGCAAGAAACTGTGTTTCAACTTACCTTTTTACCAAGGGGTGTGTTTATGGGATGTTACTGGAACCGCTCCTTAGTTAAGTTGCTGTCTCGGGTTGATTATGTTTTCCAATAATTAAGTTATTCAAAGTTCCGTTTTCTTTTGTTCGTGTTTCAACTGTAGTGTTTAAATACATTGTGTTTTGCTTAAAGCGAAGTAATTTCCCAGCTGTATCACACCTGGAATATTCACTTCACATCTGGCTCTAAAATAAGAAAAAGTTAGGGTCTAGGCTACCTTCTTTAAATATTTTGAGGGGGTCTGGCCTGGTCCATAACAAATTGGTGGCTCTTGTGGGGATCGATTCTATAATTCCAATTTGGGTTTAGGGTTGTTGGATTCAAATCTGGCAGGTTTTAGTGTCTTTTGTTCCACGTGTTGAATTCAATTGGTTTAAAACAGTGCTTGGTGCAGTAATGACTCCTTCGGTCACCAAGGGTTTTCTGGGAGTGGAAGAAGTGACTTTATGGGTTTTACAATAGGTGAGCAAGGCAAAGCTGTTGGAAATGGCAGACAAGCTGGAGTTGGGGTTGCCTTCATCCGTGAGGAAAGGAGAAGTAATTACAGCAATACCACAGCATTCAAATTTGCTGGAAATGCCATCAGAATCTTTGGAAATGGTTAGAATTAAATTAAGATGAGGTTGCTTGAACATGAAAAAGAATCAAAACAGTTTGAATAATGATTAATATCAGAGGAAATCTCCTTACAGAACAAAAAAAAAGGAAATAATCACTTTTCGAAACAAAAAGAGTCACTTTGGCAGAGGAAAAAGAAAAGAAAAAAGAAAAAAAAGAGAGAAAAGGAAAAAAAGAGAGAGAAAGGGAAAGAGAGAGTTTGAACTGCAGAAATTGACAGGAAAGCCGGCTTAAAAGGATGGAGGTGAAGGGAGAAGATAGAATTGAGGAAGATAGTGAGGATGAGCGAACCCATCGTAGCCAAATGCCTGGTGGTGATCTGTTTAAATATATCCAAACATTGCCTAAACTTGTTGAGAAAGATGTAGAAGCCTTTTTCAACTCATTACAGAAAGTGGCAAAACAAATGGAGTGGCCAGTGACCATATGGGCTTTGTTGATCCAGTGTGTGTAGAGGAAGTGTGATATTTGCATCAAAATCAGAGGAGATACTTGAGGAGTATGAGGAGGTGAAGAAAGCCACCTTAAGTGCATATGAGCTTGTGCCAGAAACCTACAGACAATGTTTCATGAATCTACTCTGGTCAAACATACAGTGGAGTTTGAAAGGATCAAATAAAGCAATTTTGATAGGTGGATAATGGCATTAAAAATAGATCAAACATGTGAAGGTCTTAGACAATTATTTTGGAGGAATTCAAAAATTCACTTCCTGAGGTAGTGAGAACTTGCGAAAGAGCAGAGCGTTAAGACAACAAGGTTAGTATCTGATATTGCTGATGAGTATGAGTTGGCACATAAATCAAAGTTTTGATTTATGAAACATAGATCTCAGTGAAGATAGCAAAAATAGCTTACCACAGGGTATAAAGGAAACCCATGAAAAGGAAAGAGAAGTTAAAAAGCTACAGTGTTTTCACGTCAATAAAGTAGGCCACATGAAGTAGCAGTGTTGGTGGGTTAGAAAAAGCACTGGGAAGACAGATGTAGGAAAACAGGTTAAACCAGTGAATTTTGTTAAAGTGGTAAAAGAAAGTACAGTGGAAGCTAAAAAGCTGCACCGGAATGTACAACCTGGTCAGAGGTCGGCTGACGAGGAAGTGCCAGATCTTCTTAAACCATTTACTTGTGAAGGTAAGGTTTATTCACATAGGCCAGGAACAGCAGGTAAAGACGTTACAATATTAAGGAGATATGGGATCATGTCAATCTTTGATGTTGAGAAATGTGGGGATACAGAACTCAGAAGGAACGTTGCCAGGAAAAGTGCTGGTACGTGCAATTCATGGTGAGATAAGAGGTGCTCCATTATGTAGACTGAGGTTAGAGTCATAGAGTCATAGTGATGTACAGCATGGAAACAGACTCTTCGTTACAACCCGTCCATGCTGACCAGATATCCCAACACAATCTAGTCCCACCTGCCAGCACCCGGTCCATATCCCTCTGCAAGCGGGCATCAGAGCCGCCCTGCTTTTGCCACGCGACTATGCCTACATCAGGAAACTATAAGAATTCATTTTGTGTTTTAAACAGCAGTCGCAGCTTTAAACCCACAGAATACAGCAGCTGCCGGTCCGCCCACGTAACCGGGAGATAGGAGACAGAGGAGAGATAAAATCCACACTAGACCAACACTACCCATGACTCATGGACCAAAACTCCGGAATTAATTAATATGGAAACCCATCTCCTAATCACATCAAGAGACTGACTGAAACACACCCATACCCATCGATATGGAGCCACCCTGACACAAAGGACAGGCATCCACCAGACAGGAATGGACAGACCAATACACACCAACACCCCAAGGGAACAAAGGGGGGTGCTAGCCCCTGCCCTCACAGAGAGAGACAAGCAGATAATACCCGGACCCGTTTTACATAAACCAATTAGCACCCTATTGTGCGTGCCCTGCAACTCTCCTGGGACGGCAGGAAACATACTGTTTGCACCTACTCCAGTGATGATGGGGAACTATCATCCCATTCATCCTCAAATTCCACACATCCTAACAACTAAAAGTATATATGTAGCTGCGCGCGGGAAGAGCAGAGCAGCCGAGATTCGGACCTCGGTTGGTCTCCGCCGGTGTTACTGTAGCAATAAACGTTACCGATTGTTGAACCGCACTTTGGGCTCGGACTGATATCTTTTCATCCGCGCTAACAATTGTGGGCTTCGTCCTGGTTAACGACGGCTGCTGGATCCCTGCGACGGCACTGGGGGAGTATCTTTACTCTTTTACTTCTCGCGTAAAAGTCTCCCAGTGCCCTGCAAGGGACTTCACTGCCGGCCGTTATCTGAACCTGTGAACAGAGTGAGTCCGGCAGTCGTGTAACAGTAGAGTACTCTTTAAAAGTGTGTGTGTGAGTGATCCTTCGCGGGTGGGCGATTGGGGGTCGCGGATCACTAGTAAGAGTGTGCGTGATTGTTATTATTGTCTTTTATTGTCAATGTGCTACTGTGACTGACGGAGTATCCTTGGACTGACGACTTTAGGTACGAGACCCCAACAGATTGACCCCCCCCTGTTTATAAACCGACCAAACAAGCCTTCCTGCTTGACCTCTGCAGTGGGAGTTAGGGGACCCCATTGTATGTTGAGCCCGGTTTCAGTACGCAGTAGAGGCTGGGAGGTCTACGCGCGCTACAAGAAGGGAAATCCTCCAAACCAGCCCGAGACCCGGGGCCTTTGGGCCAACCGGCAGTTATACGCTTTGCCCATTGACCTTGCGGTCCCGAGGTATTGGCCTCTGTAGGATCAGGTGCGGTTAGGTCTGACTTCACGCCCCCCCCCCCTTGCACTCGGGCCCCTGGTTCATGCCCAGTGTTTGTGGGGTACACACGGCCGCTGAACGTCAGGCGGTGAGAGAGAGACTCACGGAAACCCAGGGTTGCATGCTCAGGAATCGACACGCGCCCCGTCTGTAACTATCCCCACCCCTGCCCAGGTTGACCCGCGGGGCTAGGGTTCGACTTACAGGGAGTGGGCTCCCCGACTGGGAGATTAATAAGCAGTGCCAGCGACATCCTTTAGTACGCCTGCTAGCTTTACTTTAAATTAGCTTCTGTTACGTTACACCCGCTGCGCCCCTACCATGGGTGGAAGTGGGGCTGAAGACCTAGATTGGGGGCCAGAGGGTTCCCTTACCCGTTTTATAGCCGACAAGAAGACACTTATTAAGGCTATGCTTCGCTCAGGCTGGGAACCCGCTGACTCGCTGGATGTACAGCGCGAGTGGTGGGCCCGCCAGAAGAAAGATAGGTACGAGAAAGCTTGCGTCCTGGTGCTGCAGGCACACGTCAGGCTTGCCGGCAAGGTTCAGCTTTATGTCCAAGACAAGAAGCAGCAGGCAACGGAGCATCTAGAAGCCCAGGCGCTTGCTGCCCGTACGGTTTTACCAGCCTTAACCGATGCACCCAGCGCCCCGCCGTCCCCCACCTGGGACTGGGAGGGGCTCACGGACAATCAGGACCCCCTGGGAATCGTGCTCGGGCTATGCCCGTGCAGTCCCGGTAAAAGTTGAATATACCCCCGAGGAGGGGAGAGAGGACGGGCCACGATACTTGCCCATAACCCCCGCCTTAAGATGACCTACATCATGCAAGATTTTGATTGATACGGGGGCGTCGGTCTCCCTCACCGACCTCGACCTTCCCTCAACCCACCACTCCATTTCCATTAAAGGAGTTGGGGGGAGCTCGGTTATTGCATGCCGAAGCGAGTTGTCCTCTTAGAGGTAGACAACATTTTACTCCCCGTACATTTCTGGGTTTGCCCAAACTTGGAGGGGACGATTATGGGTATCGACCTCCTGGGCGAGCTGGGGGCGGTGGTGGATGCGTTTCACCGTCGCCTCCTGTGGACATCCCGCGATCTTCACAAGAGCTCCCACAAGGGGAGATGGGTGCCCACTAAATCCGTCGCTACACTTGCACCCAGTGTGCCCATCGCCCGGGACTGGGCCAAGGACGGTGCCTTCGGAGCCGTCTGCCAACTAGTCCCGGAGGTGTGGGCCACGAGCAAGCAGGATTGCAGCCTCGTCTGTTCTCCTCCTGAGCGGATACACGGGCCCGTACACGCCCCGCACCGACAATACCCGATTAAACCTGAGGCGCTGCGCGCCACTGAGGCAATAGTTGCCGAACTCACGCGACACGGCGTCCTGCGCCAGTGTCCACCACCAACTCCCCTAAATGGCCAGTCCGGAAGCCGGATGGCAGCTACAAGCTCACCATCGACTACACGGCACTCAATAGGGTCACCTCCAAAGAACACCCTATCGTAGCCAGCCCGACCACCATCTTCAATGGCCTCGAACCCTCACATCGAATATTTACGATCCTGGACGTGGCAAATGGCTTTTGGTCCATCCCCCTGCACCGTGACTCACAGGACAAGTTTGCCTTCACGCTGCGGGACAGGCAGTACACATGGACCCGCCTGCCACAGGGCTTCCACAATAGCCCTAACATTTTCCACATTGTCATGAGCCGGACCCTGGAGGGGTGCGACCTCTCCCCCTTCTCGAGCACCCTCCTACAATATGTAGACGACCTTTTGATCGCGTCCATGGACGTGCGCCAACACCTGGGGGCCCTGACCGCCGTCCTGCGGACACTCGCACGGGCAGGATTCAAAATAAGCCCCACGAAGGCCCAGGTCGGACTGGCTAAAGTCCGCTACCTGGGACACGACATCAGCCAGTGGAGCAAGACCTTACCCGCCGACCGCAAGTCGGCCATCGCCGACATGCCGCGGCCGGACACAGTCAGGGGAATCCGCCGCGTCTTGGGGCTTTTTAACTACTGCCGCCCCTTCATTGCACATTTCGCCACTATTGCCGAACCCATTCAGTGCCTGGTGAAGGGGGGCAGGCCGGGAGCGGAGAGGGTGGTATGGGGACCCAAACAGGATGACGCTTACTCTAAGTTAAAGTCCCATCTCCTCAGCGCCCCGGCCCTGCGCCTCCCCGACCTATCGAAGCCCTTCCACATCTTTTACGGACTCGAGGGGGGGGGGTTTTCAGCGCTGCTGTCACGCAAACCTCAGGCGACCACATGAGACCAGAAGGTTACTACTCCACAAAGGAGTCCCCGGTCGTGAAGGGCATGCACCGCTGCGTGGCGGCGCTGGATTGTGCCGCATGGGCGGTCCGGGTGTGTGAGCCGGTCACTATGTCCGGACAGATAATACTGCACACTAGACACACGATAGTTGAACTCCTGAATATGGACCGCCTCCGGACGGTCTTGGATGCCCGCAGGGCAACTTGGGAGGCAGTTCTCCTCCCCCAGGACCAGTCCATACAGATCGTTAGGGACACAGGGCCAAACCCCGCCGACGGGATTATCGCGGTAGGGGAACCCCACCATTGCCAGGCCCGACAGCCCGGTCCCTGATCCCGACCTGACTTTGTATGTGGACGGCTCAAGTAGGCTTGTCGAGGGGTCCTACCAAACGGGATGGCCGGTGGTCGACCATACCGGGACCACCCGAGCACAGGGAATGATGGGGGGCGACACTTCCACCCAGGTCGCGGAGCTGGTCGCCCTCACCGCCGCACTCCGCCTGGGAGCAGGCAAGCGGGTAAACATCTTTACCGACAGTCAGTACGCTTTCGGGGTAGTCCATGATTACATGGCAGCATGGAGCCGCCGGGGTTTTATCACGGCCGGCGGTGGTCAGATTAAACATGAAAATACGGTCCGTGACCTGATGGTGGCCGCACGCCTCCCCCTGATCGCTGCAGTGATAAAAATCAAAGCACACCAGTGGGCCACCACCACTGAACAGCTAGGGAATCATTGGGCCGACCTGGCCGCCAAGGCCGCCGCGGGCGGATCGCTACCGCCCGCGCATGCAGCACCCGCTACTGAGGTCCGGGGCGTGAATGTCCTGGACGTCCAGAATTGCGCACAGCCTGGTGAGTTAGAGGACTGGCTGGCAAAGGGCGCAGCCTGCGGCCCTGATGGGGTTTGGCGGCACGGCGACAGGGTCGTGGCACCCACGGCTATCAGAATGACCCTGATGCAACTACACCAAGCCAGACCACACGGACCGCAACGGAACGCTTGCTAGGCTCCAGACTGACTGGTGGTGGCCCGGCCTCGGCTGTGATGTGGCCAAACACTGCCACCGATGCGTTGTCTGCGCCCAGCACAACCCAGGGCGGCCCCTGCGCATGCCCCTGGCGCACCAGCCACGGCCCAAGGGGCCCTGGGAGAACCTCCAAGTTGATTTCACAGGACCCCTACCCCCCAGCCGTGGCAAGAAGTAGTGCCTGGTGATCGTTGACCATTTCACGGGACTGTACATCTGCCACTGTGGCCAGAGTGCTGGCCTTCGACATCTTCCCTCGCTGGGGGGGGGCCCCCTCCAGATTGACTCAGACCAGGGCACGCACTTCACCGGACGCGCAATGAAACTGGCCTGCCGCTTCCTAGGCATCAGACAGCGCTTCCACATCCGGTTCCATCCCCAGAGCTCCAGGATGGTCGAACGCATGAACCAGACCCTCAAAGCAGCGATCGCGCAACCAGCAAGACATTAGGGACCAGACAAAACTGCAACCGCCCAACCCCTTCGCGGCGTTGGGGACAAAGTCCTGGTCAGGGCCGCCCCGGACCGGCCCAGCTTCGCCCCCAGTGGCTGGGACCGCACGAAATCATCCTCACCAGCGACACGTGCGCCTGTGTCGACATGAAGGGAAAAGGCAGGTGGAAACACTGGTCCCAGCTTATGCCCTACCCTTAAGCCCCGACCGGACAGACACTCCCACCCTTGACTCGACTCTAACCACCCCTCTTTCTCCTTACAGTGCAACGGGTGGACCGGTTCCTACACACACTAACCCTACACCCTTGGTAAGGGTGCCTCTCTCATTCTCTTCCCACAGATCATGCTTCACCGGTGCACCGCTCTCCTCCCTGCTCTCCTCTTCGCCCTACGACTAGTGCGTTCCTTCCCCGAAATATATGACAACTTCTACCGCCACGGTGTTGCCTTCAACGCGTCCGACGCCATCTGTATTCCTGCCAAGGACAAGCCCGATGTGATCGACCCGTTCTACAACGCCTGGCTGGAAGTTCTCCCGGGCGTACAGACACTCTGTTTATTCTGCACGTCGGAGCGCGACCCGCGGCCGACCTGCCTCCGGCGTGCTGAGGCGATGGACTTGGGGGGTTGCATGTTCGGGACAATGTGTGCCATGTCGGAGGACCTCGCCTCTGCCCCGGCCTTTGATGCCTTTACTGTACGGGATCTGTCTGTTTGCGGATATTACGAGCCTACTGATGCTGTGGTAGTCTCTTTGTATTTGTGCTTTCCACCTGCCCCGACCACGACTCCCGAGATATTGCCATGCCCCTCTCTGGGACCGGAGCCCGCGGGGGACTGGTATTGTGGGATGAGGGAGAGGCCCTTTATGACAACGTCTGACACGAGGTCGTGTCTGTGCTGGTCAATATATCGGGCATCCGGGTATCGGACTATTGCACAGCACAGGTACGCAACCTATACACCATGATGGGGAAGGAGGTTATAGAGAGGGCCATAGATGCCATGGGGGCAATCCATACAACGACACAGACGGGACATAGTCAACGATGCTCTCACAGGACTCAACACGGGGACATCCGTAGTAAACTCCCTAGACATCCAGGGCCTTAACGAAAAGGTCGAGCAACTAAAAGGGGTAATGAGGGTCCTGCTACAGAGGTATCTCACAAATCAGGTAGACCAGGCACGCCTGGGGGAAGAGGGAGCATATACCCAGCTCGACGGCATTGCAGTCCTGGAAACACATGCCCACACCATTAACCGCCTTATAGACCGGAAAAGGGAAAACACGGCCCATAACCATGAGGGACAGCTGTGCCATGCGTATGGCCTGTGGATGGTAGCCCAGATCTGGCATAATCTTGACCAGGTCCAAAGGGGGGAGTTGCCCGACTGGATCGACAGTCCCAAACTGGCCTCACTCGCGGGGCGCTCCGGGCCGCTCGACAGCCGAACTCTGAAGGGTATGACCAGAGTATGCCCAGTGATGCCCGACTTTGAGGTCAGTGAGGCAACAGGAGTCGGGATTGTCCTCCTGATCCCCGTGGTCACCCCAGAGTCGGGGCCATTTCCTCAAATATCGATTAGCTCACCACACAGCCATATCTCGAAACGGCGCTGTGTGGGTGCCGCTTACAGGCTGCAAGCAGCGGGAGGCAATTACCATCTGCCCTTACCCCTTACGAAGGAGTGAAACAGCGGACTGCGGGTTCAACCGAACAAAGGGCTGCACCCTTGAAATCGAACCCACGGGCCCCCACTTCACTAGGGCGGGGTATGGTGGGGGGGGGGGAGACGATATTGTGTCTCCACTCTTGAAACCTCATTTTGGTATAATGGACTGCAGTGCCCGATTCCCCAGCACGAGTTCTGCTTCACCCCCAGGCGCCCAGTCACGGTTGGGCAAGCTCACATCTCAGAGGTCCGACGACGGAAACCCGAGTCCATACAAATTACTGATAAATTCAGGGACACCCTCAGGGAATATCAGGAGCCTGAACAAGCCCCCATCCCACATTTGGCTGAGGTCTTACGGGAGCTTAGGACCCGGGTAGGACACTCAGTGAAATTGTATCACCAGTTGCAGTTGCATGTAAAGGACCTAGAGGAGGATACAGACACAGCTCTGCAATCCCAGGGCTGGGCACAGAGGATGTGGGATTGGGGCCTGATCGTAAACATCCATCCCTGGATCCGAATCATTTCGCACACCATTGTAAGCATACAGTTACTGCTGGCTCTGGCCTGGCTCCTGGTGGTGTGTCATTCATGCCGCCAGCCCAAGACACGAAAGGCCAGGAAGACCATGCTCCACGCCATCGACTCCTGGCGGGCAATCAGGCACCGTGAGCTCACAGGGCTCGAGTTAATATGACCATCTCCCGGGACTATCCAAAGGCCCCATGACTGCAGCATGACGGCCGGCAGAATGTACCGGGCGAGGAGCCGACTTTTAAAATTTCGGCATCGGGGGTGTGGACATGTCCAACCCCTTGCCGAAAGGGGGGACTGCAAGCGGGCATCAGAGCCGCCCTGGTTTTGCCACGCGACTATGCCTACATCAGGAAACTATAAGAATTCATTTTGTGTTTTAAACAGCAGTCGCAGCTTTAAACCCACAGAACTCAGCAGCTGCCGGTCCGACCACGTGACCGGGAGATAGGAGACAGAGGACAGATAAAATCCACTACCCATGACTCATGGACCAAAACTCCGGAATTAATTAATATGGAAACCCATCTCCTAATCACATCAAGAGACTGACTGAAACACACCCATACCCATCAATACGGAGCCATTCTGACACAAAGGACACCAGACAGGAACGGACAGACCAATACACACCAACACCCCAAGGGAACAAAGGCAGGTGCTAGCCCCTGCCCTCACAGAGAGAGACAAGCAGATAATATCCGGACCCGTTTTACATAAACCATTTAGCACCCTATTGTGCGTGCCCTGCAACTCTCCTGGGACGGCAGGAAACATACTGTTTACACCTACTCCAGTGATGATGGGAAACTATCATCCCATTCATCCTCAAATTCCACACATCCTAACAACTAAAAGTATATAATATATAGCTGTGCACAGGAAGAGCAGAGCAGCTGAGATTCGGACCTCGGTTGGTCTCCACCGGCGTTACTGTAGCAATAAACATTACTGATTGTTGAACCGCACTCTGGGCTCGGACTGATATTCTTTCATCCGCGCTAACACCCTCCAAATCCTTCCTATTCATATACCCATTCAAATGCCTCTTAAATGTTACAATTGTACCAGCCTCCACCACATCCTCTGGCAGCTCATTCCATACACATTCTCACACCGTCTGTGAGAAAAGGTTGCCCCTTAGGTCTCTTTTATATCTTTCCCCTCTCACCCTAAATTTATGCCCTCTAGATCTGGACTCCACAACCTCAGGGAAAAGACTTTGCCTATTTACCCTATCCATGCCCCTCATAATTTTGTAAACCTTTATAAGGTCACCACTCAGCCTCCGATGCTCCTGGGAAAACAGCCCCAGTCTGTTCAGCCTCTCCCTATACCTCAAATCCTCCAACCCTGGCAACATCCTTGTAAATCTTTTCTGAACCCTTCAACTTTCACAACATCTTTCCGATAGGAAGGAGACCAGAATTGCATGTAATATTCCAACAGTGGCCTAATCAATGTCCTGTACAGCCGTACCATGACTTCCCAACTCTTATACTCAATACTCTGACCAATAAAGGAAAGCATATCAAATGCCTTCTTCACTATCCTATCTACCTGCGACTCCACTTTCAAGGAGCTATGAACCTGCACTCCAAGGTCTCTTTGTTCAGCAACACTCCCTAGGACCTTACCATTAAGTATATAAGTCCTGCTAAGATTTGCTTTCCCAAAATGCAGTAAAATGAGTGTCTAGTGAAAAGTGGAGTAGTGGTGACAGTAGTACTGGAAATATGTTTGGCTCCAGGAATACAATGTGTCCTTGGTAATGATATAGCTGTGTCACAGGTAGGATTGCTGCTGACTGTGGTTGAAAGGCCAGTGGAAAATCAGGCAATTGAGGTATTACAGGAAGTATAGCCTGCAATTTTTCCTGACGGTGTGATAACAAGGTCACAAAGTCATCAGTTGAAATAGGAGGAGAAATCAAAAATTTCCAGAGGCCATTCCAATATTCCCCCATAGTAATGGTGCCAAAACCAGACAGTACCCAACAGTTATGCATAGGCTATCACAAAGTCAATGCAGTCACGAAGTCTGATTCATATCCATTCTGCATTTGGAAGACTGTATTGAAAAAGTGGAAATAGCAATGTATATTTCTAAGTTGGACTTAGCCAGAGGATACTGGCAGGTACCCTTATCTGAAAAAGTGAAGACAATTTTAGCTTTCGTAACACCGAATGGACTGTATCAATTTAAAGTCATTCTATTTGGTATGAAAAATGTGCCAGCCACATTTCAAAGGCTAACCAATAAAGTCATTTCTGGTCTACCCAATTGTGTGGTACACATTGACGACCTGGTGATTTTTAATCACACATGGAAGAAGACAGCAGTACTACGATTCATGAGAATGAATGGATTTTATCGGAAATTTATACCAAATTTTAGCAGTGTGGCTGCCCCACTGACTGATTTATGAAAGAAATGCAAGAAGACTTAGTGAAAGCATTTGACAGCCTAAAAGCTGGATTAACCACTTCCCCAGTATTAACCACATCTAATTATGCAAAGCCATTCAACGTAACTATCGATGCGAGTGATGTGGGTATCGGTAATGTACTCTTACAAATATGACAACAAGACGACAAAAAGAACAATCGGATATTTCCTCGGGAAATTGAACATTCAGCTACAGAAATATTCGACAATTGAGAAGGAGGTTTTGAGCTTTGTGCTGGCTTACAACATTTCAACATTTATGTTGCCGGTAATGTGTCTGAGGCAATCATATATACTGATCACAATCCATTAAAGTTTTTGGAAAAATTTAAGGAGAAAAATTCCAGACTGTTTAGATGGAGCGCATTATTGCAGTCGTTCATTTTGAAAATTATACATGTGGCAGGACGAGAAAACATAATTGCTGACACATTGTCAAGATTTGAATTTAAAAAAATGTTTGGTGGTAGGAGTAAACAGACTAAATAGAATGTAGTAATGAATATTTGCATAGGTTATTGTCAATAAAATGTATATTTATTGTAGTGTACTAACAGAGTAAGACTAAGGGGTTTAAAATGAAGCCATCTTTGTATGTTGATGGTTCATTTATTTTAAAGGAGGGATTAGGTGTGACGATGTCACTTTAAAAAAGGTTATTTTGTCCCTGAGTTTTTCAAGAGATATTGTAAAGGCAGAAGTGGTGAGGGGTCTAGTTTATTAATTGGTCTGTTCAGGTTTTTCCTAGTTTGCATTAGCAGTGGCATTCAAAAGATGCTGCAATCCAGAAAAGTTCCAAGCTTCAGCAAATGATTCCTGACTAACTTTTCTCTCTGAAATCTCTCTGGATGTTGTTGGCTCCTGCCTGCCAAGGGATGTATTTATGGGATGTTCTGGATTGGAACAGCTCCTTAGTTAAATTGCTGCATCAGGTGTGCTAAGTTTTCCAATAGTTAAGTTATTTTAAATTCCATTTTCACGTTTCAATTGAAGTCATTGAGGCATAAAATCTTACAACACAGAGACAGGCCCTTTTGTTCAAACTGGTCCATGCTGAGCAAAATTTCCATCTATGCTAACCCCATTTCCCTGCACTTGCCCCATATTCTTCTAAACCTTTCCTATCCATGTATTAATCCAAATAAGTTTTAAAATGTTGTTAATGTACCCGCCTCAACTACTTCCACTGGCAGCTCATTCCATACGGTACCAGTCTCTGTGTAAAAAAGTTGCCCATCAGGTTCCCTTTTCTTTCCCATCTGACCTTAAACTGATATCCTCTGGTCCTCGATTCCACAACCCTGGGGAAATATACTGAGTGCATTCACCCTATCCATGCCCTTCATGATCTCATACACTCCTATAAGATTGGCCCCCTCAGTCTCCTACACGCTAAAGAAAAATGTATGAGCTTGTCTAACCTCTTCCTATAACTCAGACCCTTGAGTCCTGGCAACATCTTTGTAAATTTCTTCTGCACTCTTTCCAGTTTAATAGCAAGGCGACCAAAACTGAACACAATACTCCAAGTGAGGCCTCACCAACGTCCTGCACAACTGCAACATAACTTCCCAACTCTATACCCAATGCCCTGACTGATGAAGGCTAGTTTGCCAAAAGCCTTCCTCATTGTCCTGTCTACTTGTGACTCCACTTTTAGAGAACCATGCACCTGAACTCAAGGTGTTTAAAATAAATTGTTTTGTTTAAAGCTGAATGGTTTGACCAGTTGCATCACACCTGGAATGTCCATTTCACATCTGCCTTTGAAATAAGTAAATGTTAGGATCTAGTCTACCTTCTTAAATAGCTTTAGGCAGTCAGGCCTGGTCCATAACACTAGGAGTTGAGGGGTGACATTATAGAAGTTCATAAAATCTTGAGGACTATAGATAAGGTGAATGGTAGGTGTCTTTTCGCTTGGGTAGGGTGTTTCAAGACAAGGGGGCATGTTTTTAAGATGAGAGGAGAAAGATTTTAAAAAGACATGAAGGCAACTCTTTTTATATATGGAGTGGTTCATGTATGGAATGAACTTCCAGAGGAAGTGGCAAATGCAGATGTAGTTACAATGTTTAAAAGGTATTTGGATAAGAAATGAATAAGAAATGTTTGGAAGGATATGGGCCAAGCGAACTAGTTTCATTTGGGAATATGATCAGCATAGACTCGTTGGACTGAATTGTCTTTTTGCGTGCTGGATACTCTATGACAATATGTGACCCTTTGTTCAGCGATAAGTGCCACACAGATATTGGACATGTTACTCCTGGTTCTGCAGGAATTATGCTTTGTTTTACAGTGAATGTCATTACTGGAGTGAGTTGTTCCTGGTATGGTTAATAATCTCAATTTTCCAGCTAGAAAATTACCCCATTTCTCATTTGTTTTCTAGGTTTAGTCTCAATTTATGTATGACCTTATATTCACTAACTTTAGCTGAGCTGAGCTTTTATGATTGATCCTATACAGTTTGTCCTTCCAATATACTCAGGTTGGAATTTGACACATTTGCTTAAGTATTCACTTTCTGTATGTAGGTTTGCTCGCTGACCTGGAAGGTTCATTTTCAGATGTTTCGACACCATACTAGGTACATCTTCAGTAAGCCTCCGGACGAAGCACTGCTGGTGTTTCCTGCTTTCTATTTACATGTTTGGGTTTCCTTGGGTTGGTGATGTCATTTCCTGTGGTATCACCATTTCCTATGGTGATTTTATTTCCTGTTCTTTTTCTCAGGGGGTGGTAAAATGGGATCCAAGTCAATGTGTTTGTTGCTATCCAGTTAGGATTCCATGCTTCCAGGAGTTCTCGTGCATGTCTGTTTGGCTTGTCCTAGGATGTATGTGTTGTCCCAGTCGAAGTGGTGTCCTTCCTTATCTGTATGTGAGGATACTAGTGAGAGAGGGTCATGTTGTTTTGTGGCTCATTGATGTTCATCTATCCTGGTGGTTAGTTTTCTGCCTGTTCATCCAATGTAGTGTTTGTTACAGTTCTTGCATAGTTAAAAGAAAATATTGCATGTATGGTGACGAAATAATTTAAAATGAGCCTTCCAACTCAGCAAGCAAACCTACATCCAGAACCTCAACCCGAGCTACGAATCTTCTTAAAACTTGCTGTTCACTTTCTCTTTCCTGTGCTACAATAAGTTATCATCTCACTTTCTCCTTGGTAATTAGATGATGCAATTTACTTGGTAACAATGTTATATTTTCTTCTATTCAACAACTGGGCGGGTGACTTCATGTCCGTTTTAGGATCTGACTGACAACAAGCTAAGACTTGGATCTTCCTTTTACATAGAATATAGAACATTACAGAGCAGTACAGGCCCTCGATGTTGCGCCAACCTGTGAAACCAATCTGAAGCTATCTAACCTACACTATTTCATTTTCATCCATATGTTTATCCAATAACCATTTAAATGCCATTAAAGTTGGCGAGTCTACTACAGTTGCAGACAGGGCATTTCACTCCCTTACTACTCTCTGAGTAAAGAAATTACCTCTGACATCTGTCCTATATCTATCACCCCCTAATTTAAAGCTAAGCCCACTCGTGCTAGCCTTAACTATCCAAGGAAAAAGGCCCTCACTGTCCACCCTTTCCAATCCTCTGATCACCTTACATATCTCTATTAAGTCACCTCTCAATCTTCTTCTCTCTGACGAAAACAGCCTCAAATCCCTCAGCCTTTCCTCATAAGACCTTCCCTCATTACCAGGCAACATGCTGGTAAATCTCCATTGCACCCTTTCCAAAGCTTGCACATCCTTCCAATAATGTGGCAACCAAGTACGAGACACCAGTTTTGTACAGCTGCAATATAACCTCATGGCTCAGAAATTCAATCCCTCAAGCAATAAAAGCTAACACACCATATCCTTCTTAACAACTTGGGTGGTAACTTTCAGGGATCTATGTACATGGACACCTAGATCTCTCTGCTTATCTACACTATCAAGAATCTTACCATTATCAAGTACTCTGTGTTCCTATTACAGTGGAAACTCGATTATCTGAACGTGATGGGCGGGCACTATTTCACTCGGATAATTGATTATTCGGAAAATCGATTAAATGCCTTTCCTCTGGGGCTCGTAGTTTTAATGTCTGCTCCAGACTGAAGCAGCGCACAGAGCGCAAAACCCTGCCCCTCCGTCCAACCCCGCGCCGCAACCCGTCCAACACTGCACCCCTCCCCAGAACAAAGCGCGTGGGGGTCCACCCCCCCCCCACCCGGTACAACACCGCCCCAGCCCCCAGAACACAGCGCGCGAGCCCCCACCCCCAGCACCATCCCGCCAACCCGGTCCAACCTCGCCCCCACCCCACAACCTGGTCCAACACCGCTCACATCCCCCATCACAAAGCACATGAGCCTCCGCCCCATCCCAACCTGGTCCAACACCGCTCCCCACCCCCAACCCAGTCCATCTCCGCCCCCACCCCCCATCACACAAGCCATCACCCCCCCCCAACCCAGTTCAATCCTGCCCCCGCCCCGCAGCACACAGCGCTTGAGCCCCTGCCCCCCAACCTGGTCTAACCCACCCCCTAGCACAATGCACTCTTGCCCCCACCCCCAACACAGCCCTCCACCGCCGCCCCCCCCCCCCTTCCCTGTCCACCCCCGGCCCCTCTCCGGTGCATCCAGACTACATCAACAAGGTTGCTGCTGCTGCCTTTGTAGGGTAAGTTTCCAAAAAGCGCACAGGTGCGCGCACACACACACACAATCTTTTACTGCAAAGTTTTGACAGGTTCCATGTTTGCCCTGTACAGGACAATGTTGAAGAGATTATTCCTGGGAAGCCAGGGAGGGGTGGGGGGTTAGTGTATACCCCTCTATATAACTCCAGGGAAAGTGTGGGGAGAGAGAGAGAGAGGGCAGGAGGTCAGCCATTTAGAGACGCTGCCTGTTTAATCATTGTAAACAAAAGACGCGAGCACTGCTAGAAATATGTCTTTGATGTAATGTTTCTATCGGGACCTCGAGATCTCATTAATCCGATTTTCAGATAATTGGTATTCAGATAATTGACGTTCCCCTGTACTCCTTTCAAAGTGAATCACTTCACACTTTTCTGTAATAAACTTCATTTGCCATCTCTCAGCCCAGCTCTGCGGCTTATCTATGTCCCTCTGTATCCTGCAACATCCTCCCGTACTGTCCACAACTCCACTGACCTTAGTGTCATTCGCAAATTTACTAACCCATCCTTCTATGCTCTCAGCCAGGTCATTTAGATCCTTGTGGTACACCACTAGTAACTGAACTCCAGGATGAAATTTCCCATCAACCACCATCCTTTGTCTTCTCTCAGCTAGCCAATTACAATCCAAGCCGCTAAATCACTCTCAGCCCGTGCCTCTGTATTTTCTGCAATAGCTTACCATGTGGAACCTTATCAAACACCTTACTGAAATCAATATACACACATCAATCACTTCACCCTCATCCACCTGTTTGGTCACCTTCTCAATAACTCAATAGGTTTGTGAGGCATGACTAAGACTATCCTTAATAAATTATTCTTTCTAGATGATTATAAATCCTATCTTTTATAATCCTTTACCCACAACTGAAGTAAGGTTCACTGGTCTATAATTACCAGAGTTGTCTTGAACAAGGGGTCAACATTTCTTATCCTCTAGTCTTCTGGCACTATTCCTATAGACAATAATGACATAAAGATCAAAGCCAAAGGCTCTGCAATCTCCTCCCTGGCTTCCCAGAGAATCCTAGGATAAGTCACATCTGACCCAGGTGATTTATCTATTTTCAAACTTGCCAGAATTGCTAACACCTCCTCCTTGTGAACCTTAATCCATTATACTCTCGTAACCCGTATCTCTGTATTCTCCTTGACAACATTATCTCTTTCCTGTGTGAATACTGCCAAAAAATATTCAATTAGTGCCTCTCCTATCTCGTCAGACTCCACACACAACTTCCCACTACTGTCCTCGATTGGCCCTACTCTCAATAATTTGCAAGGGTTCTTTTGACCACCTGGGTGTGTGAGACACCCAGGTCTATAAGGGTGCTATGTTGATCACCATGCTTTTTAGTAATTTATTAAATTCACCATGTGAACTAGGTGCCATTAATATATGACAGCTTTCCAGAATTCTTTTACTAGCAAACAAATTTCATACTGCTGTGATGATTGTTTTTTTCACCTTCTGCATAAAATGGAGATTTAAGTAGCAGACTGACAATTTCCTCATTTTAATTGTCTGGACTTTAGTGTGTAGGGGACAATTTTCAAGTGTTCAGGTGATGCTAAACTTGGAAGAACTGTACACTGAGGAGGATATTGGAACTCCAAAAGGTCATCAAGTTGGAGGATTATGGACAGGAGGCAGGTGAGGTTCAATGCAGGTGAGAAGCTGGTAATGCATTTTGGTCTGAAGAATAAAATAAAATTAATGTGGGATGCAAATTAGAGAGAGTTAGGGAGGGGTGGCAGCAGCAAGATAATGTGATACAAATGTAAGGTGCCAAGTAAATGATGTAGTGTTGAGCAGATTGGAATGTGTGGGAGAAAAAGCGTGCAAGAAAAGGAGATGGGGCAGAGGTAGATCAGTTCTAAAGTAAGGAGGGGGTTGAGGAAGGATCGTGGAATTTTTGAAGAGCAGCAGTTGTGAATAGTGGGGGGTATCAGATCCTAAGCAGGTAAAGGCAGTGAATCCAGAGCAGGTGATGGGGTGAGGAAGTGGGTTAAGGAGCAAGTGATGAAGTGGGGTGAGGTAGGGTAGAGCATATAAACTGAGTGGGAATGGATCTGTAGTAGGGAGGGGAGGTCGTCAAGTCAATAAAGATAAGGTCTAGGGATGTGTAATTTGGTGGGATGGTGGGGGTGAGACAAGTATGAGTCAGCTGAAAACTCTGGACTATGTATTTAATAATCTAACTTGAGAGTAACTATAGTTATTCATTACCTTCTAAATTCTCAAATTTCAGTGAAGAAGGATTCAAAGTATAACGTTAGAGTGGCTCAGTGGCTAGCACTGCTGCCTCATAGTGCCGGGGACTCGGGCTCCATTCCAGGCTTGGGTCATTGTCTGTGTGGAGTTTGCAAGTTCTCCCCATGTCTGCATGATTTTCCACCAGGCGGTCCTCTTTCCATCCAAAGATGTAAATGTTAAGTGGATTGGCCATGTCAAATTGTCCTGCAGTCTTCAGGGATGTACAGGCTAGGTGGGTTAGCCATGGTAAATACAGGGTTACATGATAAGGTGTGGTGCCGAATGACCTATCCTTGCTCTGTTTGGATTCTATGATTCTATTTCAGCTAAAGTTCAGAATCCAGATCTGAGTTTTCCGGCACTATTTTTTTTCATTAGATTTACTGCTTACCAATCTAGATAGTAACCAGAATCTGCTGCAGGTCCAACAGAAATGCAACTGCCTCATTTGCCTTCTGAGATGCTGTAGCAAGCCTCTCAATAGCCAATAGCCAACAACCACCAAAGAACCTGAACATAAAAACACAAAAGACACTATACAAGATTGAGCTCCGCCCTGAAAATCCCTACTCAAGCACAGAATCATGTCTCTGTCAGGCACTTAAAATCAGATATAAACATCAAAATGTTCCACACTGTACCACCATTCTTCGGTATGTTAAGTCCAATGGCAGCTTAATGGTAAGTAATTAGGAGAGAACTACTCTGAGAAATAAACATTTACTTAAAGCTCAATCTTGAGTTTCTTTCAATTAATTGCCAATTCAGAAGCAGGTTTGGACCAGTTTTCCTGGTACCATTAACAGTAAAAAAAGAGGTATTTGTAGGAAACATACAATATAGGAAGTAAAATGAGAGAACAGATTGGAACATCTCAGAATTCAAACGTAAATATCTATATTCACTGCCATGAATGGTGGGAGGCAGTCAAGGTAGTGTGGGTTAATTAGGAATTTCAGTAAAGCAAATGCAGAGAGCTGAGTGGGACTGTGGTCTAAAGGGCTCATTTGTTGTTGCACAGAAGTGATCTCACTGAAGACAGCTATACCTATCCATTTAATCCCAATGTTCTAATTTCTCCACAGCCCTGTTTTTTTCTTTTGAAGCATTAACCAATTCTTTTTTGAATGGTAATAATCTACTACCCCATCTTTTCTAGTAGTGCACTGAAAAATCAAAATTTAAGTTTAAAAGAAAGTTCAGATGTCACTGCTTTAAAGCAGTTACTTAATCCTTGCTTATTCAAACTAATCAGGATTGAACAACTCTACCAAATACATTTAAAAATCATCTACTTAGAGCAACACCAACTTCTCTACTCTCTCCATGATTCTCATCTCTTATCTCTAGTACCAGTCTAGTAAATTTGGTCCAGAAAATCCCTTCTGCAGCCTTCCCAAAACTTTAACATTCATCAATTATTGTCCAGAATAATCTTCACTTTATTCATTGTTAGTTTCATGTATGGATTTCACAATAAGTTTAACTGAAAGGTTATATAACATACAAACCTTGCATGTCTGAATTGTTATTTGTCACCTGTAAGAAAATAAATTGGTGTTACATAGGTTATGGTTTACACAAAAAGTAATCAATTTTATCTTGCTCATCTCTTACCATTTCTAAGTGGATGCACACAAGGGATAAAGTCAAAAGTATTGCAATGGTGAACTCCATCTGTGTTCAGCACTATATGAACCCCCAGCTGCACCTGATAATTGAGAAAGATGGAACTTGTTTAATGTTGTGGACAATAAAGTACAAATAATCACTTGGGGCTCTACAACAAAGATTTTGAACAAGGGTATTACTCACACAAAACCCGGAATATGGTTGAGCATTTGGGAATGTCCAATTTAAATATGAAGATCAGTTCTATTTAACTTTTGGTGTTAAGTGTCCCTCTTGCTACAAATGTTTCTGGACATACAAAGTACAAGTACACAATCCTTTATCCAAAATGCTCAGGACCAGCTGGTTTTCAGCATTTGGAATTTTTCAAATTTCGGAATAAGTGACAGTTTAACAGTGAAACTTTTAAAAATCTTACCGAACAGCAGACTCACAGTGAGTACGACGGGCCCGGAGGTAGAATTCAGGCCTGGCAGTGCTGAGTCACCCTCCCCCTGCCCAGTTTGCATCTGAGTTATATGCATCTAGTGGGTGTGGAGTTGGGCTAACTGTTTGCACACCAAACAACCTTGTTAATGAGATAAAAACTTTACGAAAATAACCTTCGGATTTTGGAACTTTTCGGATTTCAGGATTTCGAATAAAAGGTTGACTACCTGTATTTTCAGCACTTTGTTTTTATTTCATATTTCTAACATTCATGATATATTGCCTTTTTCTCAATGTGGTTACATAGTTGTCATTTTGTTTCCATATTTCACACCTAGTATGCTGGGTGACTGGCAAGGAAACATCTACATTATACAACTCTACTATACAAAGGGAAAAATGAAAGATGGAGCTTGTAGAATTTGTACGCATTTGTACATGGAGTTCAAGTTGTCAAATGCTATGCCTGTCTCAATTAAGTATTACAGGAAGGGTGATGAAACAAGTAGGAATGAAATAACAAAGCTAAACAAGAACTCATTTATTGCCAACTGCAGAGTACCAGTATCATCTACTCAGTGCCTTGACATCAGTGACATGCTTGGGTGAATAAAATGAAAAGTTTTGCAAATATCTGGGCAGTTTTTTCTGCTCCATTCCAACATTTGTCTGCCGTGTTTGTAATCTCACTGCCTGCCTCACTCTCACGCTGCCTTGCTGATCACAGTTCCGAGGTTTTTTTTTGGAGGGATGCAAGTTGGCAAGTGGTAGAGGGCAGTAGGTAGGGTGACATATGCACCAGAAAAGAGAAGGGGATACAAAGTGGAGGACCAAGTAGAGTGGGTAATGGGAGAGCAAACGCTAAGTAGATTGAGGGAGCACTGAGGATTCCTTGGGATTCCATGCACTGTAACAATGTCAGTTAGTTTACACCAAATAGAAAAAGACCCTTTGGCCAATCATGTCTACACTGGTCATCAATGACGACCGACTTGGCAGTGACATTTTTTACAAATCCACCAACTCCCACAGCTACCTGGATTACACCTCTTCCCACCCTACCTCCTGCAAAAATGCTATCCCATATTCCCAATTCCACCGCTTCCGCCGTATCTTCTCCCAGGAGGACCAGTTCCACCATAGAACACACCAGATTACCTCCTTCAATTTCTCTTCCCACGTGGTTGAAGATGCCCTTCAACGCATCTCATCCACATCCCGCACCTCGGCCCTCAAGCCTCACCCCTCAAACCGTAACAAGGACCCCAAGGTCCTCACCTTCCACTCTACCAACTTTTGCATAAACCGCATCATCCACCAACATTCCGCCATCTCCAAACAGAACCCACCACCAGGGATATATTTCCCTCCCCACCCCTTTCCGCAAAGACTGTTTCCTCTGTGACTACCTAATCAGGTCCATGCCCCCCAACAACCACCCTCCCCTCCTGGCACCTTCCCCTGCCACCGCAGGAATTGCAAAACCTGCACCCACACCTCCCCGGTCACCTCCATCCAAGGCCCCAAAGGAGCTTTCCACATCCAACAAAGTTTCACTGGCACATCCATCAATGTCATTTATTGTATCCGTTGCTCCTGGTGCAGTCTCCTCTACATTGGGGAGACTGGATGCCTTCTCGCAGATCGCTTTAGGGAACATCTCCGGTACACCCGGACCAATCAACCTCTCCGCCCTGTGGCCCAACATTTCAACTCCCCCTCCCACTCTACTGAGGACACGCAGGTCCTGAGCCTCCTCCACTGCCACTCCCTCACCATACGACACCTGGAGGAAGAACGCCTCATCTTCTGACTCGGAGCACTTCAACCCCAGGGCATCAATATGGATTTCATCAGTTTCCTCATTTCCCTTGCCCCCACCTTACCCCAGTTCCAACCTTCCAGCTCAGCACCATCCTCCTGACCTGTCCTATCTACCAATTTTCCATCCCACCTATCTGCTCTACCCTCCTCTCTGACCTATCACCTTCATCCCCACCCCCATCCACCCATTATACTCTTTGCTACCCTCTCCCACCCTCCTCCCTGACCTATCACCTTCATCCCCACCTCCATCCACATATTGTACTCTTTGCTACTTTTCCCCAGCCCCACACCCCCCCACCCCTCCCATTTATCTCTCCACCCTGGAGACTCCCTACCTACATTCCTGAGGAAGGGCTTTTGCCTGAAATGTCAATTTTCCTGCTCCTTGGATGCTGTCTGACCTACTGTGCTTTTCCAGCACCACTCTAATCTAGACACTGATCATTAAACATCTATTCTAATAGAATTTTCCAGCACTGGGCTTGTAGCCATGTTTGCTATGGCATTTCAAACGTTCAGCTAAATACTTCAATGTCTTGAGGGATTCACATGTTATGGAACAGACCAGACCCCCTCAAAAGCAAACATTAAGTGCTGTGTTCCAGATGCAATTTGACAGGTCAAACTGCTCAACGTTAAAATACAACAAAAGAAAAATGAACTTAGAATAATTTAACAGAATAATAGATAAAGTAAGAATTACTAATTAACTGTTCCAATACAGTCACATCCTATACACATACCCCTTGTCAAAAAGGCAAATTCAGAAAACAATTTTCTTACATACATTGAATGCAGTTGGAAGAAAAATCTGAGCTTCTAGTTGTAACTGACAGAGACAGGGAAGAAAATAGGCTCTTCATGGCTCTGCTGAATTTAAAGGAAAACTAGAAATCTTTGTCTGTTAGAGCTGGCCACACCCAACCAGGCTGCTTCTATGTTTCCAACTTTTAAAACAAAACCCAAGGCTTGACAAGCTGTTTACATAACCATAGACTGCTCAGTTTCTCTCCTTCACTCTCAAAAGAAACTAGGACAAAATGCACCTCTTAAAGCCATAGCATTGTCACACCTCCTCCTTAAAAGAAAATGAATCGTCAATATACAAAAACGGCTTCATTTTTAAAAACCCTTAACCTTACGTTATTAGTACATGACAATACGTACACATTACATTGAGTCTAACATGCAAAGATTCTCGAGAACAGCCTATTTTGAGAATCTAATTAAAGTTGTACTGTACCTTAAAAAACATATAAAAATGGCTTATTGTTCAAATTCAATTGTGCAGTTTTCTCCAAGGAACACAGAAGCTATTAACCTCTGTATTGTTGGACAAACCTGTGCCCGACATTGTAATAAACTGGTGAACCTTGCTGAAATAGATCGTATTCCTAGTGATTCATTTGACCAATCTCGGAATAGAGAGATTCCACCCCCCCCCCACCCTCCGAGTCGAGATTTACAATTTCAGTCCATTTACTCTCACCACCGAACACCTCCCAATTTCTTCAAAGTCACAACAATGTGTCAGCAATTATGCTCACTAGTTCTGCCATGTGTATAATTTTAAAATTGAATGGTTGCAATAATAAGCTCCATCTAAATAGTCTGGAATTTTGTTGTTAACTTTCTCCAAAAATAAGGGGTTATAATCAGTATATACAATTGTCTCAGACATGTTATTGGCAAAATAAATCTTAAAATGTTGTACTGCCTACACCAAGCTCAAGATCTCCTTTTCAATCATGGAATATTTCCTTGATGATCAATGAATGTTCTGGAAAAATACTTAATAGGTATTTCTATTTTCTCATTGTCTTCTTACAAGAGTACAGCACCAACACTAACATCACTCACATCCATAGCCTCGTTGAATCGCTTTGCGTAATTAGGTGTGGCTAACACTGGGACAGCCTTTAGGCTGTCAAATGTCTAATAATAGTCCACCATCCACTGAAATGTTCTGCATTTCATCAAGTCAGTTAGTGCAGTAACCACACTGCTAAAATTCCTAATACGAAGTTCCGTAAAAAACACTCAATCTTAGGAATCGTAGTACTGCCCTCTACATCGATTGTATGGGCAATAACTTTTGTTTTCACATCCCGTGGAGCAAACCATCCATGACCAATAGCATGGTCAAAGAATGTAACTTGGCTTTTGTGAACTCACTCTTAGTCAGGTTTATCACCAAGCCTGCCTCCTGAAGTTGACTGAACAAATCCGATAGATGCTGAAAATGTTCCTTCCACGTGTGACCAAAAATCACCAGGTGATCGATATATACCATACAACTGATTAATCCAGAAAATACTTTATTGGTTAGTCTTTGAAATGTGGCTGATGCATTTTTCATACCAAGTGGTATGATTTTAAATTGGTACAGTGCATTCAGTTTCAAGAAAGTCAAAATTGCCTTCTCTATTTTGGATAAAAATATCAGTATCTTCTAAGCAAGTCCATCTTAAAAATACAAGTTGCTTGTTCCACCTTCTCAATACAGTTTTCCAAACGCAGAACAGGCTATGAATCAGACTTTGTAATTGCATTGGCTTCACGATAGTCCACTCACCATAATTGCTGGGTACCATCTGGTTTTGACACTGTTAGTCTGGGTGAGCTCCATTTACTGCAACTCAATTTGGCTATATTGCTATTGAGCATGTGTTCAATCTCTTTTTGGTCCTGTGCCAACTTTAGATGGTTAAGCCTGCAAGGACTTTTGGTTAACTGGAACATTCTTTCCTATGCCTGCGTCATGCATAATTAAATTAGTACTTCCCAGTATTTCCCGATGTATCTCCCCATATGATGGTAATAACTCTTTCATTTTCTTCTGGAAGGTAAGTCAATAGTTTATCCCAATTTGAGAACTTCCTTGTTGTCCAATCTATTTTGATGAATTTCCAATTCAGAATCATCCGAACCTGGCTCTTCACTCTGTGTTGTAACTTGTAACACATTCTGATTGACTTTGCTTTCCTAGAAAAATACCTTTTGAGCATATGCACATGACAGACTCCGAGATTTCTTTCTATCTGGCATTCTTATCAAATAATTCACCTCACTCAATCTCCTTTCAATTTAGTAAGGCCCACTAAACTTTGCTTTCAAAGGCTCACTGATTCTATAACACTTGCACTAACTCCATCAGCAAAATTTGATTTAAGGACTCAGAGATGTACAGCACAGAGACAGACCCTTTGGTCCAATTCATCCAGGCTGACCAGATATCATAACTTAATCTAGTCCCATTTGCCAGCATTTGGCCCATATTCCTCTAAACCCTTCCTATTCATAAACCCATCCAGCAGCCTTTTTAAATGGTGTAATTGTACTAGCCTCCACTACTTCCTCTGGCAGCTCATTCCATACACGCACCACTCTGTGAAAAAAATTGCCCCGTAGGTCTCTTTTATATCTTTCTCCTCTCACCCTAAACCTATTCTCTCTAGTTCCGGACTACCCCACCCCAGAGAAAAGATCTTGATTATCCTATCCATGCCCCTCATGCCTCTGTAAGGTCACCCCTCTGTCTCTGATGCTCCAGGGAAAACAGCCTCAGACTATTCAGCGTCTCCCTACAGCTCAAATCCTTCAACCTTGGTAACATCCTTGTAAATCTTTTCTGAACCCTTTCAAGTTTCACAACATCTTTCCAATAGGAAGGAGACCAGAATTGCATGCAATATTCCAAACGTTGCCAAACCAATGTCCTGCATAGCCGCAATATGACCTCCCAACTCCTATACTCAATGCTTTGACCAATAAAGGAAAGCATACCAGATGCCTTCTTCACTATCCTATCTACCTGTGATTCTACTTTCAAGGAACCTGAACCTCCAAGGTCTCTTTATTCAGCAACACTCCCTAGGACTTTACCATTTAGTGTATAAGTCCTGTTCTGATTTGCTTTTCCAAAATGCAGCACCTCACATTTATCTAAATTAAATCCCATCTGCCACTCCTCAGCTCATTGGCCCATCTGATCAAGATCCTGTTGTACTCTGAGGTAAACTTCTTCACTGTCCACTAGCCCTCCAATTTTGGTGTCATCTGAAAACTTACTAACTATGCCTCCTATGTTCTCATGCAAATCATTTATATAAATGACGAAAAGCAGTGGACCCAGCACCGATCCTTGTGGCACATTCTGTTAAATGCTGCCTAGCCAGCCCACCCATTCTATTTAATTTTTCCCTAAAATTTGGCAATCACTATATTTGATCTGTGAACTCTTGACACGCCAATTTCTCCTTAATTATGTTCAGTGGTCCTCTTACTTCAGTCCCAAACACTAACTAAAATGGACTGAATTTGGTTGATTAATTTGTTGCATCCCTAATTGCAAAAAGTACAAATGGATTTCTTTTATCCAAGTCCTCTGGACAGTCTTTAATGTAAACTCTCAACATGGTCTTTAAAGTTTGATGCCACCGTTCTAATGCTCCCTGCGATTCTGGCTGGAATGCAAAGGATTTCAACTGTTTCATTCCAAAGGCACCCATAACTTCCTTGAATAATTTCTCTTGTAACTCTGTTAGCTGTGATATTGCAAATGGAATGACCTCTGTAAGTATAGTAGACACATTCATTATGGTCAACAAATAATGATTCCCATTTTTTTGTTTTAGGGATGGGTCCTAAGCAATCAATTAAGACCCTTGTAAAACATTTCTCAAATGCGGGAATGGGTATCAAGGATACTGGTTTTATTGTTGCCTGAGGTTTTCCAATTAACTGACATATGTGACAGAGCTGAAAAATGTGTTGCTCGAAAAGCGCAGCAGGTCAGGCAGCATCCAAGGAGCAGGAGAATCGACGTTTCGGGCATAAGCCCTTCTTGTCCAGCAAAACTCAACCGTATCTCTATGCAGTCCAAGCCAATAAAAATATTTTCCTTATTCCCAAATGACTGCCTACTAGTAATTCATGTGCTACCCTCAAAACTTTCTTTCTATGAATCCATTGGTAATACATGATGAACTTCTAACCATTTCTTATCCAGCTGAATATGTGATGGTCTCCATTTCCTCATCAAGATGTTATTTTTAAGATGGTAATGTTTTGGGATACACTCATTCTTCTTTAATGTAAACTTTTGATACAATTGCTGAGGTTTTTCATCTTTCAGTTGTAATTCAGTTATTTCTCTAAACTACAAATATTCACTTTGTCCTCTCCCTGTTCTTGTTTTTTTCTTAACCATTTGATCAAACAGTCTGTGACAATTTCCTTTCCTTTATTCTTTGATTCCTCCTCCTGCTCCAACCCGTGGTTTTGTGACCTTATTATCAGTCAGGAAAAATCCCAAGACCCATGTCCTGTAATACCTCAGTTGCCTGATTTTCCACTGGCTTTTTAATGACAGTAGGCATCACAGCCACTTATGAGCCAGCTGTCTCATTACCAAGGACAAATTGTATTCATGGAACGAAGAGAATCCCCAGTACTCTTACCACCACTTCTCCACTGTTCACCAAGCTCTCCAGCCTCACTTGAAAACTGAACACTTCTCATTTCACCATAAATTCCACATTTACCACTTTTTCTGGCAATACTCCTTCTGAATTACATATCACCTTATCCCTCACCAAAGAAGGATTTGCTCCTGTATCTCTTAAAATTAATTTCTTTACCTGCTCCTCCTGCCATATACAAGTAAACCTTACCCTTCCAAGTAAATTCTTTAAAGAGGTCTGGCACTTTCTTCTCATCCAATCCCTGATCAGGTTGTACATTCTGTTGTACCGTTTTGCTTCCACTGTGCTTTCCTTTACCACTTCAGCAAAACTCATTGGATTATCCTGTATTCCCACATCCATCTTCCAAGTGCTTTCTCTAAACCACCAACACTGTTACTTCATGTTGACCCTACACTCTTATTATTACCATTTTTCAAGTCTCCCACTCCTGGTGTGGATTTTCCTACAAGTAAGTGCTCCCAGTTCAGATCCTGTCTTATTGCGTTCTTTAAAAAAATCAGGAGCCTATGCACAATTCAGAATCTTTATTTCCAGTCTGTCTTTGAACTCATCTATAAATTACCTCAAATATTAATGAATCATGGCCAATGACAAAATTCTTCCCAATGTCACATCTTCACTCACCTGGCTTCATTCCCTAAATTACACCTGGCACCTTCCCTTTTCAGGATATTCATGTGGTAGCTTCAAAACAAAAATGAGTGGAGAAGATGGGGGAAATGTGGAAGAGTTGACATCCTACTTACATTTGAGATTTGAGATTCTGAAGAAAGAGCGGTGCTTGAGGGAAATTCCCTGGTTAGAATTTATCTGAGAGTGTTTGATGGAAGAAGTAGTCTCAATTAGAATCTTGCATATATGCAGCTCACCAAGTAGCCAAAGTGAATAATGGCTCATGAGACCTATGCTGTTATGATCCCAGCTGATAACTGTAGAAGTTCGATCAATAGATGATAAAACCTATTTTTCTCGTTTACCAAATGGAGGTCAGTCATAGAGTCATACAGATGTACAGCATGGAAACAGACCCTTCGGTCCAACTTGTACATGCCGATCAGATATCCCAACCCAATCTAGTTCCACCTGCCAGCACCCGGCCTATATCCCTCCAAACCCTTCCTATTCATATACTCATCCAAATACCTCTTAAATGTTGCAATTATACCAGCCTCCACCACTTCCTCTGGCAGCTCATTCCATACACGTACTACCCTCTGCGTGAAAATGTTGCCCCTTAAGTGTCTTTTATAGCTTTCCCCTCTCACCCTCAACCTATGCCCTCTGGTTCTGGACTCCCCGACCCCAGGAAAAAGACTTTGTCTATTTATCCTATCCATGCCCCTCATAATTTTGTAAACCTCTTTAAGGTCACCCCTCAGCCTCCTACGCTCCAGGGAAAACAGCCCCAGCCTGTTCAGCCTCTCCCTATACCTCAAATCCTCCAACCCTGGCAACATCCTTGTAAATCTTTTCTGAACCCTTTCAAGTTTCACAACATCTTTCCAATATGAAGGAGACCAGAACTGCGCGCAATATTCCAACAGTGGCCTAACCAATGTCCTGTACAGCCGCAACATGCCCTCCCAACTCCTGCACTCAATACTCTGACCAATAAAGGAAAGCATACCAAACGCCTTCTTCATTAACCTATCTACCTGCGACTCCACTTTCAAGGAGCTATAAACCTGCACTCCAAGGTCTCTTTGTTCAGCAACACTTCCTAGGACCTTCCCATTAAGTGTATAAGCCCTGCTAAGATTTGCTTTCCCAAAATGCAGCAACTCGCATTTATCTGAATTAAACTCCATCTACCATTGGCCCATCTGATCCAGATCCTGTTGTAATCTGAGGTAACCCTCTTCGCTGTCCACTACACCTCCAATTTTGGTGTCACTAAGCACATTTGTAAAAATCAGTGTACTGAAAAGTATATTACATAAACACTATATTACAAGATCTATTTGTAATAGTTGATTTTGAATAATGAAAGATTCAACCCCTTTGCCCCAAATACTCAAAGAACCCCAAACCTGAGTGAAAGCACCCCCGCATCTCCAAGCTAAAGCTCACTTTCAACTAGCAAATTATGATCAGTTTTGTTTCAGTAAATTTCTGCAGTCACACAATGCTTTTAGGAAAAAAATGTCTACTTATAAGAGCTTTCAAAGATACCCTGAATGGTAACATGCTTCCTTCTGAATGAAGCTGTTCAGGACCTTCCTCTCTGGGCTGTACAATTCAAGTCAGCAAACATCCAAGCAATTACCTTTCATGGCTAAAAAGAAAATACTGATTTCTTGGAAAAAGACATTTTAAAAATGACTCATTCAAAAGGATTGCTGATTTTTTCATAAAATGAGACTGTCACAAAACTGGAAACTAAATCCAATCTTCCTATAATTTAAAAATAAAGTTTCTAAATAATGTAGAACCTCATACACTATTTGGTCCAAACATGGAACATATAGCTGAATTCTACTGGTGAACTGAGCGAATGCCATTTACATTGAGGAGCTCTGGCAAAACTGCAGTCAACAGGAATGTGAAGGATGGATGTAGGGAGAGACGAATAGAGAGGACTGTGCTCACTGGAGTCACACCTGCCAAAGGATGCTGACTGAGATAATTGGAGTTCAGTGATGTCACTTCCAGGATCTTTCCGCAGACATTCCTCAAGATAGAGTCCCAAACCTAAGCGTTGCAATCTACATTAATAATGACCATAAGATGCAGGAGTAGGAGGTCATTCAGCCCAAGTCTGCTCTGCCATTCAGTGAGTCCAAGACTGATCTGAATTCTTAATTCCACTTTCCTGCCTTTGCCCCATAACCCTTGAGTCCATTTTATAAAGGAAAATGTTGCAGATGCTGGAAATTTGCAACAATGCTGGCGAAACAGCTTCCTTGTTCCCCTTGATTTATTCATCAGTCTCTTAAGTATAGTTAATGACACAGCCTTTATTGCACTAAAGAATTCCATAGATTCATTATGCTGGGAAGTCTTCAATCGGTCTTAAACAGCTGACCACTTATTCTGAGATTTTGCCCTCTTGGTACGAGATTATCTTGCAAGGGAAAATTCAAATCCCTTAAAAATCTTATGTTTCGAGAAAGTTGGTTCCCAATCTATATTCCAATATACAACCGATGTACTCAACTACTCCTCATTAGTGAGTCCTTCCATATCTGATCTCAGGCAAATGAAACTGCTATGGACTGCCTCAAATACCAGTGTCTTTCCTTGCACGAGGAGAGCAAAACTTGAGTATTTCAGGTGTGGTCTGACTAGTACTTTGCATAATTTTAGCAAGACCTCCCTACTTTTATGCTCCATTCCTTGGGAACAAAGTTCAACATTCTACTTGTCTTCCCTATTAATCATGGATGCTAGATTTGATTCATGGACAAGGATGTCTAAATCCCTCTGCTCTGTAGCTTTCTGCAGTTTCTCGAGCTATTTAAATAATTTTGAGTTCCACTATTCTTCCTGCCAAAGAGCATAACTTCACTTTTCCCCATATTCTGTTAAGTTTTTGCCTGCTGTCTTAACCTGTCTATATCCCTCTGCAGACCATCATCCTTAATATTTACCTTCCTATTATTGTATGGGTCATCCACAAACTTGGCTATAGTATATTCACTTCCTCGTCCAAGTCTCTAATCTTAAGTAATTGTGGCACATGTAGCACATCACTAGTTAGTTACAGGTTATAACCCTCAAAAAAGTTCCCCTTATCCAAATCTTCTGTTAATTAGGCAATCCTTATCTGTGCTTGTTTATTACCTCAAACACCAAATAGGCAAGTGTGGGACCTCAATAAACACCTTTGAAAATCTAAACACATTACATACACTGTCTTCCTTTTATCTGACTTGTTACTTGTTACCTCCTAAAAGAATTCCAGCACATTTGTCAGGTATGATTTTTCCTTCATGAAACCACACTGCTCATTTCTGATTAGCTGAATGCTGCATTTAGACCCTTTATAATAGACTAACATCCCCCTCTTTCTGCAGCCTTGGTACCCCAGCTCCCATAACAGATGTTAAAATAACTGGCTGGTGTTACAGTTTTTCAATCTTCAGGAATTTATCCAGAATCTAAGGATTTCTAGAAGATTACAACCAGTGTTTCCCACTCCTTCCTTTAATATCCTAGAATGCATCCCATCAAGTTCAGAGGAATTTTTGCTCTTTAGCCGCTCCAGTGTTACTTTTAACCCTTGAATATTTAGCAATTTTGTAATGCCATTACTGCCATGTACTGTGAAGACTATTTATTCAACTTCTGCCATTTCCTGGTTCCTTATTATTTCTCCAGCCTCTTTTAAAGTAGCCTACAAATACTTTGACTTCCCTTTTTATATATTTAATGAATCCCTTGCTGATTGTCTTTATACTACTTGCGAGCTTACTAGAGTCAATTAGCCCAGTTGGATGGACAGCTGGTTTGTGATGCTGTATGATACCAACAGTGTGGGTCCAATTCCCATACCAGCTTAGGTTACCATGAAGGATTCTACTTCTGAGCTTCTCCCATCACTGGAGATATGGTGATCTTCTGGCTTACCAATACACAGGACTGGTTTCGAGATGATCGATGGTTTAACCTAGGATGATTTTAGTTTTCTCATCCTTTTTGGGGGATCTTTTTTGTATTCGTTGAATTACCACTAATTTGCTTTATTCTTTCATCCTGATGGCACCAACAACTTCCCTGGTTAGCCATGGTTGGCCTATCTCCTTCCTAGAATCCTCTGTCCCCTTCCAACCACATAGCTGCCCTATAATGCTCCCAAATTCTCTTTCTTTTCAAGCCAACATTTCCCCATCCATCAAAAGGTCCGGAAAGGCTGCTCACTGATGATTGTGCAATGGCCACCATCATATGAACCTCCTCAGATACGCAACAGTCGATGACCAAATGCACCGACACTTGAACAATATCCAGATAGGGGCTAACAGGTGGCAAACAATATTCACATTACAAGTGCTAGGTAACAACAAGCTCCAACAAGAACCCAACCATGGTCCCTTGAGGTTTGATGGCAAAATCAGTATTGAATGCCTGACTAACATTCTGGATATTTCTACTGACCAGAAATAGAACTAGGCTAGCTATATAAAATATTGTAGCTGCAGAATCAGAGGCTAAGAAGCCTACAGCAAGTAACTCACCCACTGTCCTCTCTATCTACAAAGCACAAGTCAAGAATACAATAGAATACTCTCCACTTATCCGAAGGGATAGGTTGAAGAAAGAAAACCTCAAGTTTGACACCAAGGACAAAGCAGACTGCCTCATTGTTACAGTCAGATCTAGAGCAAAGCAAAAAACCCATTATGTGTGCTGGTCAAAAACCACCTATATTGGTCCGTAATTGCTGGAATTTTACAGCAAGAGATTTTGTACTGGAGAATTAAAGGATCTGGAAATTTCAGAAGAAAGCATCAAAATGGAGGTTTCTTCCCATTCTAATTTTTCTCAGTCTTGTTCTTGGATGACAATTGCTGACATAATGTCAATAGAGTGAATCTTACCTTAATAAATAAAACAGTAATGCACCAACTTTGGTAATAGTGATACAATTAAATTTCTCATGATTATGCATTGCATAGGATAATCTCCTTGGTTAGAATACTATGTGACAAAGCATGTCTCTAGTGGAGTCTGTTAAACAATTTGAAGAAAAACATAATTAAAATACAAATGGTATGGTATCATACGTCAATTAGTTGGAAATTATCTAGTACCTCAGAATTTAACTTTTCTTTTGAGTAAAGAGCATCGTTTAGATAATTGAAAGCAAAGCACCTGCAAAATTATAATGAGAAACTTGAGCTAATGTTTTGAATTTCAACGAAACATGAGAATATTACTTCTGAGGAGGCAGCTCTAATTTTATGACCAACACTCTGAGGTTCTACATTTCCACATGAGCAAATACTGTATCTATGGACACTATTAAATTCAAGAATCTTAAACCACTTGCTTGCCTTCCAACCAGAGCCAGCAAATGAGCTGAACTGAAGCAGAAGAGTGTGGGAGATCAATGATATAAAAGTATCTCAAACTTCCCATGCTGAGTTCAAATCAATAGGACAGCACAAGAAAATCAATATTAATAACTGAGAGGAGATACCGTTGAGGACTGTCTGCCAACTGGCAGGATGGATTTTTATAAAACAAACAGCTATTGCGGATTTAACTGACATTCTTATATAAGTATTGTTTTTTGAAAAAATGAATAATTAAGGGCATCAAGGGAAGTCATGGCAGCAGAGTTCACTTGTTATATTCTACAAGTGTACTGTGTGGCAAATCATGGAAGCTTCAACCATCCTGGCGACAAGATGTGCACAAAGTGTCCAGTCGTAGCTAGTTCAGGGCTAGAACTTCAGATGAATTCACACTCGAGCATCCACGATGCTGATTCAATGAAGATGGTCACACCACAGGCAAGGACTAACAGGCAGAAGGGGCATGGTGACCATTGTAGTGCAGGGGTCCCCTGCTAACCTTTTTCTAACAGATGGAACATTTACCAAGCTGCCTGGCTGTGCATGCACACAGATGCTAAGGTTCTGTGCATGACAATTGACATGAGCGAGCTGATCACATCAACTTCTAGTTCTGAAGTTGCAGGTCATGCACTAGCTCAAGGAGTGAACATCCAGAGATAAACTTAGAGGGAACGTGGCCCCTGTGGCAATGCTCCTTTCCATCAGATACTATTTTGGATGCAGCTGGGGACATGACTATGCTAGGGAAAGCAGTAGGTGCCAACTTCATGGTACCATGGGTGGGTCTGCTACACAAGAGGGGAGGATGAACAGAACAGCTATTGTAGTAGAGGATTCAGTTGGAAGGTTGATTTGATTTATCACAGTCACATATATCCAAGTACTGTGAAAAGTTTTGTTTTACGAGCAATACAAGCAGATCATAGTAAACAAGGAAATACAGATCATAGTGCGTTGAGACAGAGCAAGACATACAGGTAGCAGCTTGAAGACAGAAACTAACTAAAGAAGAAATAGTTACAGAGTACAATGTTGTTGCATGCCATTCCCGTAACCAGTGATCTCTATGTGCGCATGCACAGAACACAACGTTGTGGTATACCGCTCCCGGAAATAGCAATCTTTCGTGCGCATGCGCAGAACACAACGGCATTGTAGGCTGTTCCCAGATACAGTGACCTCTGTGTGCGCAAACGCAGAACACAACCAATGATTTCTGTGCGCATGCACAGAATACAAGAAACCGTCTTTCACGCGGCTTTTGTTGTACATGCTATTCAGACTATAAAAACTACTGTACCTGTTGTTCGGAGAGAGACAGTGTGGTCAAGTCCCACGGTTAGGGTCAGAATCACGCTGCCCCTCCCATTTTTGATTTAATCAATTTCATTGACTTGTTACTAAATTTGATTGACTTGCTCCTAAATTTGCATTTTATTAATTTTAGTACAACAAGTTGGTGCTGCGAGCAGAGTCCTGTTCACGGTCCTGGGTAGGGTGGCCACCTCCTGGGAGTTGCGGCAGGATATCAGACAAAAGCAGATCAAACGATAGAAGCTGTTGACCTGGTAAGAGCGAATGAGAAAGTGTCTGTTGTCTGCATTGGTAAGGGATAGATAGTATCAGATGCTAGTGGACACAGGAGCCTCCATATTATGTATTACTGATCTACCCCTGCCCACAATGAACAAATGATTTATGTGAAGGGGATTAATGGACAACAAACCCTTGCGTACTTGAGTGAGACCACTCTAGTAGAAATCAGTAACCTGCATATACCAATGCAATTTTATGTATGTAAAAATAATGAAGGAACTATTATGGAAAATGATTTAATGAAGGAGTACAAAGTCCTTATAGATTGTGGGAAGGATGAATTAATCTGGCCCCGTTCCGATGGGAGAAAGGAAAGAATGGAGACTTATGCAAGCCACTTGAGCACTGTCCAAGTCGCTTCCTCGCAATTGGCAGCTAGAGGATAATGGCTTTGAGGTCATTTGCACCTCCTTTCCAGGGGTATGGGCAGAGACTAAATTAGATACAGGCTTGATTAAAATCAATCCCATAGTGATGGAGGGTCTGGAACACAGGACACACCGCCAATACCCCATAAAACCCGAAACCAGAAGTGCAGTTGTGGAAATTGTGAAAGGATTAGTGGAGAGGGAAATTCTCCGAGACACGACAAGAACTACTAATTCTTCCATATGGCCGGTCAGTAAACCTGATGGAAGTTATCATCTCACAATCGATTATACAGCCCAAAAGCTGTCATTCCTGAATTACACCCCATCGTCGCCAATTCATCCACAATCTTAAATGGGCTCTCCCCTACCTACAAATTCTTTACTGTAATAGATAATGGATTCTGGTCTATCCCCCTCCATTGTGACTCCCAAGATAAGTTTGCATTTACCGTCAGGTATAAACAGTACACCTGGTCCAGACTTACGCAAGGATTCCATAATAGTCCAGCTATCTTTCACTGTGTAATGAGTGAGGTACTCGGGGAAATCGACCTGCCCAACAGCAGTACGATACTCCAATTTGTCAATGGCATCCTCCTGGCTTCTGAATCCATACCAAAACTTCAGGAGGCGCTATACTTAGTCCTGAAACACTTGCAGGACAGAGGGTTAAAAGCCAGCGCAAAGAAAGCTCAAATTGGGAAAACTGAAGTTCTTTACTTGGGACATTTAATTTCGCAAGGCATTAAAAAAATGCCTGCAGACAGGAAGACAGCTATACAACAGATGCTACGGCCTGCGAAAGTCCATGGTGTGAGAAAGGTCTTGGGCTTGTTTAATTACTAGGAATTTTATCCCTGAGTTTGCCAAAGTTGTTGAGCCCATGAAGCGATTGGTAAAAGGGGGTAAACCTGCAACAGACCCTGTTGACTGGGGACTGGAGCAAGACAACTCCGATACAAAACTGAAAGCAGAGTTAATGTCAACACTGAGACCGGGATTACCAGATGCTAGTAAAGACTTCCACATTTACTGCAATGAAGAGGGACACTTTTATTCGGCAGTATTAACCCAGCTCCATCGTGATAAACAGCGACCTATAGGGTACTACTCTACTGCTGAGAGTCCCGTAGTGAACGGCTTGTCCGGATATATAGCTGCTTTAGACTGTGCCGCATGGGTAGTGAGGGTCAGTGAGCCTATTGATTACCGGGAATGTAATCTTGCACACTAAACATACCCTCGTAGAAATGTTAAATACGGGGAAATTACGCATGGTTTCTAACACGAGAAGTGCAAAATGAGAGGATGTTCTTTTGCCACCAACAAAATCCATTACCATTGTACGAGATACCTGGGAAAAGCCAGCAGAAGGGATGTAAGGTGATGGTGAACCACATGTGTGGGAATATGGATGATGAAGTAGAGAAAAGTGGGATAAAGAGTGTACCCCTGGAGGCACCAGATGAGACCCTGTTTGTGGATGGCTCGTGGATGTATGTAAATGGTTTGCCAGGAACGGGATGGGCAGTAGTGGAATTACGAGTTGTCCGAGCGAGAAGAATCGAAGGAGGCCTGTCAGCCCAGTTAGCGGCCCTCACCCAGGCGATCATGGAGGCGACAGGGAAGAGGGTTAACATTTACACTGATTGTAGATATGTGTTCGGGATTGTCCATGATTACATGACCGTTTGGGCACCCCTGTCAAGCATGGGCAGATAATAAAGACCTTACTGGAGGCCAGTGAGCTCCTATCAATGGCTGCAGTACTGAAAGTCAAGGCCCACCAGAGGGAACCAGATAAACAGAATCTGAGTTGGAACATTTTTAAGGGGAACCAGGCTGCTGACAAAGCTGGGAGAAAGTGAGGACTGCAGATGCTGGAGATCAGAGCTGAAAATGTGCTGCTGGAAAAGCGCAATCAGTTCGAGAGACAGAAGACATCCATCCTTTGTCTGCCACCTTTGCTGAGGATGGTCCCACCATAAGCATTACCCAACTGCACGCTGATACCGGAGGGTGAATGCGCCAGGTGAAAGGCACAGGGCCATGCCCGATGAGGAAGACGTCTGGAGATTGAATGACAAGGTCCTGGCCCCCGTGTGCATCCAATATACTCTTATGCAATTACACCATAGCATTTCTCCTGTGGGACGTGATGCAATGATAACCAGCTTCAGGAAGGAATGGTGGTGGAAGGGCATGAGCAGAGATATAGCTTCATTCCGTCACCACTGTGTGACGTGTGCCTAGCACAATCCAGGCAGACCCATTAAAATTAAAATGGAGCACCAGCCACGCCCAAAAGGGCTCTGGAAATACATACATAGATTTTACGGGACCTCTTCCCCAATCCCATGGGAAGACATATTGTCTTGTAATTATTGACCAATTCACCAGGTGGTTCGAGGCCTACCCTACCCGGAACTGCTCAGCGAACACTGTGGAAAGGATTTTAGTTGAGGAGGTGATTCGCAGGTAGGGGGGTATCGTCCCATATTGACACTGATCAGGAGACTCATTGTTCCGGGAGAGTTGTAAAAACCATACGTCAACCGATGGGTATTAAATAGAAATTTCACAATTTTCCATCCACAATGTTCTGGCATGGTGGAGCGAATGAACAGAGCTCTTAAAACTTCCCTTACTAAGGCCATACAGGACTCTGAGAAATGCTGGACTGAGGTTCTGCCTGCTATGCTCATGCAACTCTAGTCCACCACAAGCCAAGACTCCTTATGAGTTGATGACAGGTAGGGCAATGCAACTGCCCGAGTCCATCATCATGGGGAGTTCCGATGTTGGCCCTCTCCGTGATAGATTATGTCGCTACGTACTCGAACTGAGTGCCAAGTTGAAGGAGTTGTAAACAGTCAGGGACAAAAGAGGGGTGGGATGAACAGAGGCAAATAAATTATTGTCGGAGGTCCCATCAGCAGGTAGTAAGGTTATGGTCAAGACTCTACCTGCTAAACCTGGCTTCGTCCCGAAGTGGAATGGTCCCTATGATGATATCATTACCAGTGACACGTACTCCTATACTGACCTGTGAGGGAAGGGGGTCTGGAAACATTGGTCACAACTGAAGAAATACACAGACACCAGTTGATAACCCTCACCATCAGCTTTCTTTTCAGACTGACTCCTCACGAGGCCAGCTGACCTCGTTTGTGTGTGTGCAATTGTTGCGAAAGAACCAAGAACACAGGCTGTTGTGCGCAGGCGGTACAGCCTTTGGACCATTGTATAACTCCGTTCAGTAAGCTCTGGGATTTTTCTGTTTATTTTTGCCGTTGCCCTTTGCGTAGTAGCCACTGGGGGAGCGAGAGGACCAAAGGAATTGTGCCAACCTACGTACTGTTCATCGGAGTAGGTGCGGATTACATGTTAATATATCCAATATGCACGCTCAGCAAAATAGTATCTCTAAATGCTGGGTCTGTACTTGAATCCCTGCACACTCTAGTGGGGGGATTCCCCTGGGACCCATTCCATTTAATAAATCATAAACAGCGGAACGGTGGTTGGACCAGGACAGATCCACACAATTATCCATTTGTGGTCGGAGGGTTGCTCTGACAGAGAATCTTAGAGTCATTCATGCAAGGCCCTGACCAAATCACTTATGCTGCCAATGATAAGGTCACCTGGGAGACCGTAGGTTATAACATTTAAAACTATAAAGGTTGGCTCCAGCCTCACTATAACCTTTTGCATACACCCCCGGTTCTGTACCTCACAAACACTACAGGTGAAGGAATGCCCACGGGGCTGTTTGTTTATGTAATCGCACATCAGGGTGGAATGCTGGAACTAGCAATTGTTCCCATTCCCTGCTCCTTACACCGTCCGGCCACCAATTGTTTCTTTCTGGAAGTTTTCTGAGCCTTGAGGTTGTCAACACGACTACAGGTAAAACGTTCAAAACTTTGGACCACAATTCTGACTGATTACCTAGGACTTACAGTGGTACTTATTTTGTCTGTGGTCTCAAAGCCTAGCCTTGGCTCCCTCTAAATTGGTCCAGATCTTGCTACCTTGCCTATGCGGTCCCTTTTGTTTGCCATTACAGTTCCCTCTGCTTTCATCTCAACCTACATCTGCTTCGATCCAAATGGTCCATCACGGAGACTGAGCAATTCTTTATGATCATCTTCTCTGCCTGTGGGACTGCTAAGGCTGCTAGGGAACTGATCAATATGGCCTCAACTTTGGAAAGGCTGGCTAATGAGACTGCCGGTAGCTTTGCAGCTATTAGCATGTCCATCTCCGAGGTGTCAGCTGAGGCTATTGCCACCCCTACTGTTGTGTTGCAGAACCAATGGGCCCTTGACTATTTGCTAGCGGCACAAGGTGGCACCTGTGCTTTATTGGACCCGACTGCTGCACATACAATCCAGGCACCTCGCACAATATAATTAACCTAGCAGATCACATCTGCTTGGAGGCTGGTAAAATCCGGCAGGAAGGGAAACAAGTTTCATGATTATAATCCCTCGGGGTGGCTAGGATGGCTACAAGGCAGATCTTGGGCCTTGTACCTTTTGTATGTCTTCATTATGTTCATTTTTATTGTCATCACTGGTGACATTGCTATGGTTGTCCTTAACTCACGTTGTAAAGTTTTGACAGCAAGAATTATGCCGGGTGCTAGCCTCCACTTTGAGTTGGCTGGGAGTCACCCCCATTCTGGCCCCACTCATGATTACTTGATGTAGGTGGCCTGTTCGCCATGCTCCCGCATGTCTCGGACCACAAGGGGAGACTGAAGACAGAAACTCACAAAAGGAAAAATACAGAATACAATGTTGTGGTATGCTGTTTCCAGAACCAGTGATCTCTGTGTGCGCATGTGCAGAACACAGTGGCATGGTATGCCATTCCCAGAAACAGCATCTCTGCATGCGCATGCACAGAACACAACCAGCGATTTCTGTGTGCATGCACAGAACACAAGAAATTGTCTTTTGCGGGCTTTTGTTGTACACGTCATCCAGACTATAAAAACTGCTGTACCTGTTGTTCGGAGAGGGATGGCATGGTCAAGTCCCGCGGTTAGAATCAGAATCACACGGCTCCTCCCAAAAGCTTTTGAATTAATAAATTTGATTGACTTGCTTCTAAATTTGATTGACTTGCTTCTAAATTTGAGTTTTATTAATTTTATTAAAGCACAGCTGCACATTATGTTGTAGAGCAAGATTAACATTATTTGAAATTAGAGGGGTCCATTCATCAATCTAATAATGGCAGGGAAGAAGCTGTTATTGAACCTGTTGATGCATGTGTTCATGCTTCTGTATCTTCTGTCTGATGGAAGAGGTTGGAATAGAGCATTACTGGGATGGGAGGGTTCTTTGTTGATGGCAGTGTTTCCACAGCAACGTGAAGTGTAAATGGAGTCAATGAATGGGAGGTTGGCTTCCTAAATGGTCTGGGCTGTGCACACAACTTTCTGGTAATTGCCATACCAGGCAGTTATGCACCTGAACAGAATGTTTTCTCTAGTGCATCTGTAAAAGTTGGTGAAGGTCCTTATGGATATGCTGAATTTTGTAAGCCACATGAGGAAGAAGAGGAATTGTTGTGCCTTCTTGACTGTCATATCTATGTTGGAGATGCAGGACAGACCATTAGTTATCATCACTCCTCGAAACTTGGCGCTGTCGACCCTCTCCATCTCCACTCCATTGATGTAGGTAGGGATGTGTCCTCCTCTTTTCTGTCTGAAGTCAATGATCAGTTCTTTTGTTTTGCTGACATTGAGAAATTGATTGTTATCATTGCAACACAACACCAAACACTCTATCACCTTCCTTTATTCTGACTCGTTGTTTGATATTCAGCCTACCATAGGAACACACAAGTATCTCTACAGACACAACAGAGACTCCAGGATCATATGTTGCCTCTATGGTGCCAGTGTCAGACGTCACTGAAAGGCTAAAGGAGGAGGGCAAATTGATCAAATACATATTGGGACCAACAGCATAGGCAGAGAAAGGGATGAGATCGTAAGTAGAATTCAGGGCATAGAAAGTAGATTCAAGAACAAAAGCCAAAAGGTCAGTATCTGGATTACCTTTAGTGCTCTGTGCAAGTGAGTATAGAAACACATCAGTCCACATGAGTCAGTGACTGAAAGATTTTGTTGGCAGGAGGGATTTCAATTTCGTGCCAACATTACATTTTCAGCATAAAGGTCTTTCAGCTCATTACATTCATGCCAGTCAAAAAACACAATTACAAAATTCTTTTAATGCCATTTTTCCAGCAATTGTCCCACAGCTTTGTATACCTTGGCATTCCAAGTACACATCCAAGTACTAAAATATTATGAAGCTTTCTATCTCTACTACCATTCGACGCAAGGATTTCCAGATTCCTACCATCCTCAAATGATTTTTTTTTCTCTCATATCTCCTCTAAACTTTCTTCCCCTTAAAAGGTGTGCTTCCTGGTCACTGATCAAGAGAAAGTCTCTTCCTGTAACCCTATATATGCCCCCAAGTCATGTCCCCTGAACCTCCAAATGGGAACAGCATTCTTGTCGGGAGGTTTGATAATGAGGTTGGGGAGAATTCAAGATAACTTGGCAGGGGTTTGGAATCCTAAAATGGTTCAAGGGGGGAAATGTACAATCAAAATTAAAAAGGTCCGCGGGCAATTCAGGAAGGCATAAAATTTATAGGTCAGTTAAGGCACAAGGGAATTTGGAAAAGTTGGATAATGTTTATTTTAATGCAAAGAGATTAATTGAGGGCATACATTAAAATATAGTCTTATGTATTTGATGCCAGAGACATGGTTGAGGAGGGGAAGCAGGATTGGCAGCTCAGATTTCCAAATTGTAGACGAAATAACTCCACGAAGGCTAGTATCCCATCACCCTTGATTTATACATGCATAGCACATGATACTGACCCAGCTAGCTCAGAGGCATTGATCTTTTCCTGTCGCATTTTCAAACCAGGTCTGGTTCCTCCAACTCTGCCTCGAATACTGGCAGCACATTCTGGACAGTAGGCCACCTCTTGTGCCTGGAGTGTCTCAGAAGAAATTTATCTTTTTCAGGCGGTAATGGCATGGAGACTGGGACATCTGCCATGGACGTGTGCATCTTGTCCGCAGATGCTTCTTTGCCACGAGGTGGAGGGAGAGAATCCACAAGTTCTGACAGCCTTGCCAGATGTTCCGAGGGGCTGGGTATATCTTGTTCCTGACAATCTACAAGTTGTTGCTTTCATGTGATCCATGTTATTATTCCCCATTCTCACATATCAAATGGTATCTCAGTATCTCACTTAAACCAAAATCACGTCAAGTCTTAACTTCATCAAAAATAGAGATATGATTCCCCTAGTTTTTCAACTGCCAAGTAAAACAGATAGTGTCTCAGAATTAAAAGAGGCTTGGGATTATAATATTCCTTAGCTAAATCTGTCAGTTCTTGAAAGGTATCTAGTGCCTCAGGGAAAGTGAAGTTCCTAATAACCATGAAGTTGTGTGTCCAAAAGCTGTCAGCACAATTACTTGTTGCTTTTTGTCTGCTCCCATGTCATTTTTCGAGAAAAAATAATGCATTCTTTCCACGTACTGGGCCCAGTCTTTGTTGGCAGGATCAATGAGTCAAGCTTCCCAAATAACAACATGATACCAGAAATGCTTATCTCAAATAAAAGACGACTGTTGTGAGCAAATCTCTTCAGGTGCATGTTTTTCCTCTCATTGCCACTGAAATAACTCTACAAAGGCATGCATCCTGTCACCAAGTATGGAAATTAATATGACAGTTGTGTAATTAAATTAATGGAGCAATACATAGAATCATGTGACAGATGAGCACAGGCTGAAAATAATGATGGCACAATATGATAGGTTAAGTGTAAAGTAGCAGACCAGTGTGGTAGAAGATGATTAGTTTAGAAAGACAATGCAAGGTTATGTGATTAGTGATGCTAATGACACCAGATAAGCGCAGTAACTAGAAAAGTATAAAAAGTAGCAAGTCCCAAGAATCGGGGGCAGTAGGGAAGCCATTTTCTGATTGTCACAGCTTTTGTTTGCAAATAAAAGTTTAACTTCTTGAGGAATTCTCTGCCTCTCCTGGAGATTCTCACAGAGTATCGGGTATGAACTCTTTACAACACAAGTCACCCTATATTAACATGAGCACTGCACATGCCATTGATCCAGCTAGCTCATAGCCAGCTCCTAGCGTGAACATAACCCCTGACACTCCTGTCTATATCTATCTCCGGAACATATCCGGGACACCCGCACCAATCAACCACACCGACCCGTGGCCCAACATTTCAACTCCCCCTCCCACTCAGCCGAGGACATAGAGGTCCTGGGCCTCCTTCACCGCCACTCCCTCACCACCAGACGCCTGGAGGAAGAATGCCTCATCTTCCGCTTTGGAACACTTCAACCCCAGGGCATCAATGTGGACTTCAACAGTTTCCTCATTTCCCCTTCCCCCTCCTCACCCTAGTTCCAAACTTCCAGCTCAGCACTGTCCCCATGACTTGTGCGGACTTGTCCTACCTGCCTATCTCCTTTTCCACCTATCCACTCCACCCTCTCCTCCCTGACCTATCACCTTCATCCCCTCCCCCACTCACCCATTGTACTCTATGCTACTTTCTCCCCACCCTCCTCTAGCTTATCTCTCCACACTTCAGGCTCACAGCCTTTATTCCTGATGAAGGGTTTTTGCCCGAAACGTCGATTTCGCTGCTTCTTGGATGCTGCCTGAACTGCTGTGCTCTTCCAGCACCACTAATCCAGACTCCTGTTTATATCTGTCTGCCAGGGCTCCCTGATTAGGGCTATTAACCTGACCAGGGAACTCATTATATGAAATCCACCTGGCTGACCTTGTTCCAATCACTACAGTAGGATCTTCAGATGAGTCAGGAAAGAAACAAGTGGTGTGGGCTGAATGGGGGCATTGGAGTACTGATCAGTAAATTGATTACAGCAGTAAGAAGCAATGACATGTAAGAAGGCCTCTGTTTCTACCCAAATTGTTTCACTTAAAAAGCAACAGGAGTAATCTCATTGTTAGGGAACAATAGCAAACTCCCAGCAAATCAGGAATAGAGCAGATATGTTGGCAAATTTCAGAAATGTAAAAGCTATAGGTAGTGACAGTTGGGCATTTCAACTTCCAATATTGGGTATGAAAAGTTTAGAGGGAACAGAATTCATAGAATGCATCCAGGAGCATTTTAAGCCAATGCATAGAAGACCCTATGAAAGAGGGGATTGTCCTGGACTTAAAATTAGATAACAAGCTGTACAAGTCGAAGTACGAGTGAGGTAGCAGTTTACAGACAACAAATGTAGCTCTCTTAACATTCAAGATTCTTATGGAAAAGGACAAACATGGGCCCACAATCAAAATTCTACACTGGGGCTAACAGGCTGATTTTCATATGATCAGATGATTTTATCAGAATAGACTGGGAGCAGAAGCTTTAGTTAAATCTTCCAGAACAGTGAGACACATTCAACGAGTAAGTACGAGGTTACAGCCAAAATGTCTCAATAAAGGTAAGGGTGAGACCAAAAGAATCCAGTGAACCCTGGATGCAGGAATATACAGGATTGGGAAAAGAGAAAAAGGGAGATTATGGCAGACATTAAAGGCTCTAAACACAGAAGGCCAAGTTTGTAAGTTTGCAGATGATACCAAAGTTGGAGGTGTAGTGGACAGCGAAGAGGTTACCTCAGATTACAACAGGATCTTGACCAGATGGGCCAATGGGCTGAGAAGTGGCTGATAGAGTTTAATTCAGATAAATGCGAAGTGCTGCATTTTGGGAAAGGGAGTGTTGCTGAACAAAGAGACCTTGGAGAACAGGTTCATAGCTCCTTGAAAGAGGATTTGCAGGCAGATAGGATAGTGAAGAAGGTGTTTGGTATGCTTTCTTTTATTGGTCAGAGTATGGAGTACAGGAGTTGGGAGGTCATGTTGCGGCTGTACTGGACATTGGTTAGGCCACCGTTGGAATATTGCATGCAATTCTGGTCTCCTTCCTATCGGAAAGATGTTGTGAAACTTGAAAGGGTTCGGAAAAGATTTACAAGGGTGTTGCCAGGGTTGGAGGATTTGAGCTATAGGGAGAGGCTTAACAGGCTATAAAAGAGACCTAAAGGACAACTTTTTCACGCAGGAGGTGGTGCGTGTATGGAATGAGCTGCCAGAGGAAGTGGTGGAGGTTGGTACAATTGCAACATTTAAGAGGCATTTGGATGGGTATATGAATAGGAAGGGTTTGGAGGGATATGGCAGGGTGCTGGCAGGTGGGACTGGATTGGGTTGGGATATCTGGTCGGCATGGATGGGTTGGACCGAAGGGTCTGTTTCCATGCCGTACATCTCTATGACTCTAAGAGGAGTATTAGATCTGTAAGGGAGAACTTACAAAGAAAATTAGCAGACCATAAAGGAGGTAATAAAAGGATAATGGTAAATAAAATAAACAAAACCTAAGTTAGTTTGCAAATACAGTAAGGGTAAACTGATAGCTAGGAAAGCATACAACCCATCAAGAACCATTGTGGGAATTTGTGCAGAGCCAGATGATGCAGTAGGCTTCCACATGATTACATTGGTGTCACAAAGTCGGTGTGTAAATATTGTAAAATTGGGAAGGGGAAGCATTTTCATCCCTTGAAGAAACAGTATTCTTTTTGGTGCTTAGAAGTAAAATGAATGTCTGTGCAGCTGCAAGTTCTTGAAATGAAACAAAGTATTGAAGGGTTTTACAGTTATCTGGCCCAAGCAGAATTTTATCCAGACAACAGTTTAGATTTAAAGGAGAAAGTGAGGACTGCAGATGCTGGGGATCAGAGCTTATAAATGTGTTGCTGGAAAAGCGCAGCAGGTCAGGCAGCATCAAAGGAGAAGGAGAATCGACGTTTCGGGCATAAGCTCTTCTTCAGGAATGAGGAGGGTGTGCCAAGCAGGCTAAGATAAAAGGTAGGGAGGAGGAACTTGGGGGAGGGGCGTTGGGAATGCGATAGGTGGAAGGAGGTTAAGGTGAGGGTGATAGGCTGGAGAGGGGGTGGGGGCGGAGAGGTCGGGAAGAAGATTGCAGGTCAAGAAGGCAGTGCTGAGTCTGAGGATTGGGACTGAGAAAAGGTGGGGGGAGGGGAAATGAGGAAGCTGGAGAAATCTGCATTCATCCCTTGTGGTTGGAGGGTTCCGAGGCGGACAAGCTTTGCATTTTTTGCGATGCATCTGGACTGCAATTTCCCCTCAGACGTGGTCGACGATGCTCTCCACCACATCTCCTCCACTTCCCGCTCCTACGCCCTTGAACTCTGCCCCTCCAATCGCCACCAGGACAGAACCCCAATAGTCCTCACCTACCACCCCACCAACCTCCAGATACATCGGATCATCCTTCGTCATTTCCGCCACCTCCAAACGGACCCCACCACCAAGGATATATTTCCCTCCCCACCCCTATCAGCGTTCTGGAAAGACCATTCCCTCCATGACTCACTTGTCAGGTCCACACCCCCCACCAACCCAATCTCCACTCCCGGCACCTTCCCTTGCAACCGCAAAAAATGCAAAACTTGCGCCCACACCTCCCCCCTCACTTCCCTCCAAGGCCCCAAGGTTTCCTTCAATATCCATCAGAAATTCACCTGCACCTCCACACACATCATTTACTGCATCCGCTGCACCCGATGTGGCCTCCTATACATTGGGGAGACAGGCTGCCTACTTGTGGAACGTTTCAGAGAACACCTCTGGGACACCCGCACCAACCAACCCAACTGCCCCTGAATACTTTAATTCCCCCTCCCACTCCGCCAAGGACATGCAGGTCCTTGGCCTCCTCCATCGCCAAACCATGGCAACACGACGCCTGGAGGAAGAGCGACTCATCTTCCACCTAGGAACCCTCCAACCACAAGGAATGAATGCAGATTTCTCCAGCTTCATATCCCCTCCCCCCACCTTTTCTCAGTCCCAACCCTCAGACTCAGCACCGCTTTCCTGACCTGCAATCTTCTTCCCGACCTCTCCGCCCCCACCCCCTCTCCGGCCTATTACACTCACCTTAACCTCTTTCCACCTATTGCATTCCCAACCCCCCTCCCCCAAGTCCCTCCTCCCTATCTTTTATCTTAGCCTGCTTGGCACACCCTCTTCATTCCTGAAGAAGGGCTTATGCCCGAAACGTTGATTCTCCTTCTCCTTTGATGCTGCCTGACCTGCTGCACTTTTCCAGCAACATATTTTTAAATAGTTTAGATTTGCCAATTAATTTAAAAAGACACTTGGCGTCTGAGGACCAATTGAATTTAAAACGGATTGTTTTGACACCCGGAAACCAATCAAATTATAAAAATTTCATGTGTCTTGGGGGTACATAAACTCGGAATTTTTGAAAATTGAGAGCCAACTGTCATCTGAATACAGAACAAACCAACATCTAATAAGTAATGGGCTCTCAAGAACTTTGCAGCTCTCAGAGAAAAATATTTATCTTTAAAATTACAAGGCACGTTCATCTAATATTTTAGACACCAGAGTTTGGCAGACTGAGGTGGTGTTTTGTACAGAGGAAGACAGCAGGAGAGACATCAGAATCAATGGAGAAGCCGGAGACCATTTTGGGAGATGGATTTTCACTGCAGTTTTGAGAGGTTAAGTTTTTATTTACTGTTCTTATTAACTGCATTTATATAAGTGGGACCTGTATTATTGAAGCAGCATATAATTTAATTCAGTTAGGGAACAGATAGTAGTTACTTCACAGAATCCCTACAGTGTGAAAACTGGCCCTCCAAACAGGTACCCACCCATATCTATTGCCCTACTCTACATTTGCCCCTGACTAATGCACCAAACCTACATATCCCGAATCATTATTGGCAATTTAGCATGACCAATTTACCTAACCTACACATCTTTGGATTATGGGAGGAAACCAGAGCACTCGGAGGAAGACCATACAAACATGGGGCGAATGTGCAAACTCCAGACAGACAGTCATCTGAGGCTGTGAAGCAGCAGTGCTAACCAGTGAGACATCGTGCCGTCCCTGAATGGAAGTTAGGAAGCAATTGCTTGGTTTGTTAGTGGTTCTGTTGATTTGTTCATTGTTGGAGTTAGATAAATAAATTGTTTATTCTTACTTATAAAGTGAGTATCAGGAATTCCATTTCATTAACCACTCTTTTATAACAGTTTGGGGGTAAGAGGTAGGTTATACCCCTTGTCATCCTGCTTTTATCAGATTATGAGGTGGCGTTATCTTCTCTGTGTATTTTGAGTTTTAATTATCAGAGCAATGAGATTGTTGACTTGCTCACTGAGCCAGCAAGTTTGTTTGCAGACATTTCGTCACCATTCTAGGTAACATCATTAGTGCACCTCCAATGAGGCGTTGGTGTTCTGTCCGACTTGCTATTTTTATGTAAGCGTCTGCTGGGGTTGGTGGTGTCATTTCCAGTTTTGTTGCTGGTTGTGTTTCTTCATGGTTAGTATGGCGTCCCTGATTACTTTTTTAGTGGTATTTTTAGATGTTCTCAACCCTTGACTATAAGGACCTTGGGGTTCCAGTATGCTTTCTTCCTCCTTTAAGTCTCTGTATACTTATACTTTATGTTTATTCAGCATATCCCACTTCCCTTGTTCTTTGATAAACACTTGTTTTGATCATAATGCTCAGTGTATAACTCCTCTCCTCCCCATATGCTGGTTTATGTATGTTTGATGAATTGCTCGCTCACAACATTCAATCATTGAAATGGAATTGGGTAGAGTTCACTTGTAGGTTTAACAGGTCATGTAATCTTTGGAGAAATGGGACTTGATCATTTTAGAAGATGTGCAGGTATCAGATGGATTTTGGAATATAAGGTAACTGCTTCACAACAGTTTTTATAGTTTGGTTACAGCTTTTCACATCGACCGCTCTGCCCTCATCAATCCTCTTTGTTACTTCTTCAAAAAACTCTATCAAGTTTGTGAGACATGATTTCCCATGCACAAAGCCATGTTGACTATCCCTAATCAGTCCTCGCCTTTGCAAATACATGTACATTCTGTCCCTCTCAGGATTCCCGCCAACAACTTGCCCACTGCTGACATCAGGCTCCCTGGTCTATGGATCCCTGGCTTGTCCTTACTACCCTTCTTAAACAGCGGCACCACGTTAGCCAACCTCCAGTCTTCCAGCACCTCACCTGTGACTCTCGATAATATAAATGTCTCAGTAAGAGGCCCAGCAATCACATCCCTAACTTCCCATTTGGGATTTATCCACTTTTATGCACTTCCTCCTCTGTAATATGGACATTTTTCAAGACGTCACATCTATTTCCCTACATCTTATATCTTCCATGTTTTTTTTTCACAGTAAATACTGATGCAAAATACTCGTTTAGTATCTCCCCCATCTCCTGCGGCTCCACACAAAGGCCACCTTGCTGATCTTTGAGGGGCCCTATTCTCTCCCTAGTTACCCTTTTGTCCTTAATGTATTTATAAAATCTCTTTGGATTCTCCTTAACTGTTTGCCTAAGCTATCTCATGTCCCCTTTTTGCCCTCATGATTTCCCTCTTACGTACTCTCCTACTACCTTTATACTCCTCTAAGGATTCACTTAATCTATCCTGTCTATACCTGACAAATGCTTCTTTCTTTTTCTTAACCAAACTCTCAATTTCTTTAGTCATTTAGCATTCCCTATACCTACCAGCCTTTCCTTTCACCCTAACAGGAATATACTTTCTCTGGACTCTTGTTATCTCATTTCTGAAGACCATCCCTTTACCCCGAACATCTGCCCCCAATCAGCTTTTGAAAGTTCTTGCCTAATACCATCAAAATTGGCCTTTCTCCACTTTAGAACTTCAACTTTTAGATCTGATCTGACCTTTTCCATCATTATTTTAAAACTAATAGAATTATGGTCGCTAGCCCCAAAGTGCTCCCTCACTGACATCTCAATCACCTGCCCTGTCTTATTTCCCAAGAGTAGGTCAGGTTTTGCACCTCCTCTAGTAGGTATATCCACATACTGAATCAGAAAATGTTCTTGTACACACTTATCAAATTCCTCTCCTCTAAACCCTTAACATTATGGCAGTCCTAGTCTATATTTGGAAAGTTAAAATCCCCTACCATAACCACCCTATTATTTTTACAGATAACTGAGATCTCCTTCCAAATTTGATTCTCAATTTCCCTCTGACTATTAGGGGGTATAAAATACAATCCCAATAAGGTGATCATCCCTTTCTTATTTCTCAGTTCCATCCAAATAATTTCGTTGGATGTATTTCCGGAAATATCCCTCCTAAGTACAGCTGTAATGCTATCCCTTATCAAAAATGCCACTCCCCCTTCTCTCTTGCCTCCCTTTCAGTCCTTCCTGTGGCAGGACCTTGTTGTGCTTGTGTAGCTAGAGGGACAGCATTTGTATCCTGGAACATTTAAGCTGCCAGTCCTGTCCATACCTGAGCCATGTTGCTGTAATTGCTATGATATCCCAGTCCCATATTCTGAACCACGCCCTGAGTTCATCTACCTTCCCTATTAGGACTCTTGCATTGAAATAAATGCAGTTTAATTTATCAGTCCTACCTTGTTCTCTGCTTTGTCCTTTGTCTTGACAGAAGTAATTTCACCTCATGTCAGTTCAAAACCTGTCACCCCTTAGCCTTATACGATGACCTCTCGTTCTAGATTGCCATGCAAATGGCAACATCTCCTTTACATCTACTTTGTCAATCTTCTTCACCAGAGTCCATGGGATTTAAGAATATTTGGCTATCTGGACATAGAATTGATAGTAGTGGGAAGCAGAGTGATGGTTGAGAGATGTTTTTGCAACTAGTAGCTTGTGTTCAATGAAGTTCCATAAGAAACTGTTGGGATTCCTGCTGTTTGTGGCATATTCAATTTAGTCTTGAATGTAGGAGGGTTGATTATGAAGTATATGAAAATTGGTAGTGTGGTAATTAGTGAGGAGGATAGCCTTCGATTACAAGAGGATACAGATGGACAGATCAATGGCAAATGGAATTCAATTCAGGTCAAAAGTGACATAATGCATTTAAGCAGGACCAACAAGGGAAGAAAATACATGAATGGCAGGACCTTGTTTTGCTTGTGTTATTATATGCAACTCTGGAACCCACATTATGGGAGGGATCTGATAACACTGGAGAGAGTGCAGAGATTGACCAGGATGTTGTCTGGGCTGGAAAGTTTCAGTTATTAGGGAGATTGGAAAGGCTGAGTTGCTTTCCTTAGAGTCAATGAGATTCAGGGGAGACATAATTGAGATGTTTAAATTTATGAGAGGTATACAGCAAGTAGACAGAAAGTGGATCTTTTTTTTCTTTTGCGGTGGGTAAATCATCAAGAGGCATAGATTTAAGGGAAGAGGCAGAAGGTTCAGAGATGTGACTAAAAAAAGCTTATTTTTCAATCAGAGTATGATAGGCACCTGGTACTCACTGCTGAAAGAATGTTACAGGTAGAAACTCTCATGTCATTTTAGTACTTAAATATGCACTGGCTATGATCTGACCCAACATGGATACCGTTAATCTCCAATACTCAATGAATACAAACCAAACTGTGCAAGTCGTCATAGTCCACGTCTGAAATTTCAAAACAGATTTTCTACTTGTAATTTCCGAATGATTAAAAACTGGGATGAACAGTGAGATAAGTTTTTTTTTAAAAAGTTAACTTCTGCTATTTTGCACAGTCAGTATTTGAAGTGGAAAAGAGAGGGACGGATGGAGAAGAAACTGAAACATTCTAACCGAAGAAATTGTGGACGTTTCGGGTGTTTTTTTTTGACACGGGAAAGTCTGGGAAACAATCCAAACAAACGTTAACACCCACACAGCGCTAATAAAAACAAACTCAAGTTGCCGCTGGCCGTACAGAGCTGAGAAAAGTCCCCATCCCACCCGAGGTTTCTCACTCACTGGGACTGGACTCACTTTCCTCGTCCTCTTCCACCTCCTCCTTTTCTCAGACACGCGCTTCCCGCTGTTTCCCGCCGTCTCGCTCACGGCCGTTTACCGCTTTTGTTTTCAAAAAGAAACCGCCACCGGCGCGTGGGCTCAGCAGCTGCCACCTCCATCGGGCCGAAACTGGCGGCCGGCACCAGCAGCTCCCTACTGCCCGGGGAAGGAAGGGGCGCGACGGCAGGGGAACTACAGGCAATCCTTAACGTGCATTCCTACGGATGAGAGTCAAAATACATTCCCCCCGTTTACTCTGATTAAAGTCCGTGCGGTGAAGTCCTGTGCTTTTTGAGTTTACGAAATGGTCATTTAAAACCCGCTTCAGGATCTCACTCCATTTCCCAGATCCCATGGAGGGTTGGGGTTCGTGATGTTAGAAATAAACTCTTTAATTATCTCAGAATTGAAAGCACGTAGATTCCCCTCGTCCTAGGAAGGATTACTGTGCTTTCCTTTGTCATGTGATTGTTTTATTTCTCTTGGTGCATGATACTTATTTGCAACACCACGTTTGTCATGGACACATTCTAAGAGATGCCCGTAGCAGGCGTCACTAAACATCTTTGGCAGAAGAGACGCGTACTTGAGCGGTAAAAGAGAACATAATACAGCGAACTCCCACACAGCGCTAACAAAAACAAACTCAACTTGCCGCAGGCGACCAGAAGCATCGTGCAACTTGCAAAACATTCGGAACAAACTTACAATTTTTACGAAGTTTGTTCAAAAACATCTATCTGTGCATATGTTCTCCCGCCAGTTCTCGCAGTCACCATCAACAGCGCACTCGGGCTGGTTTTTGTGGCCGCGTTTTATTTTTTTTTATTTTATTAAACAAATTACAAAACAGTTTACAAAAAACATTGACAGCTGTACACAAAAGACAGCAGTTTTACAAGGGAGAGGAGCAGCAAAGCTAGGCCCCAAACCCTACCGTTCAACCATTTTACAGGGAGAGGAGGACAACCTCAAATCCCAGTTCCACAAATGACAAGACAGTGACAATGACATTTGTACATTAGACAATACCGTTACATACAAAAGTGCAGACAATACAGACCCAGCAAGCCCCCGCCCCTCCCACTTTCCGACTACTCTAAGGCAGCCCGCCCCTACCCACCTTCCGGTTCTCGGTCCACCCTGACACACCTTTTGACCACCTCTAGGACAGCCCGCCCCGGTACCCGCCCAGGGTGACAGCAGTCAGGACGGCCTACCCACCTTCCGGCTTCACTAACCACCCTCAGCACCTTTCGACCACCTCTGGGGCAGCCCGCCCCGGTACCTGCCCGGGGTGACAGCGCTGAGGACGGCTACCCGCCTTCTGGCTCTTGGTCTGCCCCTACGTACCATTGGGCTCTCACCCACCCCGTTGCACCTCCGACCAGTGGGCTATCCTGGCACACCTTTCGGCTACCTCTAGGACAGCCCGTCCCCTTCCCTGGGACGACAGCGTGTAGGGTAGCCCACAAGCCTGTGGCCGCGTTTTATCCGAAACTTTTCACTTATCGATTCACTACAGCCTAAGAAGACTTCCGCACAAGGACTAAAGCAAAATAGCAATACGTCAGAGATCGGAAAATGCTGAAAATCGCAATGTGCTTTTGCAGAAATTCAAGGTTGGGTTTGTCGGACTTTAGCTCAATCTACCAACTTACTTTCTTCTATGTGTGAGCCAAGTCCTGCATGTTCTTGAAATGAAGCAATAGGAGAAGATATTCGGTCTCACATTTTTAGTTTATTTTCGGAATAAGTGGATAAAGCATACAGAGCTCTGGGTCTAGACCTTTCTGTCCCTGACAAACTATACAGTGTGTCAGTTCAGAAAATACACACACTTCTGTGCCTGATCCAGTCTTTTTATATAATAAAAAACATCATGCAATCACTGATATGGGATTATCTTCTGTTTGGCTGTTGATCTGACTCCATTCTCCGCCTCCCTATGTTCCCGGATGTCCGACCCCACGTGACCTTGTTTTGCCCACGAAACGGAGAACCACGTGACCCCCTGCACGCCTCCGGCACGTGAAACAGAGCATCACGTGACCTCGCTGCACGCCTCCGGCGCGTGAAACAGAGCATCACGCGACCTCGCTGCACGCCTCCGGCGCGTGAAACAGAGCATCACGTGACCTCGCTGCACGCCTCCGGCGCGTGAAACAGAGCATCACGCGACCTCGCTGCACGCCTCCGGCGCGTGAAACAGAGCATCACGCGACCCCGCTGCACGCCTCCGGCGCGTGAAACAGAGCATCACGCGACCTCGCTGCACGCCTCCGGCGCGTGAAACAGAGCATCACGTGATCCCGCTGCACGCCTCCGGCGCGTGAAACAGAGCACCACGCGACCCTGTTTTGCAACAGAGCGGAGCACCACGTGACCTTGTTCTGCGCGCGCGCATAACGGAGCATCCCCAAAGGCTTCCGAATGCCGAGTATATTTACAGTCGCAGCCAGGTATATATTGACAAGCAAGCCATCTATTTACAAGTCCCCCTTTTGGTCTCATGAAAATGAGACCAACAAACCGGTTTTATACATCATATTCGGTCTCCGATGCATCGTCTTCCCTTCTTGCCAGAGCCATGGTTTCCATCTTCATCTGTGACATCTGGTAGGGCGGAGGAGCCTTCCCTTCAATAGCTGTAATGATTACCCGGTTCAACAAAGATCTAATGCAGGGGATACAACAACATCCACACAACACTAACACAATGATCATACCAACGATGGACATAAACACAGAGACAATTAATCCTTTCCATTTCCCAAAACATGAGTCAAACAGTCCTCCTAGAGGGTTGTGAATACCTGAATGTTCATGCATTTCTTTAGACAAGATTCTTAGTCCTTCCAAGGCTTTGGTTACCAAGCCATCAGGTGCCGTATTGTTGGGGATGAACGTACAACATTGATCTCCAAACATAGAGCACACTCCCCCCTTTTCTGCTAACAACATATCTAAGGCCATTCTATTTTGTACTGTCATCAATGAGGTCGCTGCCAATTGTTCAGAGAGTCCCGCCACCACATCTCGAGTTCTATTGGCTAGCCTGAGAACATTGTAATGTACATAATTAATTCTGTTGACGTTTTTATTCGGCGTGACTGGGAATAGAGCACTGATAAGTGGGAGATTCTCAAAACCTGCTGCTATCTGGTCTGCCAATTTATATTCATCAGGTACACCACGGGGAACACCTATTGCATCTATGTAAGTGGTTGATCCAGACGTGACATCAAACAAATCCCTGCGTGTTCGTACATGTGGATTTATTCCCTTTTGTCGTTCTCCTAAGAGGAATAAGGGTACCCCTAGCCGGACCATTGCACAGGTTCCAGACCAATCTGGAGGTAGACTAACATGTAGTGTTCTATCTCCACAGTACCAAAAAAGATCAGCTCTGGCCCAAACCATTGAGCTAGCATTGGGCCAGTTACATCAATCGTGTGCTGACACCAGTCAGCGGGCATGTCTCCCAAGATTGTATTAGAACTCCGAGTGAAACAAGTGTAATCGTTGGCCCTTGGGGTAAACACTCGAGGTAACGTAGAATTCTTTACAGGAGGGAAAATAACACTTAAGGTGGTACAATTTGGATGGTTCGCCTGCATGGTTAGGGCCATCATGGAGTGAAATCCTGCTGGGTCTATATTAGGGAACAATGAAGCTGGGGTAGTAAATAGGGTTGGCCTAGCCGAAGCACACGCGACGCAATTACTCATATTCATTGAGGTTGCGGTAGCTGTCATCCAGTCCAGCCACGTGTTCCTATCACTATATCCGGTAGCTAGTCTAATAATGTCATCTCTTGTAATGTTATTGGAATCTATCACCACAACTCCTGAACTTTGCTCTAACTCCACGCTTGTTGTGTTTCCAGTTTTTGGCTGGCGGATAGGAGGATCTACCAACGTTACCTTCACTAGTCCCATGGTATCCTTTCCTGATTGATCTACACCTATTACAAAGTAAAAGCTGTTATCATCAATTCCGCACTTATTCCATACTTCTTTGGGACCAGGGCTAATGGTGAATCCTGTCAGAGTTAACAAAAGTGGATTTTTTATCTCTGAGGAATGATCGAGTTGCCCCCTAGTGAGGCTCACATGGTCTCGAGCCTTCCATCTATTATCTGAGGATGGCGACTTTTTGGGCGTCCATCTTACCCCAGTCCATGTTAATACATGATGCCACGTCAGGCACCATCTATAATAATTTAAAAGTTGCATTCTCGGGTTAGCTGTTAACAATGGTGATAGCAAGACAATATGTTGAAGGTGTTGGCCCCCTGTGTTCTCTGTCTATGCCATGATGCTTAGATTGATTCTAATCTAAAAAGTGAGATAACGGAGTTTTACATAAATTCATGCAGTTTTTGAGCTCAGAGTTCTACATGAATGCATGCAGTTTTTGAGCAAAGTACAATGTAACCCTGTAAGTACAAATTCACCCCACAAAATATATGTGTGCATGGGGGTCTTTGTGTGTGTCTGTCTGTGTTGGGGGTTGTGAGTGTGAGAAAGTGTATGTGTGTGTGTGTAGTGAGTGCAGAGTGTCTTAAGTCTGTGAGGGGGTGCATGTGGGAGTGTGTGTGGGTGTCTGTGCGTCTGTGTGTCCGTGTGTATGTGAGAGTGTGTGTGTGTAGGAGTATCTGTGTGTGTGTATAGTGTAATGGTGGTCACCTGTAATGTGACATGAACCCAAGGTCCCGGTTCATGAGACCTTTGGTTCATGTCACATTACAGGTGACCACCATTACACTATACACACACACAGATACTCCTACACACACACACTCTCAGATACACATGGACACACAGACGCACAGACAGACACCCACACACACTCCCACATGCACCCCCTCACAGACTTAAGACATTCTGCACTCACTACACACACACATACACTTTCTCACACTCACAACCCCCAACCCAGACAGATAGACACACACAGACAGACCATACCCACATGCACACATATATTTTGTGGGGTGAATTTGTACTTGCAGGGTTACATTGTACTTTGCTCAAAACCTGCATGCATTCATGTAGAACTCTGAGCTCAAAAACTGCATGAATTTATGTAAAACTCCGTTATCTCACTTTTTAGATTAGAATCAATCTAAACATCTGGTCATAGACAGAGAACACAGGGGGCTAACACCTTCAACATATTGTCTAGCTATCACCATTGTTAACAGCTAACCCGAGAATGCAACTTTTAAAAAAAAACTTTTGTGATTTACACATGAAAGAAGTAAAACTATCACTGCATTCTAACAGATGAAAGGCTTAACAGACAGTCAATTTTTTAATGTATAATTTCAATTACATCACACTGTAAATTTTTGCTCTAAATTCTGTGTTACGATTGAGGCCTCCACTATCACCTGATGAAGGAGCGTCGCTCCGAAAGCTAGTGCTTCCAATTAAACCTGTTGGACTATAACCTGGTGTTGTGTGATTTTTAACTTTGTATTTTTAAGACAGTGCGATTACATCGTAACGTGATATTCCAGGATAAAGTGTTATGGACCAGCATTGCCCCCCCATCCCCAAAATATATAATGAAAATAGCCTAGACCTGAACCATTTCTTATTTCAAAGGTAAATGTAAAATGCTTTGTTCCAGATGCAATTCAATTGGTCAAACTACTTGATATTAAGCAAACAAACTTTATTCATACATTATCGGTAAAATACAGCAGAAGAAATAAATAAATAAAATAATTGACTTAGCTGTAACTATTGAAATGCTCAACAAAATAATAGATACACTTTTGGAACAGTTAATTAGTAATAGTTTAACATCCCATAAACATGCCGTTGACAAAGGCAAATTCAGAAAAACAGATTGTTTCACATACAACTCCAACAGCAAGAAAACATCTGCATGGTGGCTCAGTGGTTAGCACTGCTGCCTCACAGTGCCAGGGACCCAGGTTCAATTCCAGCATTGGGCAACTGTGTAGAGTTTGCACATTCTCCCCATGTCTGTGTGGGTTTCCTCCAGGTGCTCTGGTTTCCTCCCACAGTCCAAAGATGTGCAGGTCAGGTGAATTAGCTATGCTAAATTGCCCATAGTGTCAGGTGCATTAGTCAGAGGGAAACAGGTCTGGGTGGGTTACTCTTCAGAGGGTTGGTGTGGATTTGTTGGGCCGAAGGGCCTGCTTCCACACTGTAGAGAATCTAATCTAAAACTCTGACAAAGTGTAGCAGGGAGAGATGTATTGCAACTTCTAAACATTGCTGAGATCCCACCCACAGTTGTTATTGAAAAATTTAAAAATATCCTGGTTCTGTGGGAGCTTGCCCACACCCACTTAGGTTGCTTCTATTGTTCCTAATTTTAAAAGAAACCCCAAGGCCTCACAAAATGTTTACGAGTTTTCAATCGACAGCTCAGCACATCAGCCTTAAAACCTTTTCAAGAAAGGATAAAATACACGTTTTAAAACCATAGTATAATCACAAAAGGTATTAGTCTTGCCTTCAGTCTCCCCCTTTATCGTGTCAGCTATGTGTATGTAACGTATAAGAACAGTAATAAGCACAGAACACAGACTGTGTTTAAATAAGTGACACCACAGCAGTGTAAATAGTGTTGTTAATAAACTTCAAGACATCTGTTTCAGCAAGAACCTGACTCAGTATAGTACAGATTAACATAGATAACCATAAAGTGCATCATTAGGTAGAAATTTGTCACTGCATGTTTCCTGGCACTGAGTCAATGCCTGAACGTATGGGCACAGTTATGAATTGAATTCCCAATCAACATTGAATTGGCATAGCTGACAATGCCTGACCTGCTGCTTATGACAGTTTACTAATGGGCCTTGAAAGTGTGTACCTTGTGGTGCCATTTAAAGATAGTCTTGACCTCTTAAAGGGGGATGCATTTTGGTGACTAACAATTTTTCATGTCATACATTAAAAAAAGTATTCTGGAATCTTGTTTAAAATTATGATTTTGGTCCATCCAAAGCCTCATCACAGCCACTCAATTACTACAGTGTCTTCAAATGACCTGCCTTCCACTTGACACCAACACCTCAAGTCTTTGTCTCTCTGCTTTTGTGCATTCTTCCTCACTTTACCATAAATGGTCGTTTACCTTTAAGGACCTAAGTGTCCACCTTTGAAATTCCCCCAAACCCCTCTGCCCATTGAATTTTGTTGCAGTTGTTAAGACATTCTTTAAAATCTTTCTTCCATCAAGCTTTTCACCATCTATTATAACCTTAGTTTCCCTTAATTGACCTTGAAATGCATAAGATGGGCCTATTCCTGATGAAACCTGTTTCCACTTCTGAATCCCAATGATATTGTTTTTTGACTCCGAGAGATGTATTGGAGAGGAATTAGATTTGTAGTGGAGATACAGTATGGGAGAATGTTTGAATTTGTCAGAACATTTAACCTGTCAAAATGTTCCTGATTCTGGAATAAACTTCTCACAGTGGTTAAGATACTTAAAAAAGATCCATATTATTGCCTTCCAAAACATAGATCAATACACAAAAAAAAATCAAAAACAGGGGTGGTTAGGAAGCTTAAATTTCCTATAGCTCTCACAATGGCAACTCTTTGACTTTAGAAGACATGAGCATATAGCCAGGCTAGAATGGCTGCCTACATATAGTGGCCTCCATCACATGACCCCTCATACTCTCATAGCCTCATACATCCTCCACAGCTACCAACTTGCTATATATTATGGGCAGACCTCAGGATCTACATCTTTGAAATGGACACTAAAACATCAAGTTTTTAACAATCTAATAGAGCTATTATCTAAACAGTTCACACTTAAAATCTTTCCCTTCAAGAAAAACATTCAAAAAACTTAAATCTGCTCAAGCAGTCAATCTATTATAATCAAATATGCAGCTATTCCGAAACCAGGTCAAGGATAGATAATCTTTTAATAACTTCTTGAACTATCGAATTGTACAAAAAATACCTCTACTAAGTCAAGTGGTTCTGTAATTGAAACTTAGGCATTCATTCATAAAGAGTTCAACTGTCATAAGTCAATTCAGTTTACAGATAATGAAGCCCTTAAAATTGTAAAAGCAGATGGCTTTTTTTTAGATGGTTTGACAATCACTGTATTCTAGGAGTAGTGTCAATTATTGAAACTGAGAAAAAAACTTTTGTTTTGCCTTTATTTCAAAGCTTGTCAATGAAAGAATTCCAGAAGCAGTTGACTTTGTCTTTCACTAGCTGTGCAGGTTTATGTGTCCCTCATAATTCATGACTCTTCTGAGGTGCTGTGAACAATATGGGAGGGCCACAAAAAGTCTCTGGGTTGAACATAGGCTGGTGATTTGAACTGCCCATCTCTGCAATACAGACAGAAAGGAGTGCCACATGCAGGCTGTCTAACCCCATGGTACTGTATACAATAGAAGTAGAAATGGGAATGAGGTCAAGAATCTCAGATTCAGGACACAACTTTCCACAACTTGATGAAATTTAGGGCTTAGTTTAATGTGATTTAGACCACATTCCCATCTCCATCAACAAATGAAAATATAGAACTCAGAGTTCACTTTTCTTTCATAGATTCTGAAGTGCCTTGACATTAGCAGCTCTAAATGGAAATTTATTTTATTGATCTGAATGCTGTTAACAAATCTTTGTTATGTTTATAAACAAAGTTTTGTATAAAGCAACAGATTACTTTGAGGGATGAAATGCTGGCAACTGTGGAAATCCATAAGTCCAAGGGGCCCCTAAACCTGGAATGAACAGATATGAAAGAAATCAACAAGGCTAATGGAATGTTGGCCTTTCTTTTCACCTGGAGGACAAGAGGTTTGGAGTCAATCTTGCATGATACAAATCTTACATGATACAAATCTAAGCCTTAATCCTTAGATTTTAGAGGGAGAGCAATGTAGATTTGGAATTTGTAGATTGATATACGTGATAAGATTTCTGCGGCTGCCTGGAGGTTTCTGAATGGCAGACCAGGCAACTTAATTGGGCAGGGGGCAACAATTCAGTTTGCTCATAACAGGTTAAAGTTTGATGTTAAGCTCTTGAGCCTTTCAAGGGGTCAGCTTTCCTGACCTTCATTGTCAGACACCTGTTTTGCATTCACTGGCATGTTATGAATGCAAACATCTAAGGGGCCCTCTTGTGTCCCTCCCCTGAACCAAGAGACCCAGGTTCAAGTTCCAGCAGCTTCACAGATGTGTAATAACATCTTTGAACAGGTCGACTAGAAAAATAGGTTCAGTTTTTTAAAAAGTGAATACTAACATCTTAGCTGACTGAGTACTATCTTATAAAACAAAAATGGGATATGTTCAGAAACTTGACTATGAGCTATTTCCTTAGCAGGGTAGACTCTCCCTCCAAGCTCAGGTTATTACATAATTCTTCACTAACTTGTCTACTTCATAAAGAAGTTATTTCTTTATGCAAACATTTACAGTGTAACAGGTGAAACCTATTTTAGCTCAGTAAGCTGGATAGTTGGTCAGTGATGCTAACAATATGTGTTCAATTCCCATACCAGCTGATATTACCATGAAGGATTTTCCTCAACTTCTTCTCTTGCCTGAGGTGTGATGACCTTGAGGTTAAACGATCCTGAATGATCAGTAATGGTGACTTTATCTTTATCAGGAATAATGAAGATCACCAAAAGTCAGAAGATACTAATTGCCAAATGTGTGGAAAGCAATGTAAAGATCAAGGCTACAAATCTCTTACACAAGGCAGCATTAGAAAGGATCATGATGAAGGGCTTATGCCTGAACCATCGATTCTTTTGCTTCTCAGATGTTGCCTGACCTGCTGTGCTTTTCCAAGGCCGCACTCACAATTCTGATCTCCAGCATCTGCAATCCTCACTTGCTCGTAGCATTAGAAAGGGGAAAACCAGTCAAAAGCCATGGAGGATAGTCCTCACCATGAAGAAGTGCCTGTGGGGGAGGCTTTCAGCCAATATATGAGCAGCCTGATAAGCCAAAGGTTACATTGGCTCTGCTAATATCTCAAATAAAAAGCATACCTCCCCATTGTTGATATTTCACCACAAATCAGTATGGCCAAGCCACATATTTGCTTACTTAACCAAGGAGCCATCTTAGGTTTCCCAAGACTGAGAAGATGAAGAAGGAAGTGGAGAAGAAGGGATGAGCAACAACAGAAATCATTATTCGAGGTGCCGCCATGACCCATACATCCTTCATAACTCCCTAATTTGCTTTTCCCTCCCATAGCGTCTCCACCTCTACAGGAGACAAGGGGTAGCTCCGAGAGGTTTAACTAATTACCTTATTTCAAACCCCTCAAACTGATGTGGACCATGCTACAATGCTGCATATTGCTTTCTTTAGGGCTATCACTGAATAGTCCCCAGGAAGGTGATAGCCTAGTGGTCTTTTTGCTAGGTTATTAATCCAAAGAACCAGGTAATGTTTGGGGATATGCGTTCGCATTGCACCGTACCAGGTGATGCACTTTTAATTCATTAAAAATCTAGAATTAAGAGTCTAAAGTTTACAATGAAGCCATTGTTGATTCTCCAAAAAACAATCTGGTTCACCAATGGCTTTCAGGGAAGGAAAGTGGCCTACATGTGACTTCAGATCCACAGCAACATGGTTAACTCTTAACTGCCCCTGGGCAATTAGGGATGGACTATAAATGCTGACACCCAAGTCCCACAAATAAAGAAAAAGAAATTGATCTTCTTCTGAAGCTGCAATTCTATGGCAAAGCATGCTCTGGAGGAACACTTCAGTACTTGCCTGAGAGGGTCTTCAGATTCAACATTATTTGCTGCATTTTATACAAATCACTAGATCAGCAACAGAATGAGAAAGTCGAAGAAGGAGAGATGGACAAGCCACCTGTCTCCTCAGATGAAGAAGAAGTAGAGTCTGACAATGAGGCCGAGGGTCTCAAGCTAATGATGACCAGGGTTATATTCAGACACGATAGACTGGCCTAAAAGAACCCGATAGTAAACAGAAAACAAAACAAAAGAAGAACAGAAACAAAAACCGAAATTGCTGGAAAAGCTGAGCAGATCTCACAACAGCTATGGAGAAAAATCAGTGTTAATATTTCAGGTCCTTCTTCAGAACTGATGGTAGCTAGGAAAATCCTGTTTTTTTTTAATGCAGAAGGTATGGTAGGGAGAGGGGTAAGGAGTAAACAATAGGCAGAGATAGAGCCCAAAAAGAGAGAAAAAGACAGTAGGACAGACAAAGGATTGGATGATGATCAGGCTAAGAGGGTGAATAGTTCTTAGCGGGGACTGTTAGTTGTTAACAATAGGTTGTCTGTAATAGCAGATTATGTGATAACAAGGCTTGGTGTGTATAGGGGTGGGGGAAAGTTTGAGTAAGTGCTCAAGCCCTAAAATTGTTGAACTCAATATTAACTCCAGAAGGCTGTGGAGTTCTCAAGTAGAAAATAAGATGTTGTTCTTCCAGCTGAGCACTGAGCTTTACTGGATCACTGCAGTAAGCCTGAGACAGAGATGTTGGCCAGGGAACAGGGTGAGGTGTTAAAGTGGCAGGCAACTGGAAGCTCAGGGTCTTTTTGCACCAGAAGTCAATTGTTCTGTGAAGTGGTCATGCTGTCTTTTCTTCATTTCCCCAATGTAGAGGAGATCACATTGTGAGCAGCAAATGCAGAAAACTAGATGGAATGAAGTGTAGGTAAATCATTGCTTTACCAGGAAGATGTGTTTGGGTCATTGGATACTAACGAGGGAGGAAGTAAACAGGTAGGTGTTACACTTTCTGTGGTTGCAGGGGCTGTGGGAAGTTGTTGGGATTGAAGGAGTGGGCGAGAGTGTCCCAGAGGGAACAACCCCTGTGGAAGGCTGACATGGAAGGGAAGGGGAATATGTATCTGGTGGTGGCAAGTGACTGGAGGTAGTGGAACTCACAGCTAGATTAGATAAGATTCCCTACAGTGTGGAAACAGGCCCTTTGGCCCAACAAGTCCACACCAACCTTCCAAAGAGCAACCCACCCAGACTCACTCCCATACACCTAACACTATGGGCAATTTAACATGGCCAAATTCACCTAACCTGCACATCTTTGGACTGTGGGAGGAAACCGGAGCACCCGGAAGAAACCCATGTAGACACGGGGAGAATGTGCAAACTCCACACAGACAGTCGCCCGAGGCAGGAATTGAACCAAGGTCCCTGGCACTGTGAGGCAGCAGTGCTAACTACTGAACCACCGTGCCGCCCTGTGGATGCTGGTGGGATGGTAGGTGAAGGCAAGGGGAACCCTATTGCTGTTCAAGGGAAGAGATGGGGGTGACAGCTGAAGTGCAGGAGATGGGTCAGACATGGATGAGGGCCCTGTTGTAGTGGGGAATCCTTGGTTGAGGAAGAAGGTGGAAATTTCAGAAGCACCCTTGTTGAAGTTGGCATCATCAGAACAGACGTGTCAGAGACAGAGGGACTGGGAGAATGGAATAGAATCTTTACAGGAAGCAGGGTGTGAGGATGTATACTCAAGGTAACTGTGGCAGTGAGTGGGTTTGTAGTGGATATTAGTTGCTAGCTTTTTCCCAGAAATGGAAACAGAGATGTCGAGGAAGGTAAGGGAGGAGTTAGAGATGGAACAGGTGAAGGTGAGGGCGGGGCAGAAATCAAAAGCAAAATTGATAAAACTTTCCAACTCTAGACAAGAGATTGAAGCAGCACCGATGATACCATTGATATACCAGAAAAAGAGTTATGGGGCCAGAATATCCATATAACCCACGAAGAGACAGGTATAACTGAGATCCATGCAGGTATCCATGGCCACCCCTCTGACCTAAGGAATGTGAGAGGACTTAAAAGAGAAGTTGTTCAGGGTGAGGACATGCTTGGGCAGGGGGAAGAGGGTGGTAGTGGATGGGAACAGTTCAGACGGTTTTTTTTCCAGGTTAGGATGGAGAGTCTTCAGACCATCCGGAGGGGGGATTGTGCGTCCATGATAAAGAGGAGGCTGCGGGAGTCTGCAAACTGGAAATTCTGAGACTGACATAACGTGTCAGAGGAATCACCAATATAAATGGGATGGGACTGGATAAGGGGAGAAAATAGGTTAAAATAGGTTAAAAATCATTGAGTACGTGACTTTTGTGTGCAGATGTTGATTTGTCTTGTTACTTATTTTTTGGCACAGGTGGGATAATTTGTGATTTCATGGACACAGATTTTGCCATTCCTATTATTTTTAAATGTTAATCAGTAAGATTGTCTTTTATTTTTTTTTGTTTCCTTTGCATCAATAACCTCTTTCTCAGTCTCTTGCCCACAGCACCAGTATGGAGTTCTGCAGTTTAGATGAGGGGCAGACTTCTATGACTCAAACTTTAGTTTGCAAGGTCCAACCATCTATCACTGAGAGACAGAGGGGATGAACTATGCTGATTGACTGTTGAAACCTAAAATATCATTTGACTTCCCACTTTCAAGAGGTCATCTCAGAGAATGACAGTGAATGAGTACCTCAGTGCACTGCTGCACATGTTGAACATGTGAATATTTTTTCTACTCATCTTTCTCTGCCCCTCCCTCGGAGCTCTCACTGGCATTAACCTCCTATGTAGACACCATTAACTGGTGTAGTGATGTAGCTTGGATAAGGCACCCAAAAAATCCAGTTAATTCCACTGCATTAGATGGCAGTCCAGAATCACAAAAATATAAGGAACCATGGAATAGTTGTAACTGTTTTCAATAATTTTCACATTTTACTCATTTTCACACAGTTTCGGTATTACTCTGATGTGATATAGCATGTGACGTACCAGAAACTGGTACACAATTTTCTGCAGCTGTAGAACTGTTAAAAGGAACACAATTTACATATTAATTCAATGTTCAACTGTATTTTGAACCAGAGGAGAATACGTTTGATAATGCGTTTCATAGAGTCATGGAGACATACAGCACAGAAACAGACCCTTTGGTCCAAAACCTATCATAGAAACTGATGACAGCTGTTAAGAAATTCAATGGAGCATCAGACGTCAACCAGTGGACCAATTCAAATACTGCAGGCAAACTGTAACAATGCTTTTCCATTCATATGATCATAAAATCCACACAAAAACAACACTGTAGAGATTCTGTGATTCTGTGAATGGAAAAGCAATTTTACAGCTTGCCTGCAGTATCTGAATTGGTCCACTGGGTGATGCACTAACCACACATACCAGACGAAGGTATGTGTGGTTTTACAGGCACTTTCAGTCTCCTTGTGTTAGAGTCATAGAGACGTACAGCATGGAAACAGACCCTTCGGTCCAACCCGTCCATGCCGACCAGATATCCCAACCCAATCTAGTCCCACCGCCAGCACCCAGCCCACATCCCTCCAAACCCGTCCTATTCATATATCCATCCAAATGCCTCTTAAATGTTGCAATTGTACACCACTTCCTCTGGCAGCTCATTCCATACAAGCACCACCCTCTGTGTGAAAAAGCTGCCCCTTAGGTCTTTTATATCTTTCCCCTCTCACCCTATTCTGGGTAATCCAAGATCGAGGACAGGAAAAATTTCTGGCTGTAACAGCTGCTCCTTTTTTTGAGGTTTTTTTTGAGGTGATTTCCTCAAATTCCAGGAGCAGTAATTACTGTTTTATATGCTGTTGCATTGTTTTGGAACTTTGGGAAAAAAAAATCAAAACAACAGCAGTTTTAAAAGGGAGAAGAACAGACAAAGGAAGTACATGGTGAGGTCATTGCAGGAGAGAGAGGGAGAGAGAGAGAAAACCTGCACAGTTACTGTCTTTGCTGTTTGAATTCATTTATCGCTGGACATCGGAGTGCATCTGGGAAAATTAACAAACAGTGAAATTAACAACTGATCTTGGAGGAACTGTTGGGTGATTCACAGCACAGAATCAGATAAGTTAATCATTGTTTTAAGTGTGGCCTACAGAGAATCTGCAGTAGTGAGTAGAGTAGGTTCTTTCTTGATTATATGTTTTTGGAGATATGTCTCTTGATTAAACTTAAAATATAAGCCATAGCTATTAAGTTAACCTGGGGCAGTATTTGTAGAGGAATAAGACGGTGTTATTTTCTGGGTCTGTAGATTGTGAAGGAGCAAAAATGGCCTTTAATAGAGTGATATGTGCTTCTTGTCAGATGTGGGAGTTTAAAGAGAGTTTAAGGGTTACTGCGTATTATACCTGGCATAAATGCTGTTGGCTGCGAATCTTATCAGATCGAATGGATCGGTTGGAAAGACAGTTAGAAGCAATGGTGAATTTGCAACAGCAACAGGAGGTGATGGATGGCAGTTATAGGAAGGGGGGAAAGTCTCAGATACAGTCACATAGATGGGTTAACTCCAGGAAGGGTAAGAGAGGTAGGCAGCTAGTGCAGGAGTCTTTTATAGATATACCCATTTCAAACAGGAATGCTGTTTTGGAAAATGTAGGGGATGATGGAATATCAGGGGAACATAGCACGAACAGCCAAGTTTCTGGTATTGAGACTGGCTCAAATGCAACGTGGGTCACGTCGGGTTCCAAGAGATCAATTGTGTTAGGGTATTCTCTAGTTCGAGGTTTGGACAGACGTTTCTGTGGCCAGCAGCAAAAAATCAGAATGGTGTGTTGCTTCCCTGGTGCCAGGATCAAGGATGTCTCAGAGAGGGTGCAGAATGTTCTCACGGGGGAGAGGGGCCAGCAAGATGTCATTGTACACATTGGAAGCAAAGATATAGGAAGGGAAAAGGTTGAGATTCTGAAGGGAGATTACAGAGAGTTAGGCAGGAATTTAAAAAGGAGGTCCTCGAGAGTAGTAATACCTGGTTTGCTCCTGATGCTACGAACTAGTGAGGGCAAGACTAGGAGGATAGAGCAGATGAATGCATGGCTGAGGAGTTGGTGTATGGGGGAAGGGTTCACATTTTTGGATCATTGGAATCTCTTTTGGGGTAGAAGTCACCTATACAAGACGGGCAGATTGAAAGGAGACTAATATACTCCAGGGTGATTTGCGAGAGCTGCTCGGGAGGATTTAAACTAGTAAGGTGGGGGTGTGGGACCCAGGGAAATAGTGAGGAAAAAGATCAATCTGAGACTGGTACAGTTGAGAACAGAAGTGAGTCAAACAGTCAGGGCAGGCAGGGACAAGGTAGGACTAATAAATTAAACTGCATTTATTTCAATGCAAGGGGCCTAACAGGGAAGGCAGATGAACTCAGGGCATGGTTAGGAATATGGGGCTGGGATATTACAGCAATTACAGAAACATGGCTCAGGGATGGGCAGGACTGGCAGCTTAATGTTCCAGGATACAAATGCTACAGGAAGGATAGAAAGGGAGGCAAGAGAGGGGGGGGAGTTGCGTTTTTGATAAGGGATAGCATTACAGCTGTGCTGTGGGAGGATATTCCCGGAAATACATCCAGGGAAGTTATTTTGGTGGAACTGAGAAATAAGAAAGGGATGATAACCTTATTGGGATTGTATTATAGACCCCCTAAATGTCAGAGGGAAATTGAGAAACAAACTTGTAAGGAGATCTCAGCTATCTGTAAGAATAATAGGGTAGTTATGGTAGGGGATTTTAACTTTCCAAACATCGACTGCGACTGCCATAGTGTTAAAGGTTTAAATGGAGAGGAATTTATTAAGTGCATACAAGACAATTTTCTGATTCAGTATGTGGATATACAAACTAGAGGAGGTGCAAAACTTAACTTACTCTTGAGAAATAAGGCAGGGCAGATGACTGAGGTGTCAGTGGCGGAGCACCTTGGGACCAGTGACCATAATTCTATTAGATTTAAAATAATGATGGAAAAGGATAGACCAGATCTAAAAGTTGAAGTTCTAAATTGGAGAAAGGCCAATTTTGATGGTATTAGGCAAGAGCTTTCGAAAGCTGGTTGGGGGCAGATGTTCGCAGGTAAAGGGACAGCTGGAAAATGGGAAGCCTTCAGAAATGAGATAACGAGAATCCAGAGAAAGTATATTCCTGTCAGGGTGAAAGGAAAGGCAGGTAGGTATAGGAAATGCTGGGTGACTAAAGAAATTGAGGGTTTGGTGAAGAAAAGGAAGGAAGTATATGTCAGGTATAGACAGGATAGATCAAGTGAATCCTTAGAAGAGTAGAAAGGAAGTAGGAGTATACTTAAGAGGGAAATCAGGAGGACAAAAAGGGGACATAAGATAGATTTGGCAAATAGAATTAAGGAGAATCCAAAGGGTTTTGACAAATACATTAAGGACAAAACGGTAACTAGGGAGAGAAAAGGGCCCCTCAAAGATCAGCAAGGTGGCCTTTGTGTGGAGCCACAGAAAATGGGGGACATACTAAATGAGTATTTTGCATCAGTATTTACTGTGGAAAAGGATATAGAAGATATATACTATCGGGAAATAGATGGTGACATCTTGCAAAATGTCCATATTACAGAGGAGCAAGTGCTGGATGTCTTGAAATGCATAAAAGTGGATAAATCCCCAGGACCTGATCAGGTGTACCCTAGAACTCTGAGAAAGCGAGAGAAGTGATTGCTGGGCCTCTTGCTGAGATATTTGTATCATAGATAGTCACAGGTGAGGTGCCGGAAGACTGGAGGTTGGCTAATGTGGTGCCACTGTTTAAGAAGGGTGGTAAGGACAAGCTAGGGAACTACAGACCAGTGAGCCTGGCGTTGGTTGTGGGCAGGTTTTTTGAAGGGAATCCTGAGGGACAGAATGTACTTGTATTTGGAAAGGCAAGGACTGATTAGGGATAGTCAACATGGTTTTGTGTGTGGAAAATCATGTCTCACAAACTTGATTGAGATTTTTGAAGAAGTAACAAAGAGGATTGATGAGGGCAGAGTGGTAGATGTCATCTATATGGACGTCAGTAAGGCGTTCGACAAAGTTCCCCATGGGAGACTGATTAGTAAGGTTAGATCTCATGGAATACAGGGAGAACTAGCAATTTGGTTACAGAATTGGCTCAAAGGTAGAAGACAGAGGGTGGTGATGGAGAGTTGTTTTTCAGACTGGAGTCCTGTGACAGGTAGAATGCCACAAGGATCGGTACTGGGTCCTCCACTTTTTATCATTTACATAAATGATTGGTTGCGAGCATAAGAGGTATAGTTAGTAAGTTTGCAGATGACACCAAAATTGGAGGTGTAGTGGACAGCGAAGAGAGCTACCTCAGATTACAACAGGATCTTGACCAGATGGGCGAATGGGCTGAGAAGTGGCAGATGGAGTTTAATTCAGATAAATGCAAGATGCTGCATTTTGGGAAAGCAAATCTGAGTAGGACTTATCCACTTAATGGTAAGGTCCTAGGGAGTGTTGCTGAACAAAGAGACCTTAGAGTGCACGTTCATAGCTCCTTGAAAGTGGAGTCGCAGGTAGATAGGATAGTGAAGAAGGCATTTGGTATGCTTTCCTTTATTGGTCAGAGTATTGAGTACAGGAGTTGGGAGGTCATGTTGCGGCTGTACAGAACATTGGTTAGGCCACTGTTGGAATATTGCATGCAATTCTGGTCTCCTTCCTATCGGAAAGATGTTGTGAAACTTGAAAGGGTTCAGAAAAGATTTACAAGGATGTTGCCAGGGTTGGAGGATTTGAGGTATAGGGAGAGGCTGAACAGGCTGGGGCTGTTTTCCCTGGAGCATCGGAGGCTGAGGGGTGACCCATAATAGATCTATAGGATAACCTTTTCACACAAAGGGTGGTATGTGTGTGGAATGAGCTGCCAGAGGAAGTGGTAGAGGCTGGTACAATTGCAACATTTAAGAAGCATTGGAATGGATAGATGCATAGGAAGGGTTTGGAGGGATATGGGCTGGGTGCGGGCAGGTGGGACTAGATTGGGTTGGGATATCTGATCAGCATAGATGAGTTGGACCGAAGGGTCTGTTTCCATGCTGTACATCTCTATGACTCTATGACTCTATGCCATCTAGCTCTGGACTCCCTGACCCCAGGGAAAAGACTTTGTCTATTTATCCTATCCATGCCCCTCATGATTTTATAAACCTCTATAAGGTCACCCCTCAGCCTCCAATGCTCCAGGGAAAACAGCCCCAGCCTATTCAATCTCTCCCTGTAGCTCAAATCCTCCAACCCTAGCATCATCCTTGTAAATCTTTTCTGAACCCTTTCTGAACAGTTGTACAGTGCCAAATACCATGACAATTGCAGCTGGTGTATTTAAGCCAGAAAAGAAACCCAAACTCATTACCAAAGTTATTGAGAAATAGATTCAGTAATATTGATGATAGCACAGTATATTGATGCTACTTTCATAGAGCTAACTGACATTGGAGTGACCCATTTGAACTCAAGTTATTTTCCCTTAATTGCAAGTTCACAGGAACTGGAAGCCACATGAATTAAACTGGGGCCAATTTGCCTTCATTTGTTCCTCCATCAAAGTGCCCTCATATTGATGAATGGAACTTCGATTAACTGGAGTTATTTCAATTCAAAGTTATGATCGACATTTACTTTCCAAGTACTGGCAACCAGCTATGAAAGGCAGGAGTAAAACTCAATGCACAGACATCTATAAAAATGTATCAGCTTTGCTACTAAAGATGGATAGAGGTAGTATTTTCATTATTATCTATAAACAATATAACTCAAAAACTAATGGGTAGATTTTAATTAAACTTGATACATAACTTAAATTGAGAATTGATTATTTTTGGTGAAGATGCTATTTTGGATTCAGATAATGGATTTTTTTCAAAGGATCTTTTATTATTGAGAGAAAGGGTAAATTGACTTTCCTTCCGAATGTTGTGGTTGTTTTCTTCGAGTATTGTTGATTGTCTTAGAATATTTGTATTGTCTCAGCTGCTGTGATAGAATTTTTGTCACAGCTGTCAAAACGTGAGCAGAGTTTTCAGACCAACTTAATGAATGTGGTTTGGCTGATGCCTTTTCAATAAGATAGACGCTCTTAATTAGACCATTTGAGTTATCAACTTTGTATTTATAGAACCTCAAAGAAGATCTGTAATAATGTGAATTAACAGATTGTGGCAGAGACATGCCTTCTACTGAATATTCACTTGTTCCTTTCCTTCATTAATATTTCTAATAATGAGTTTTTTTTTGTCTATTTAACGTAGACATGAATTCCAAAGTCAGAACACAGCATTGAATGGAAGATTGCAGACAATTAGCAGAAAATACAAATGATACTTTAACACATAATGGCCAATGTTCACCTGCTTGGAATCTGGGGCACTTACTCTACCCAGTCAGAAGCGGAAAAAGTAGATGGGAATTATTAATGCTTGATGTCCACTCCATTTGTGTCGCATACACTTTCTTGAGAATCTCAAGATATTAGGCATGAAAATGAACGATGAGAGGGTGCAAGTGTCTCAAATGATATATATTTAATCGTTATAAACAAAGGCACTTGCAGTGGAGGTAGAGATTATACTTAAGGAACAAATGCATTATTTGAAACAGTTACACATTTCTTCCTGGTACAAAAATACAACAGGAAAAGTGACCAAGCCATGGCTAACAAAAGAAATTAAGAATAGCATTAAATCCAAAGAGGAGTCAGTTAAAGTTGTTATATTAAAAAAAGCAAGCCTGAGAATTGGAAACAATTTGGAATTCAACAAAGATAAACCAAGAGAATGATTAAGAGGAGAAAAATATATATGAAATAAACTTGCAGGAACATAAAAGTAGACAGTAAGAACATCAATTAGTATATCAAAAGAAGTTTAGTGAAGTCAAATGTAGGTCCCTTACATTCTGAAACAGGAAAATTGATAATGGAGAACAAGGAAACAGCCAAGCAATGAAACAAAGAATTTTGTCTCATGGGGTTACACCGCATGGGAATCGTGGTAATGCACAGGCATGACTTGAGAACTGATTAGCACATAAGAAACAGAGAGTGGAAATAAATGGATGCATTTTTTGACTAGAGGGTGGCTAGTGGGCTACCACAAGTATTAGTGTTTGGGTCCCAGATATCCACCATATATATCAATGAATTGGGTGAAATAATTGAATACAATATTTAATCTAAGTTTGCTGATAGTTGGAATTGTAAATAGTGAGGAGAAAATAAAGAGGTTTCAATGCAATTTAGATAAGTTGAGTGAATGGACAAATGCATGGCGGATGCAGTATCTTGCGGATAAAAGTCAAGTTATCCACTTTAGTAAGAAAAAGAAAATAGCAGAGTATTACTTGAGTGGCGATAGATTGGGAAATATTGATGTATTTAGGGGGGAGTTGGGTGTCTTTTGTACAGCAGTCACTGAAAGCAATCATGCAGGTTCAGCAAGCAGTTGGGAAATCAAATGGTATAATAGCCTTTATTACAAGACAGTTTAAGTATGAGAGCAAGAAATTCTTACTTCAGCTATATTGGGCTTTGTTGAGGCCGCCCCTGGAGTATAGTATGCATTTTTGTCTCCTTACCTAAGAAAAGATACACTTGTCATTAGAGAGAATAGAGCAAAGGTTCACAAGACTGATCCCTCTGCTGGCAGTTTTACTGCATGAGGAGAAATTTGGCCAACTGGACCTGCATTTACTGCAGTTGAGTAGAATGAGAGGGGATCTGACTGAGACATACAAAATTCTAACAGGGATTGACAGATAGGATGTAGCAATGATGTTCCACCTGGATGAGGCATCTAGAGCAAGGGGTCAAGGTTTCAGAATAAATGGTTAGACCATTTACGATTGAGATGAGGAGGAATTTCTTCACTCACAGGGTGGACAACCTATGGAATTCTCAACCGTATAAGACAGGTGAAGCACAGTTCAATGGTGCATAGAGAGTAATCAACATACTTGGTAAAGTAAATGATCTAATTAATCTCCTAGATCATAAGAAAATGAAATGACCAAGATGCTGAAGCATTAAAGTTATTTTGTGATCAGCATATTCAGAGATTTTATTACCGTTGCTGAAGCAGGTGGATCTTTAACCTGGGTCTCTTGGCTCAGAGATAGGCACCGCCAACACTCACAAGAATTCTCTTACATCAAAGCATTATTGAGAGGACAATGCAGGTGTGTCATACGGACAGTGGAGCATGGAAGCAATAGTGAGAATGAGGCAGAAGGACGCTAGACAATTCCTGATTGAAACACCTCATATCTGGTTAGCTAACACTGATCTGTCAGGGAAACTAGATACCATGTGTTCACACTCAGAGGCAGAAGAACAAAAAGACCTAACAAAGTTACTCACCAAATTTAAGGGAGTGTGTAGTGTTAAACAATTTTGTATAACTTTAGCTGGACCTGTACTGTCAGAGAATCCTCTCCTTTAAAACAGCATTCTTTGTGCCTAAGTCCACAGAAACAGGCCCAGGTAAAAGCAGAAATCCAATATGTGTTTGCAAATTGTCTGGCTGCACCTAGCCAAAGAAGTTGGATGTCCTCAGTTGTGTTAGTATTTAAGTCTGATGGTTCAACCAGATTCTACATCAATCACAGAACATTCAATGCAGAGACAAAGACTGACTCCAACCCAATTCCTTGCTTGGAAGATTGTATTGATGGTGTTGGCAGTGCCAGAGTTCTTGACAATATAGACACATTAAATGGGTGCTAGTGAGTTCCTTTAACATCCAGACCTAAAGAGATATTTGCCTTTGGTATGCCAGATGTTGTTCTCCAATGCCAAGAAATGCCATTTTGGCGAACAAACACTCTAACTACTTTCCAGAGACCAATAAACCAAGTTGTAGTAGCGTTCCTAATTATGTGGTTTACCTTGATATTGGACTGATATACAGTAACACTTGGGAGGACCATATGAAACAACATTGCAAAAGTGAATATGCAAAGGTGTGAGTAATCTACCATAATTGGGCAAGGACAATTGCTGCCAAAAGACAAGCTGTAGTGGAGAAATCTAAATTTTAACCGGAAATAAATTTTTTGTGCTGAAAATGTGTTGCTGGAAAAGCGCAGCAGGTCAGGCAGCATCCAGGGAACAGGAGAATCGACGTTTTGGGCATAAGCCCTTCTTCAGGAATCAGCCCTGGATGCTGCCTGACCTGCTGCGCTTTTCCAGCAACACATTTTCAGCTCTGATCTCCTGCATCTGCAGACCTCATTTTCTCCTCATAAATTTTTTGTGGACTTGTATCTTTCATTGCAGGTTTGTAGCAAATTTCAGTACCACATCTGTTTCACTAGTAGATTTCTACATTACATTACAAAAGATTTAATAAAATATTAAATCAATTTATATAATTATTTTAAATGCACTAATTACACAGTATTAGAACTACATGGAATTGTCCTATTGCAGAAAAGGATGAACCTTTTTATCCCCACAATATCCTTACAGACACTCAGGCCCCAGCATCAAGAACAAATGGGGAAGATGCCTAGGGATAGGAGAAAGTGAGGACTGCAGATGCTAGAGATCAGAGCTGAAAATGTGTTGCTGGAAAAGCGCAGCAGGTCAGGCAGCACCCAAGGAGCAGGAGAATCGACGTTTCGGGATGACCAGGATCATTCATGAGGTGACAGAGAGTCAGCAATGGCCTAGCAACCCAGTAAGCAACATTGTACTCTACTTTTCTTAGATCATCCTGCCTCCACTTTGTAACTTCTTGTCCAGTGGTTGATTCTCAACAGCCTCCTGAGCAATTAGGAATGGGCAGTAAATGCTGATTTCACCAGCGACAACCTCATCCAATGAATGAATAAAATGAAAGTTGACATAGCTATAATTGTTTTTTTTCCTCCCCAGGGAAGTTTAGCATTCACTGCATTCTTCATTCATTAGTTAATGTGTCTTCCTGTGGCAATTAAACAACTTGCTACCTTGGCTCACTTATTATTTGACAGGTATCCCTTAAATCCATCTCTACAGCGGCCTTCTGTTTCTGGAGCTTCCCCCCCCCACTAACTTTAAAGACAATTGGGACTTTGTTTTGGTGCAGTTCTGTTTTCGAAACTGCTAACTAACAACAGCCTGGATGCCACCAGATTGTGGTCCTCCCCTGTTCAGTCCAGATAGCATACCCATCGAGGTGATTGCCTCAGTGCTGATGGAGAATTTGGGTGAACACTTTGTTACATCCTCTGATGCTTCACAGTCTCCCTCCTCAGGGGTGTTGCTGTGGCCTCTTCCTGCCCAAGGTACCCTGGGAGCTGCTACTGCATGAAAAAGAGAAAAAAAGAGAATTAGTTGTAGAGAAAGTTGAAGAGAAAGCTATGCAGAGGTGAGTGTTAGCAATGGTCCTCATCCAAGAAAAGTAGAGTACAACGTTGCTTACTGGGTTGCTCAGCCATTGCTGACTCTCTGTCACCTCAGGAATGATCCCGGTCATCCCTAGGCATCTTCCCCATTTGCTCCTCAAAATGGCAAGAACAAGGTGAGAGCCTGGAGATCCTGAATAGTAGCACCTCAAGTGTTTACCAGCTGGACTTTAAACCACCTTCAAACCTCGAAAGTCTTACCAGTGGCAAGAACATCTGACTCACTCTCTCCCCACTTGATTTGACAAATAACTTGCACAACTTCTCACTTATATAGATAAGATGAAAAGTTTGTGATTGCAAGAAATGACTCACCACAGCTGATGATGGATATTATGTCATCCAACACACTCACTTTCATTCCTTAACTTCAAATGGGAAAGTCCGTCAAAATGGTATCACTAAAAGTGCTCAAAAGTGAAGACCATAGACAGGGACTTTTCAGTCTGCATTAACAAATGCAAATGCAACAGTTGGTCATTGCTTCATTAAGTCCTGTCTTGCCACATCACACTATAAGGTATCTTCATCATTGACAATGTAATATCTCAGTCAAAAAATGTGGCGCTGGAAAAGCACAGCCAATCAGGCAGCATCCAAGGAGGAGGAGAGTCGACACTTTGAGTATAAGCTCTTCATCAGGAATGTCCCCATGAAGAGCTTATGACCGAAACGTCGACTCTTGCTCCTCGGATGGTGCCTGACCTGCTGTGCTTTTCCAGCATCACACTTGTTGACTCTGATCTCCAGCATCCGCAGCCCTCTCTTTCTCCAAAGTAATATCTCAGCACTGGTGCTATTATCATTAATTATTTGTTTTTAATGAAAGCTGCTATTTGTTCTGTTTCCCAGAACTATTCGATGACCATAACAGTCCACCTAGAGATTCATATTCTGTTCACAAATTAAGCAAGAACTTTGCTGAATAATTTTCAAAACCAACATGTCATTGCACTGCTATCATATCGTTTAATGACTGCGTAACTGCTATAGTCAGGATCTAAGCAAAGTCTTTTCACTGTCAATACCTTATCTATGCACTTTAATTCAGGCACCTGCAATTTCATTTCTTTTTTTGTTCAGCTTCAGGTTCATTTCACAAACTGTCTGATAATATGACTGGGTTCTGATCATGATCTGCCATCTTCTAGTTAGCACCTTCATATCCTTAGACTAGCAGTTCATCCACAATAGACTCCACTCTGGAAAGGTCACTGACTGAATAAACTTGCAGGCTCTCCGACACTCAGATACTTGCTAGAGGCCAGGCACCAGCTCACCTCCAAGCAGAAGTATTCGACCCTAACTGATATGGTCAACCAGGAAAACATCAGGCAGGCATACCAAAGTCCTTGGTCGGGAGGAACATCAGATGGAAGAGTCTGTTCATGTTCTCACAGCTGTGGGAGCTGTGGCATACTGTCACCACAGAAAAGATGGTAGCCTTCAAGGAACTCAGATCCTGGGGGAAGCTGCTGGAAGTGTACTTGGACCTGCACTCCATCAATGGTAATATGAGTGGAGGCATTGTGGTTTCACTCCAGGTGCTGCTTTTTCTCAAGGAAGTGAGGTTGTGTCAACAGAACACGAGAGGAACATATACACAATGCTGTAGCTTCTTCTCTGGACTCTCCAGAGCTGTCCTGTCCCCCTACCTCCATCTGCTGGTGAACCGGGTACATGCAGCAATTCAAGCTGATTAGGGTGAGCCTGCATTTGGCCAGGACATTTTCGGTCTTCCAGGTCAAAAGGCAACAGGGAAGGGCCACTGAAGTTCACCAAAGTCACTAGAGTGAATGAACGCGCAGCAGCCTCTCTCCAGTGGGCTGTACCAAGACGTATTGAAAGGGAGAGAAAGCAAAAAACATACTGAGGGCACATTGGTGGTATGAGTATGCAATCAATTTGTAAATAGGTATGTTTGTAAATACATATTCACCTTCACTGTTGTAGGGTCTGCTGATATTTAATCATACCAGTAGGAGTTAGATAAATTCCAGCATCAGATGGATAGAAACGTTGAAAATAGAAGCAAGATTAAACAACAAAGCTCATCAGCTTAATCTATCATTCAAAGTTAAAAATCACACAACACCAGGTTATAGTCCAACAGGTTTAATTGGAAGCACACTAGCTTTCGGAGCGACACTCCTTCATCTGGTGGTAGTGGAGGGCTCAATCCTAACTCACAGAATTTATAGTAAAAATTTATAGTGTGATGTAACTGAAATTATACATTGAAAAATTGATTGTTAAGTCTTTCATCTGTTTGAATACCAGGATAGTTTCACTTCTTTCATGTGTAAATCACAAAAAGTTGCATTCTTGGGTTAGCTGTTAACAATGGTGATAGCTAGACAATATTTGAAGGTGTTGGCCCCCATGTGTCACCTTCATCTCCTTCCCCACTGACCTATTGTACTCTATGCTACTCTATCCCCACCCCCACCCTCCTCTAGCTTATCACTCCACGCTTCAGGCTCTCTGCCTTTATTCCTGATGAAGGGCTTTTGCCCGAAACGTCGATTTCGAAGCTTTTCGGATGCTGCCTGAATTGCTCTTCCAGCACCACTGATCCAGAATCCACCCCTGTGTTCTCTGTCTATGCCCTAATGTTTAGATTGATTCTAATCTAAAAAGTGAGATAACGGAGTTTTACATAAATTCATGCAGTTTTTGAGCTCAGAGTTCCACATGAATGCTTGCAGTTTTTGAGCAAAGTACAATGTAACCCTGAAAGTACAAATTCATCCCCACAAAATATATGTGTGCATGGGGGTTTTTGGCTGTCTGTGTCTGTCTGGGTGACATCAATGAATGGGTGCCGCACAACAATCACCAGACAGGAGTGTTCCCTCCCAGTTGGGGAACACTTCAGTGGTCCATGACATTCGACCTTGGACCTTTGGGTGACTATCTTCCAAGGCGGACTTCGGGACAGGCAGCAGAGGAAGGTGGCCGAGCAGAGGCTGATAGCTAAGTTTGGTACCCATAGGGAGGGCCTCAACCGGGACCTTGGGTTCATGTCACATTACAGGTGACCACTATTGCACTATACACACACACAGACACTCCTATACACACACACACACAGGCACTCCTATACACACATACACACGGACACACATATACACAGAAGCGCACACAGACACCCACACACACCCTTACAGACACGCACACACTCCCACACTCACACATGCACCCCCTCACAGATTTAAGACACTCTACACTCACTACACACATACACTTTCTCACACTCACAACCCCCAACCCAGACAGATACACACACACAGACAGACAAAGACCCACATGCACACATATATTTTGTGGGGATGAATTTGTACTTGCAGGGTTATATTGTACTTTGCTCAAAAACTGCATGCATTCATGTAAAATTCTGTTATCTCACTTTTTAGATTAGAATCAATCTAAGCATTATGGCATAGACAGAGAGCACAGGGGGCTAACACCTTCAACATATTGTCTAGCTATCACCATTGTTAACAGCTAACCTGAGAATGCAACATTTTTAAAAAAAGGTTTTGTGATTTATATATGAAAGAAGTGAAACTATCATGGTATTCAAACAGATGAAAGGCTTAACAGACAATCAATTTTTCAATGTATAATTTCAGTTACATCACACTGTAAATTTTTGCTATAAATTCTGTGTGTTAGGATTGAGCCCTCCACTATCACCTGATGAAGGAGCGTCGCTCCGAAAGCTAGTGTGCTTCCAATTAAACCTGTTGGACTATAACCTGGTGTTGTGTGATTTTTAACTTTGTACACCCCAGTCCAACACCGGCATTGCCAAATCATGTCTATCATTCAAGGTGATCACAGCTGATCATTTATCTCAATGCTATACACCCACATTCTATCCATTCATCTTGACACTTTGAAATGCTTCTATTTCCTTCTTAAATATATTCTGTCTTCTTTCAGCCATTCCCTAGTGACAAGCTATAATATCATATTCCTATGGTAATTTGTGCTCTGAGCTCACCTGCCTAATTTTCAAATCTTCTTGCATTGAAGTTTGTACTGTTTAGTGCTTCCAGCTCCATCATCATCTGTTTTCTCTCCTTTGTTTCCTCTGCTTTTCAATCCCATCTACTAGTTTCCTGCCTTGCATTTCAGATATTTTTTCCTCTCAGAGTCTACCATTCCGATTCTCAGCTGCTTTCCCTTCGTGAAAAAATGCAAGAGAACACAAATAACAAATTCCAGACAAAATTTATAAATTAAATCCTGCCATTGTTTATACATAATAAACTTTACCTATCCTAGCACTTCTGTGAGGTGATTTCTCATGACTGCAATTGGCTGTCTTTGCATGGAAGAACATATTAATAATCTTTTAGGGTGATCTCATGTGGCTTTGCAATTGGAAGGCTTATCTGCAAACAAACCATCTTAGCCTAGGCTACAGCAATCTGAACAGTTTGTCTAGCAAGTAAGTGCAATGACACTGACAGTGTAGCATGGATGCAAGTAAGTATTGGGGTGGCATGGTGGCTCAGTGGTTAGCACTGCTGCCTCACAGCACCAGGGACCTGGATTCAAACCGTGCTTTGCATGACTGTCTGTGTGGATTTTGCACATTCTCCCTGTGTCTGTGTGGGTTCCCTCCCACAATCAGATGTGCAGGTTAGGTGAATTGGCCATGCTAAATTGCCCAAAGTGTTAGGTGCATTAGTCAGGGGTAAATATAGGGTAGGGGAATGAGTCTGAGTGGGTTACTCTTTGGAGGGTCAGTGTGGACTTGTTGGGCCGAAGGGCCTGTTTCCATACTGTATTGAATCTAAAAAAAAAATCATGTATCGTGATCCTTGTAGCCTAATTTGAGGGTTATCCAATGTAACTCACAACATCTCCCATTAAGGGTCACAGAACTGTATGCCTTAGATGTAGGCATTTCAGCCCTATGGCTGAAGTCAGATGAGGCCTTTCTTGACATTGAGAGCAACTCATAGCATTTTCAAATAGAGTTCTGGGAGATGGGGTAGGATTTTTGCAATAACAAATCTCTATTCATTAATCTGCAAGTTCTTGTTCTATTGGCTGTATTGAGGAAACAAGACTAGCCAGAAAGCCAGTTTTTTATTTAGTTACTAATAAAATTGATAAAAGAGAGTCAATGGATATAGTACACTTAGATTTTCCAAAGGCTTATAATTAAGTCCTCCAGGGGAGGCTGGTTAGAAAAATTAAGCATATGGGATAAGAGATAATGTGCTTACAAGGATTCTGGCTAGCAGACAGAAAACAGATAATAGGAATAGACAAGTCATTCTCATGTTGGCAGACTGTGATTGGTGAGGAACCATAAGGATCAGAACTTGGGCCCCAATTGTTCACAATATACATCAATAATCTGGAGGTGGGGGCCAAATGTTATATTTCCACATTTGCAGATGTTACAAAATGAAGTGGAATTTGAGGACGATGTAAAGTGAGTGTCCTGAACAGATCTGTTCATGGTTCATGGTTCCTCCTCCAGTTGGATGCCTACTTGGCACCACTGCACCTCCTTGTGAAGATGGACCACCTGGTGTGAGGACAAGATGAGTGAGTTTCCTGTCACATCACTATTGTTCCTAAGGACCAATGGCTAGAGCGATGGAGTGCAGCTCTGTGAACATATCCAGCAGACTCTGAGGCTGCTGGACATCCCTCTCCATAGCAGCCACCAACAAGATGTTTGTGGCAGTCAGGTCCCTGTTGTGTTGTGGTTCTGCAGCCTCTGGGCTATGAGGGTCATCCCCTTTCACATTCCTGCCTGGTGTACCTGTGTCTGCTTGGACAAAAAGCAATCTGATTGCCTTCTTATCCTTTCGGGTGAGCAAGTGCCTGGTTTCTGGCTGTCCCCCAAGTGCCGATGCTAACTTCAAGGAAGGCTCAGAAATCTCTTCTTGACAGCCGCTGGAGGGCTCTACTTATGAGGGTGCCTGCTTGTTCATCGAGACAGTGGACATCCCCATTTCTGCTAGACTGTGCAAGACACAGCAGAGAGAAGATGCAGTGGCCAAAGGTTAGATGCTATGTGCAATAATGACTCTGACGGTGGGGTTACTTGTGACAGCTGAAGTGGAATAATGACTGGGACTTGCTCTGTTGCTGGGACATGGATGTCTCAGCATCCCCTCATGAGTGTCACCTTTGAAAGATTGGATTCTCTTCTCATTGGGGTCGGGGGGGGAAGCGGGGAATGTGTGGGGTTTAGGGAGCGAGGACAAATATCTCATTTCAGGCATCCCATAACGCATTGGAGCTCTTACTGCCCTATTGTGGGCTGCCTTCTCCAGGAATGAGAGAAGAGGAGGGATTGAGTGATGTGAAAGTAGGTGGCACAGTTGTAAGTGCTGACTCAGCTGTCTCCATGAAGGGACACCTATTTTCCCTGTTTGGCCATGTCCAGGGCAAATGCGATGAACCGTGGAGGGGAGCTTCAGAATGTCAATGCTCATTTGAGTACACGGTTGCAGTTTAAAGATGGTATGGGCCTCAGGGAGGCCAAGCAATTCAGGGATATCTGGTCAATGCTGAGTTCTTCTGGCTACAGCACAATGTCGAAATTTGTTGGGTGTTGGACAAGAAGGGCAGAATAGAGGCAACATAGACATTCAACGAGATGAATTTGAGACGATATGGCGAGGGATCTCGTTAGGTCTCACTGAGAAGAACCCTATATAAAACTCAATAAAATTGACACAACTAAAATATTGTAATATTCAGCCCATATAGATTGTGAAATCAATTTTCAGTTTTTAATACTTCAAGTGAATATTCAAATACCTTTTGAAATGTTACTGTCTGCACCACCATTTTGAGTCACTCGCTAAAGATTTCGTGAAAAGATTTCCCCTCATACCTGCACTAAAAGCTCATAGTTCTTCACCTAAACTTACAGTCCCTGATTGTACACCCCTCGACTGGCAGAAATTGGGATTCTTTGTCATTCCAGACTCTTCATAATTTTTACACATCATTTACACTTGCTCATAACTGACATTCTCCAGTCCTCGCAACTTTCTCTTGTACTATCATTCATGCATTTTCATCTTTCCCGTAGCGAAGTGACAAGGATTGTAGACACTGATTAGATTAGATTAGATTAGATTAGATTAGATTACATTACATTACAGTGTGGAAACAGGCCCTTCGGCCCAACAAGTCCACACCGACCCGCCGAAGCGAAACCCACCCATACCCCTACATTTACCCCTTACCTAACACTACGGGCAATTTAGCATGGCCAATTCACCTGACCCTGCACATCTTTGGACTGTGGGAGGAAACCGGAGCACCCGGAGGAAACCCACGCAGACACGGGGAGAACGTGCAAACTCCACACAGTCAGTCGCCTGAGGCGGGAATTGAACCCGGGTCTCAGGCGCTGTGAGGCAGCAGTGCTAACCACTGTGCCACCGTGCCGCCCACTGCTCCACCTGTGCTCTGATTAATCTCTATACAGCTACGGTGTAACCTCTCAACTGGAAAGCTGAAAATACATATGGGTTTCAGCCAAATCCAACCCTAAATGTTCACAAATCACTGGGATAATCAAGTCATGGGAGCTACCAATGAGGGAGATAAATGCCCCCCTTCACTTCAAGTCCCCCTCCCACTCCACCAAAGACATGTGAGTTCTGGGCCTCCTTCACCCCCCACCAGATTCTAGCCACCCGACGCCTGGAGGAAGAATACCTCATCTTCCGCCTTGGGACCCTCCCAGCACATGGGATCAATGTCAATTTCACCAGATTCCTCATCTCCCCTCCCCCCCACCTTATCCCAGATCCAAACCTTCAAGTTGGCACCGCCCTCTTGACCTGTCCATTTTCCTTCCCACCTATCCACTCCACCCTTCTCTCCCACCTATCAGCTTCTCCCCACCTTCATCTACCTATCGCATCCTCAGCTACCTTTTTCCTGAGGCAGTATCTGTTAGCTATAATCAAGTTGACTCTAAAAGACTTCAACCCCAGACCTTTTGGAGTCTGTCTTTTGTGACCTCTCCGGAAAAATAGCCAAGGACTGTTTAACCTGGTTAAAAGAGCAGCATTGTCACACCACGCCCCTCGTGAGAAAACATGAACCATCAATATCCAAAGATGGCTTCATTTTAAAACCCCTTAGTCCTAAATTGTTAAAACACTACAACACCGATATACATTATACTGGCAATAATCATGCAAACATGCACTACTACATTTTGTTTCAGTCTGTTTTACTCCTGCCACTGAATGCCTCAGTTTCCCATTCAAATCTCGACAATGCTTCGGCAATCACGTTTCCTAGTCCTGCCACATACACAATTTTCAAACTGAATGGCTGTAACAACAAGTTCCATTTAAACAGTCTGACATTTCTGTTCTTAAATTTCTCCACAAACTTCAATGGTTTATTGTCAGTGTATATGATTGTCTCAGATACATTACTGGTAACATAATCATTGAAATGTGGAAATCTCCGAATCATGATTGAAATGTTGTAATGCCAACACCAAGCTGAAAGTCTCCTTCTCAACTGCTGAATATTTCTGCTGATGAATGCTCAATTTCCTGGAGAAATACCCAATATCTTCTCGTCGTCTTCCTGCAAGAGCACAACACATACACCCACATCACGTGAGTCAAGAGCAACCTTGAATGGCTTTGCGTAATTAGGTGTGGCTAATAGTAGCGCAGTGGTTAACACAGCTTTCAGACTGTCAAATACATTGTCCACATCCAATAACATGTCTCAGAAAAATGACTTGGAAAATTCACTTTTTAGTCAGGTTTATCACCAAGCCTGCCTTCCGAAGTCGATCAAACAAGCCTGATAAATGTTGCAAATGTTCCTTCCACGTGTGACTAAAAATCACCAAGTCATCGATATATGCGACACAATTGGGTAATCCAGCAATTACCTTATTGGTTAGTCTCTGAAATCTGGCTGATGCATTTTTCATACCAAATGGCATGACTTTAAACTGACACAGGATCTGGATTAGTGGTGCTGGAAGAGCACAGCAGTTCAGGCAGCATCCAAGGAGCAGCGAAATCGACGTATCGGGCAAAAGCCCTTCATCAGGAATAAAAGGGCTTCTGCCCGAAACGTCGATTTCGCTGCTCCTTGGATGCTGCCTGAACTGCTGTGCTCCTCCAGCACCACTAATCCAGAATCTGGTTTCCAGCATCTGCAGTCATTGTTTTTACCTCGTTGATTTAAACTGACACAGTCCATTCGGCATTACAAAACCGAAATTGCCTTTGCCCTATCTGATAAAGGTACCTGCCATTATCCCCTGAGCAAGTCCGACTTAGAAATATAAATTGCGTGTCCCAGCTTCTCAACACAGTGTCCAAATGCAGAATTAGATATGCATCAGTCTTTGTAACTGCATTGACTTTGCTTTAGTCCAGACATAACTATTGGGTACCATCTGGTTTTGGCACCATTACTATGGGTGAGCTCCACTCACTGTAACTCACTTTGATTATGTCATCTTATGCTCCTGGTTTGTGTCAACTACCTTATCAAACAGGGTCTCTGCTAATTCCACTTCAACTTTCTTATCTGTACTCTTTGATCTCTCCTGTTGCAACTGGTCACTTTGTGACCTCATTACCACACAGTCAGGAAATATCCCAGGATATGTGCCCTGCAATAGTTTAGTTGCCTGGGTTTCCACTTGCTTTTTCAACCACAGTAGGCAGCGCTCTTACCTGTGAACCAGTTATATCATTAGAAAGGACAAATTGTGTTCCTGGAGCTGAGAGTTTGTCCAATACTCCTACCATGACTTCTTCACTCTTCACTAGTCACTTTAATCTCACTTTATATAATTGAGCGCTTCTTGTTTCACAGTGAATTTCCATTACTAGTACCTTTCCTGGCAATAGTCCTTCAGAGGTACATATTTCCTCACCTTTCAACACCACAGATTGAGAGGATCCTATATCACTTAATTTTATAGCCTCTTTACCTGCTGCTCCTGGCCTATGTGAGAAATTGGCTAGCTGAAAGAAGACAGAAGGTGGTGGTTAATGGGAAATGTTCATCCTGGAGTTCAGTTACTAGTGGTGTACCACAAGGATCTGTTTTGGTGCCACTGCTCTTTGTCATTTTTATAAATTACCTGGATGAAGGCATGGAAGGATGGGTTAGTAAATTTACAGATGACACTGAAGTTGGTGGAGTTATGGACAGTGCAGAAGGATATTGCAGGTTACAGAGGGACATAGATAAGCTGTAGAGCTGGGCTGAGAGGTGGCGAATGGAGTTTAATGCAGAAAAGTGTGAGATGATTCACTTTAGAAGGAGTAACAGGAATAGAGAGTACTGGGCTAATGGTAAGATTCTTGGTAGTGTGGAAGAGCAGAGAGATATCCGTGTCCATGTGCATAGATTCCTGCAAGTTGCCACCCAGATTGATAGGGTTGTTAAGGTGGCATACAGTGTGTTCGCATTTATTGGTAGAGGGATTGAGTTTTGGAGTCATAAGGTCATGTTGCAGCTGTACAAAACTCTGGTGCAGCTGCACTTGGAATGTACTTTACAGTTCTGGTCACCGCATTGTAGGAAAGATGTGGAAGCTTTAGAAAGGGTGCAGAGGACATTTACCAGGATGTTGGCTGGTATGGAGGGAAGGTCTTATGAGGAAAGGCTGAGGGACTTGAGGCTGTTTTCGTTAAAGAGAAGACGGTTAAGAGGTGACTTAATAGAGACATACAAAATGATCAGAGGATTAGATAGGATGAACAGTGAGAGCCTTTTTCCTCGGATGGTGATGGCTAGCAGGAGAGGACATAGCTTCAAATTGAGGGGTGATAGATATAGGACAGATGTCAGAGTGTGAAATGCCCTGCTTGCAACAGTAATAGTCTCGCCAACGTTAAGGTCATTTAAATGGTCATTGGATAAACATAATGTAGGATGTACATAATGTACATAAATAATGTAGGATAGACGGACTTCAGATAAGTATCACAGGTTGGTGCAACATCGAGGGCCGAAAGGTAGGTACTGTGCTTTATAGTTCTATGTTTTATGTAATTCTAACAGTTTCATTGTTGCCCTTTCCTTGTCTTTTGCCTCTAACTCAAGCTGCTTCATTTTCAATTGAATTTTAGCCATCTCTAAAGATTCTGATGGCTTTTGCAGCAAATTTAAATGCTGAGCTATTGCTGTAATTATCTCTCCTTTCCTCATGGAAGGAGGCAGCCCTAACCCCAGCTTGTCTGCTAATTCCAGCAGCTTGGTTAACCACCTTTTGTAAAACCCCCAAGGTCACTTCTTCCACCCCCAGAAAACTCTTGCCGACTGAAAGAGCCATTACTATCCCAAGCACTGTTTAAACGAAATGTATTCAACACTCGGAACGAAAGACACTAACCTCTACCACTCACTGACGTCAGGACTAACAACCCTAATCCCAAATATGAACTACAGAACAAATTCCGCAAAGAGCCCCCAATCTGTTATGGACCAGGCCAAACCTCCTCACAACAAGTAAGTAGCCCAGACCCTAACTTTGCCAGTTGTTTTGAGCAGGTGTAACGTGGATTGTCCAGGAGAGATGCAGTTGGCCAAACCACATAGTGGTTATTTACAAGGTTACCAAATTAAACACATAATACAACAGAATGCCAAATAACTTAATCTAACTGAAAACCCAACAGTTCATCCCAACGTAATGATGCTGTTCCCAATACTTGCAACAATCTCCATAAACACACCTTGGCACAAAAGGTAAAATCAAACAGCGGGTCTTACAGGAGAGGAGTCAGAGAGAGAGAGGATCAGAGTGGACCTCCTTCTCTGGGTCCAGCAGCTTTACAACTGCCCGACTGCTCTCAGTGAATAGCCAGAGCATACCACAGAAAAGCTGAGCTGGGAGAACTGGCCACTCCCCTTTCATTGTACAAGTGCTTTTTTAAACTTAAAAGCCTTCTGCCTGAGGCAGTATCTGTTAGCTATAATCAAATTGGCCCAAAAACACTTCAACCCCAGACTTTTGGAGTCTGTATCTTTTACAACCTCTCCAAAAAAATAGCCAAAGACACAATAACTTTGTTAAAAGACCCAGCGTCGTCACATGTTATCCTTTGTTCTAGATTCCCCAACTAGGCATAACATCTTGCCTGTATCCACCCTGACAAACATTTTAAGCATTTGGGAGGTTGCAATGAAATCACATCTCGTTCTTCAAATCTCAAGAGAATATGGGTGTAGTTTGCCTAATTTCTATTCCTAGGACAGTCCCACCATCCCAAGAACAAGTTTGGTTGTTTTTATGATAACAATTTCCGTCCTGAGGTGAAAGGAGTACAACTACAGAAAGTCCAAGTGCAGTCTGAACACGTTTCTACACAATTAAAGCAAGATGCTTCTGTACTCAAATACACATGTAATAAAGTCAAGTATGCCATTGGCCTTCCTAATAGTTGGCGACACCTGCATTTTAGCCTTCAGTGACTTATTGGCAAGGACAACTATGTCTCATTGTGAATCTACAAGTCATAATTTCTTATCATTTAAGAGCTGCTTTCCACATCTATTCTTCCTTGAAGATGAATGACCTCATTTTATAATTTTCCATATTGTATGGAAGCTGCCTTGATCCTGCCTATTCAGTAAGCCTGTCCAAATCCCTTGAAGCCATTTGTTTCTTGAAAACTTAGAAATATCATATTTGACACCCACATCCAAATCATGGATATGTATAGTGGGTAGTTACGGTTCAAGTGCTAAACCTTACAATAGGCCCAACAGTCACAGCCTGCTTGTGCGATAGTGGCCTTTCATTAATCCATCCCAGTACTTCAACTTCTATACTATTTACTTTAATTTTGCTAAGCCACTTCCTTTGGGATTTGTTATCATATATCCACCAAATTCTCTTTATCAATTTTGTTAATATTTAGAAAATTCTGTTAGTTATTCTGAATAGAACTTTTGCTGCTACCTTATGGCTATTATTTTGTATCCTTCTATCTTCAGTGATGTCAAGGAAATTAATGCTTTCACTGCATGTTGTGGCTTTAAGTGGAGAATTAATTGTTATTAAGGATATTGATGAATTCTTCTTTTTCTGCTTATGTTTGCTTCAAATATCCCATCTATCACAAAAAAATACAGAAGTCTTGTTACCGTATGAGTGCTTCACTAAATAAATGAGCCACTGAGAATATAAGAAAATGCCAAAATCAAAGAAATAGCCCTAATGAAATTGTCAAGAGGAGACTTTGAAGAAAGGATATTTTGGTTCCTGTCCAGCTCTAACATTCTATCTTAGCTAACACAAGCAATGATTCTGCATGTCTTCTTGACCATCTTATCTGCCAGTTGCATCATCTTCAGGGATCTATGGGCATACATTCCAAGGTCCATCGGTTCCTCTGTGCTTCTCAATATCTTACCATTTCTTGTAGTTTCCCTTGCCTTTGTTAACCGCCTGGAGGAGAATGTGAGGTCTGCAGATGCTGGAGATCAGAGCTGAAAATGTGTTGCTGGAAAAGCGCAGCAGGTCAGGCAGCATCCAGGGAACAGGAGAATCGACGTTTCGGGCATAAGCCCTTCTTCAGGAATGAGGAAAGTGTGTCCAGCAGGCTAAGATAAAAGGTAGGGAGGAGGGACTTGGGGGAGGGGCGTCGGAAATGTGATAGGTGGAAAGAGGTCAAGATGAGGGTGATAGGTCAGAGTGGGGTGGGGGCGGAGAGGTCAGGAAGAAGATTGCAAGTTAGTAAGGCGGTGCTGAGTTCGAGGGATTTGACTGAGACAAGGTGGGGGGAGGGGAAATGAGGAAACTGGTGAAATCTGAGTTCATCCCTTGTGGTTGGAGGGTTCCTAGGCGGAAGATGAGGCGTTCTTCCTCCAACCGTCGTGTTGTTGTGATCTGGCGATGGACAAGTCCAAGGACCTGCATATCCTTGGTGGAATGGGAGGGGGAGTTGAAGTGTTGAGCCACAGGGTGGTTGGGTTGGTTGGTCCAGGTGTCCCAGAGGTGTTCTCTGAAACGTTCCGCAAGTAGGCGGCCTGCCTCCCCAATATAGAGGAGGCCACATCGGGTGCAGCGGATGCAATAGGTGATGTGTGTGGAGGTGCAGGTGAATTTATGGTGAATATGGAAGTTTCCTTTGGGGCCTTGGAGGGAAGTGAGGGGGGAGGTGTGGGCGCAAGTCTTGCACCTCCTGCGGTTGCAGGGGAAGGTGCCGGGAGTGGAGGTTGGGTTGGTGGGGGTGTGGATCTGACGAGGGAGTCACGGAGGGAGTGGATCTGACGAGGGAGTCACGGAGGGAGTGGATGCATTGCCTCTGGTCTGAACGGTTAAAGAAACACATGGTTCCTTAACTTGTTCACATCTATGCTAGAGATCATGGAGAGTCTTAGCTGTCATAACGTTCCCAAATTACAGGATAAAAAGGCACAACCAACTGTAAATTCAATGTTTGCACACTATTTGTCTGTCCCTGTCAGAGGCATTGTTGACAAAAGCACATATTGGATGCAAATATACCCTTGATCTCTATGAGGGAACATGCAGGCTTATAGTTTGAAGATGCATTACGCAATATAGATTAGTCCTAAGAAGGGCAAGGACTTAATCATGGATGGGGGATTGGTTTATTAAAATCTAAGCTTTTTAAGCAGTTGGTTTTGAAAATATTCCATTTATAGTGTTTCCCTGCAGAGTTACATTTTATCGTCCCATCAGAGAAATGGATGATACGTCACACTAGACAAATTAATTCCTTTGGAAGATATTTATTGCTCATTATTTGTAAGTCTGATTGATTTGCTCGCATTGATGTGGAATAATGTTCTTATTTCAAAGAAAATAAACTTGCGTGTCAAACTTCTATTCTAAATCCCCATAAAATACTCCTGATTTCAAACCCAGACACATTCTGCTTGTTTAAAGTACTGATCCATTCTTATACACATCAGACTTGAGGTTACAAGGAATAGATAGATTAAAACTGGGGATGTCAAAATACATACAATTTTTTCTATTGCACTAATAGAGTAAACTAAGAGACCCATTGTTCCTTGGAAATCCTTCTTTGGGAAAATGCTGGAATAAGTAACTTAAACATTGAACTGCTTCACAAATCATGTCAAAACCAATGACACTTAACAGTGTGTCTGGATAATTTCATGTCTTATTTTTATCATGCTATTTGTCAGCACTGTTTTGATACTCTGTCAGATCCTACTATATCATCGTTATCTTTAGCATTTGCCAAAACGTTTTCACTGAATGAGAACTGCAGGAATCTTAATAATTGCTCCTTGAAAGACAAACTTTATGCCATAAAATATATAAGCCTTGCAAAAACTGGCTGCCTGTGTGTTCCAGTTGACAATTATGACAGGAGATTCATAGTTAAGGAATGTATATACAGCATGTGTATACAGAGAGAGATCCTCATTTCAAAGTGTTGATTTAGAAATGAAATACTTAAGTTCATCTTGTGAGTAAATCATCTGCTCTCAACTTACAAAGCACCATGAACTCCCCAAACACAGTTCTCAATTGGTCGATTTTAATTAGTACATCCAAACATGCAGCACCATTGTTAAGAAAAGTAACAATGGCTGTCAACAAGCCAGCAAAATTGCTGATTTGCTGGTTGTACATAAAGCAGAACCACTTCCCCAAACACAATTTCATGCATCAGTCTTTTCCAACTGCATTAGTCTGATATTACTGGCACCACACTATCTCATAAGTTTCCTTCAATATATGTTTGTGGGGCTCTTGGTGTATGGAGGTGTGTGCTTCTGTCTACATGCGTGTGTGCATGTGTACAGCTTACACATGTGGGGAGGAGGCAGAATATGAGGAGTATTGACCCTTAAGTAAGATGAAAATGCAAACAATTGTGCTGAAATGTCGAAGAATAAGCCACTTTCCTTCCCTTTGCCTAACTTATCTTTCGTTATGTTTGTGTTTTGTTGATGATGAAAAAAGCATTTCAGGGGTCTGATTTCATGGTCTTGTTTGAAATTGGTTTAGGGTTGTGAATCCAGGTTGTGAATCTGGAAGCCTTGGTGCCATTTCTGGAACTAGTCATTGTCATTGAAACATGAAAAGGGCAGGTCATGACTTGCACTGTCCCAGCAATATTATAGGTGTTGACATGTTACTGTGCAGGTTGCTGGATCACTAGGTCTGTAATTTTCACAACTCTGGATGTATTTTAGAAGGGCTTCTGAATGACAGCTGCATAGTCCAGAGTTGGGTAATTTCAGAGGTCCATTTGGAAGTGGGAAACTTTTCTGTAAGTTTGCAGGTAAAGAGGGCATGAGAAACACCAGAACACAATTCACTTCCTTGAGCCTGCTCCAACTTTTAGTACAATCACAATTGTTCAAGCAATTTTAACTTTATCTTTTACCCCTAATTCTTACTAAACCTTTTCCTCACCCATTCCCATATCAATTTCTCCTTTAAACGTACTTGAAAACTGAGCTTCCACAGCTATCTATGGCACAAAATTTTAAAGATGCCCTATCCTCTGAGTTAAAAAAAGTTCCCCTCATTTTGTCCGAAATGGGATCCTCCTTATTTTTAAATCAACACCCTGGTTTAAGATTTCCCAACCGTTTACCTGCATCTACCCTGATTAATCCTTTGTGTATTTAGTAGTTTTCAATGAAATCACCTCTCATTTTTTGAATCTCTAGAAAGTGCAGGTCCAGTGTGCTTGATTGCTGTTCACAGGACAGTCTTGCCATCCCAGGAATAAGACTAGTGAATCCTCGCTGCGCTCATTCTATGGCCCAAACTACACACAATACCCCAAGTATGGTCTTATCAATCTCCTATACGATTGAAACATGATTTCATGATTCCTGTCCTCAAATCCTCTTGTAGTAGAAGGTTAACATTCCAACATTTGCCTTAATAGCTTGCTGTACCTGCATATTAGCCTTCAGTCAATTATTGACAAGCTCAGGTAAAAGCAAGGGCATACTAAAGTGAACAGGAAAGTTGCAGGAAATGTGCTGGAGTTAGATTGAATGTGCGGTTGGTTGTAGGGTTTGGGTTAGGATTATGGTTGGGGTGTGGGGTTATGGTAGGGGTAGAAACAGAGTATCCTTCATGGCCACCCAGGGACTGCCCCTTGTGGGCTACCAGGCCATTCAGCCAGGTTCACTGAAATTCAAATTAAATGAAACATAAGTGCCACTGGCAAAGAGCTCAGTTTCATTGTATCTGTAAGCTACTGAGGCAGTGCAATGGTCACAGACATAGCATAAGGAAGGATCCTCTGGCAGTGAGGGTTATAACACTGTCGGTGCACCTACAAGGACATGTCCAAGCAGCAGTGCAAGAGAACACTGCAACTGTCCACTGAGGTGTTGTGGTCTGTTTAATGACAGCCTGTCATCTTACACACTCACTTCCAAGTGCTCCTGAAAGCTTTGTGGGTAACAGTGACACTCAATCTTTTTAATTGTGGTTTGGTTTCGGGCAATCTCATTTGGGATCTCTCAGTTTCCACCCCACTGTATCCATGCTGCCCCAGTTGAATTCCTCAGCCTCAGACTGAGCTGGCTCTGCACATGCAAAGGGCAATAGGTTTTGACGCAAAGCTGGATTCCATGACGTGAGAAGTGTGACTAACTGTGGACCGGTTGCCACCAGGACTGCCATGGATAGGCTGGACAGCTTCCCCACAAACAGGAGGGTCAAAGCAGGCAGCAGACGAAACACTTTTCCAATGAGGAAGAGTCAAGGCTGCCTCTCCTCTTCTACCCCATCATTCCAAGATATCCGGTTGGATTCTGAGCAAAAAAGGGATATCAACAACAAAGTGGCTCCAAATACCATTGCTACATCCTTAAACAGAATCCAGTTGCTGCCTTGTAAGTCAACTGTGCAGCAACTGAGCTAAGCGACTGAGGACTCAGGAAAACTTGGATTAGGTTGGGGGTTTATGTGGGATCTTTTATCCTGGGCCAATTATAACATGGCCATCGACCTACTGGCTGGCAATGACATCAACGACAGAAGTGAGTACTCACAGGATGAAATTCAGCCAGCACTCACAAACATCATTGTCAGCTTCACTCCAACCGATTCACCTCCCGGAGTTGCAGAAGCAGCACTTTAGTGAGGAGCTCGCTGAGATTGCCAGCTCTGCTCCTGGCTCTGTTTCCAGCTCCAGGTTTGTGTGAAACGTGATAGGTCTATCTTGAGGTTGTCTTGGATGAATATTCTAGCATCTGACTGAGTTGGTATAGAGCCAGGGCCATGACACTGGGACAGTTCCCAGCTTCAGCTTCCTGCCTCCATGATAAAAATCCAATCCCAGGAGTCAAATCAATCACAGAGTGGCTAACCAGGGGAGACAATGTGTAAATCTTTGCTGCTAGTGCACCATATGGATTAAATGGACTAACATGTTAAGCAGTTGACTTTCAGAGAGTCATGGCAGCCATCAAACCATATGTCACAGAGTGAACTCATTCTGTCCAACAGGTCTGTCTGCTGAAAAGCATCTATCCAGTCTGATCCAACTTTCCAGCTCTTGGGCCATAGGGTATGTAATCTCCGACACTACAAATGTACACAAGTTCTGACTGTGATTGGAGGGTTTATGCTTCTCTCTAATCTCACCACTCCATTTATCACAACATATATTTAAATGCCTGACCCAGTTGCCATTATGGCCAAATTTTATACCTTTATATTAGATCTGGAATAAAAAGAAATTGATTCCTTTAATAAATAGCAAAAGTATTTATTGTGTAAGCAAGATTTATTTGGCAAAAAATGTATCTCTGGAGTAGAGTGGTGCTGGAAAAGCACAGCAGTTCAGGCAGCATCCGAGGAGCAGGAAAATCCGATGTTTCGGGCAAAAGCTGTTCATCAGGAATACAGGCAGAGTGCCTGAAGGATAGAGAGATAAATGAGAGGAGGGGGGGGTGTGGGGAGAAAGTAACAAAGAGTACAATAGGTGAGTGGGGGTGGGGATGAAGGTGATAGGTCAGAGAGGAGGGTGGAGTGGATAGGTGGAAAAGAACATAGGCAGCTAGGACAGGTCATGGGGGCGATGCTGAGCTGGAAGTTTGGAACTGGGGTGAGGTGGGAGAAGGGGAAATGAGGAAACTGGTGAAGTCCACATTGATGCCCTGGGGTTGAAGAGTTCCGAGGCGGAAGATGAGGCATTCTTCCTCCAGGCGTCTGATGGTGAGGGAGCGGTGGTGAAGGAGGCCCAGGACCTCCATGTCCTCGGCTGAGTGGGAGGGGGAATTGAAATGTTGGGCCACAGGGCAGTGTGGTTGATTGGTGCAGGTGTCCCAGAGATGTTCCCTAAAGCGCTCTGCTAGGAGGCGTCCAGCATCCCCAATGTAGAGGAGACTGCATCGGGAGCAACGGACTCCATCCACCTGGCCACACAGCGCTGGCTTATTACCTGCCCTCGACCTCTTCATTTCCAACTGCTACCGAGACATTAACCGCCTCAACCTGTCGACCCCCCCTACCCCACTCCAACCTCTCACCGTCACAACGCGCAGCCCTCCAATCCCTCTGCTCCAATCCCAGCCTCACCATCAAGCCAGCAGATAAAGGGGGTGCAGTGGTAGTCTGGAGCACTGACTTCTACACCGCTGAAGCCAGACGCCAACTCAAGGACACCTTCTCTTATTGCCCCCTCGACCATGACCCCACTCCCCATCACCAAACCATCATTTCCCAGACCATACAGAACCTCATCACCTCAGGAGATCTCCCACCCACAGCTTCCAACTTCATAGTCCGGGAACCCCGCACTGCCCGGTTCTACCTCCTTCCCAAGATCCACAAGCCTGACCACCCTGGCCGACCCATTGTCTCAGCCTGCTCCTGCCCCACTGAACTCATCTCTACCTACCTCGACACTGTCCTATCCCCCTAGTCCAGGAACTCCCCACATATGTTCGAGACACCACCCATGCCATCCATCTCCTCCAAGACTTCCGTTTCCCCGGCCCCCAAAGCCTCATCTTCACCATAGACATCCAATTCCTCTACACCTCCATCTGCCATGACCAGGGCCTCCAAGCCCTCCGTTTCTTCCTCTCCTGACATCCCCAACAGTACCCTTCCACCGACACTCTCATTCGTTTGGCTGAACCGGTCCTCACCCTTAACAATTTTCCCTTCGAATCCTCCCACTTCCTCCAGACCAAAGGGGTAGCCATGGGCACCCGTATGGGCCCCAGTTATGCCTGTCTATTTGTTAGCTACGTAGAACAGTCCATCTTCCGTAATTACACCGGCACCACTCCCCACCTCTTCCTCCGCGACATTGATGACTGCATTGGTGCCACCTCGTGCTCCCGCGAGGAGGTTGAGCAATTCATCAACTTCACCAACACATCCACCCTGACCTTAAATTTACCTGGACCATCTCTGACACCTCCCTCCCCTTCCTGGACCTCGCCATCTCCATTAATGACGACTGACTTGACACCGACATTTTTTACAAACTCACCGACACCCACAGCTACCTGGATTACACCTCTTCCCACCCTACCTCCTGTAAAAATGCCATCCCGTATTCCCAATTCCTCCGCCTCTACCGTATCTGCTCCCAGGAGGACCAGTTCCACCACAGAACACACCAGATGGCCTCCTTCTTTAGAGACCACAATTTCCCTTCCCACGTGGTTAAAGATGCCCTCCAATGCATCTCGTCCACATCCCGCACCTCCGCCCTCAGACCCCACCCCTCCAACCGTAACAAGGACAGAACGCCCCTGGTGCTCACCCTCCACCCTACCAACCTTCGCATAAACCAAATCATCCACCGACATTTCTGCCACCTCCAAACAGACCCCACCACCAGGGATATGTTTCCCTCCCCACCCCTTTCCGCCTTCCGCAAAGACCATTCCCTCCGTGACTACCTAGTCAGGTCCAGGCCCCCTACAACCCACCTTCCCATCCTGGCACTTTCCCCTGCCACCGCAGGAATTGCAAAACCTGCGCCTCCTCCCTCACCTCCATCCAACGCCCTAAAGGAGCCTTCCACATCCAATGTTTTACCTGCACATCCACTAATATCATTTATTGTATCTGTTGCTCCCGATGCGGTCTCCTCTACATTGGGGAGACTGGACGCTTCCTAGCAGAGCGCTTTAGGGAACATCTCCAGACACCCGCACCAATCAACTACACTGCCCTGTGGTCCAACATTTCAACTCCCCCTCCTACTCAGCCGAGGACATGGAGGTCCTGGGCCTCCCTCACCGCTGCTCCCTCACCATCCGACGTCTGGAAGAAGAACGCCTCATCTTCCGCCTCGGAACACTTCAACCCCAGGGCATCAATGTGGACTTCAACAGCTTCCTCATTTCCCCTTCCCCCACCTCACCCTAGTTCCAACCTTCCAGCTCAGCACCGTCCCCATGACCTGTCCTACCTGCCTATCTCCTTTTCCACCTATCCATTCCACCCTCCCTTTGACCTATCACCTCCATCCCACCCCCCATCCCACCCATTGTACTCTTTGCGACCTTCCCCCACCCTCCTCCCTGACCTATCACCTTCATCCCCTCCCCCACTCACCTATTGTACTCTATGCTACTTTCTCCCCACCCTCACCCTCCTCTCACTTATCTCTCCACCCTTCAGGCTCTCTGCCTCTATTCCTGATGAAGGGCTTTTGCCCGAAACGTTGGATTTTCCTGCTCCTTGGATGCTGCCTGAACTGCTGTGCTTTTCCAGCACCATGCTACTCCAGAATTTGGTTTCCAGCATCTGCAGTCATTGTTTTTACATTGGCAAAAATGTATGGCTGATTAATATATAGTTTAGAATAAGAGAGTATAAATACTTATCTTTCTAAATAACCCCAGCGCACACATATGTACACACCAACTTAAAAATAATTAATTTTCTCTGAACATATGGATTTTGAAGAAAAATATACTTTAACCAAATAGCAGTTAGTTCTTGAAGGGATAAAAGGATAAGGTGTGAAATGTTCATGATAGCTTTCAGTCAGTCACCCACTGGTGGAACTAAACACAAGTTTGTTTTCTTGATACGTGACTGTACAGAACTGATCTGTTTTTGTGACTATGTATTATACATAAGGATATCTTTTATGAATAAAGAGTAGCTTTTGAAATAGTAAATAAAAAATGTAACTAAACACAGGTACTTTTCACTGGGACCTTACAGATACCAGTCATTTAGGAATCTGACAGAGTTCAGAGGCTTTTTAGGAGAACAGCTTTGTCAGTTTTTCAGGTCTTATACAACACTCTCCTAAACAGCTTTCTCAGTAAAGTTGAGGATGAACAGGACAGCTTCTCTCTCTTAGCAGTGGTTCCCTAAATTGGGTACAATATTGGGTTAAAGCAATTGTAAACCTTGTAAAAGTCTTGTAAACCAGAGGTTCTCAGTTTAAATCCTACCATGCCTTTCTCACTTCCTAAGGGTGCTATGCAATGTGTCAAGCAGGGTGGCACGGTGGCTCAGCAGTTAGCACTGGTGTTTCACAGTACTAGGGACCCAGGTTCGATTCCAGCCTCGGGCAACTCTCTGTGTGGAGTTTGCACATCCTCCCTGTGTCTCTCTGTCTGTTTCTGGGTGCTCCAGTTTCCTCCCACAGTCCAACGATGTGCTGGTCAGGTGAATTGGCCATGCTAAATTGCCCATAGTGTTAGGTGCATTAGTCAGAGGGGAATGGGTCTGGATGAGTTACTTTTCGGAGGGTCGGTGTGGACTGGATGGGCTGAAGGGCCTGTTTTCACACTGTGGGGAATCTAAATGAACCTCTGAACAGATTGATCCAAATAGCTACAATATTAGCAGTCCTTCAGATCTGTGGTATCATCCTGCTGCCAGAAGGGATTGAAAAATGATGGACAGCCTTCACTATTGTTGTGTACTGTGTTTAGCTCTGAAACGGTTAATGCCAAGAATGGCATACAATACGGCCCAACATGATAATATGTAATGAACTTGGACAGCTCTGAATCTCGAAGGAGGCACGACCTTCTTTGTGGGTCTTCTAGAGTATGTACCATATCTACATATTATGTCATGTTTTAGACAAGAAACACGTCACATTAGACTAACACATGATTTTCCTTCACCACACTAGACAAAGCAGGCCCTAGCAAAATACAGGCAACAAATCTATCAATAGTGAAGATATCAGGTACAACATGGTGAGCAATGCTTGGGCTCTCCTTTGGTGCTCCTTTGACCTTGGATACGTTCCCCCTGGGCCTGGTGAACCACTTGCTTTCTTATAGAATCCCTACAGTATGGAAACAGACCCTTTGGCTCAATAAGTCTACACCGACTCCTGAAGAAGGGCTTATGCCCGAAACGTCGATTCTCCTTCTCCTTTGATGCTGCCTGACCTGCTGCACTTTTCCAGCAACACATTTTTAAGCTCTGATCCCCAGCATCTGCAGTCCTCACTTTCTCCACACCGACTCCCTGAAGCGTATCCCACTCAAACCCATTCCCCATTATTCTACATTTACCCCTGACTAATACAGCTAACCTACACATCCCTGAACACTATGGACATCAATCTGCACACCTTTTGGACTGTGGGAGGAAACCAGAGCACCCGGTGGAAACCCACACAGGCACGGAGAGAATTTGCAAACTCCACACAGACAATCACACGAGGGTGGAATCACTGAGGCTCCATCCCGCCCCCATGTTCAAGCAGGGGGTGTGAGAGCTATTATGAAGAGAAGTTGGGTCGCGGACAGGCCAGGCTCACAGCACAGGAGTGGCTTTGGGTCCAGGAAAGGAATCAGTCAGATCTGGCAGGGTCAGTTGAAGAGGGGTAATCGGGTCAGGTCGATGAGGGAGCATTGATCGGAGTTAGCTATGAGGGTTCCATGAGGGGTCAGAGAGGTGTCTTGCATGTTACTCACTTATGATTGTTGGTGTTGCTGAGTGGACTAATTGAGGGAGTGCAGTGGCAGTTGGGGAGCATCAAAAGGACAGTTATCTAGGTGTAAGACTAAGTTTTAATTTCTAACCTTCCCTGGGTAACTATGAAGCTTAAGGGAAGTAAGCTCCCAGACTTCAATGGCCTCTTATAGAGACTTCCAGGCATATGGAATTGCTTATGGGAATTGCCAATTCCTTGGCCAATTCCCTCACAATCAGCTGCATCAAGAATTCCACATGGTTCCGATGCACAACTGCAGTCTAAACAGCTTTGACAATTGCCTGGCCATTGGAATGTTGGGCCAAGTTCAGAAGGATTAATGTGAAATATTACAATGATAAATATAGTGAAAGAGAAAATATTAAGTGATTTACTATTTTTGAAAGGCAGCATGATGGCTCGGTGGTTAGCACTGCTGCCTCACAATGCCAGGGTCCCAGGTTCAATTCCAGTCTCAGGTGACTGTCTGTGGAGTTTGCACATCCTCCCTGTGTCTGCGTGGGTTTCCTCCGGGTGCTCCCGCTTCCTCCCACAGTCCAAAGATGTGCAGGTTAAATTGACCATGCTAAGTTCCCATAGTGTTCAGGGATGTGCAGGTTTAGTGCAATAGTTAGGGATAAGTGCAGGGGAATGGGTCTAGGAGGGTGTGGGTAAAAGATCTGCTACCCTGCCCAATCACAGCATGGCTACATAAAAAAACACAGAAGCTGGCCTGCAAGACATGGAAATCAAGCCTGCCTACACATACAGAACACACCCACAATGCCCCAATCTTGGCCAAAGTTAAAAATCACACAACACCAGGTTATAGTCCAACAGGTTTAATTGGAAGCACTAGCTTTCAGAGCGCTGCTCCTTGCAACCACCCGATGAAGGAGCGGTGTTGTGTGATTTTTTAACTTTGTACACCCCAGTCCAACACCGGCATCTCCAAACCAATCTTGGCCAAACAGACTAACAAAGAAACTAGACATGGCCAACCTATTCCCAGACCAGAGAATACACTTCCCAAACAGCCTTCACAGTAAAACTCCCAGCTCCAATTAGCACTGAGGTCCCAATACCCTAAGGGCAGGCTCACTTTCCATTGAAACCAATGCCGCATAAACAAAGAGGCAGACTGAGAGACCCTGGAAGACTTTGTTTGCAGGAAGAATACAATGGCACACCTGAATGCCAGGAGAAGGGACACTTACACATATTCACGCGGATGGGAAGTACAATGAAGAATCCTCTAGAAGACAGTCACACCCACTCACGGAGATGGTGTAATCTCCTGTGTCAATTACAAAGGAATTGCTACTGCCAGACATTTGATTAACTTCCATTCAGTTTATTCTTGTTTTAATCACTTTACAATTTTCACCATTGTACTGTAACTGCTTTCCAATTATCACCTTTGTGTTGTGCCCCTATAAAGCATGTCTGCACCTTCAGTTCTGGGAAGAGCACTCTGGCCATCTGTGCAGAGAATCAGTTCTGTGTCAGCCTGGTCAATTTCTCTTCCACAGTATTGCTTTGTTTAATAAACCACTTATCAATTTTGCCACAATCCTCGTTTGTGGTCTCTGGTCTATTGGGCGAAATTTCTCTCTTCGATGGGTCGGTGTGGACTTGTTGGGCCGAAGGGCCTGTTGCCACACTGTAGGGATTTTATATTAAAAAAGAGTATCTCCTCCTCCCATTACCCTGAAACTCACATGTCTCTGCAGCTGGCCTGACAACCCCACCATCCAGCCATAAACCTGACACCTCCTTCCTCACCTCCGCTCTCCTAACCCACCTTGTGGAATCTCTGCTCCCTGTCCGGCCATCGCCAAAAGTGTCAACATAGTAGAGGGGGTGAGGCTGTGTGTGTGTGTGTTGGGGAAAGGTGGGGAAGTATTTTGTGGCATTAGCCAGGGAGCAGATCATGTCTGGGGTGATCATTTTAGGTTGGGGGAGGGGGGGGGGGGGGTGGTGGGGGTGGTGTGATCATTGTCAAATGGGGTGGGAGTGAAGGGGAAGAGGTTCACTTTTGTTGGGTGGATGGATGGGTGAGGTGGGTGTTCACAATGAACAAAGAAATGAGAACAGCGTGAGAATAAATATTCCCAAATGTGACTTTTGGAGTTCTCAGAGAAGACACCTACTGAAGTGAGGAAAGGGTGGATGTGGTTTGATCTCCTCCACCAGTTATCCTGCACTTCAAGGGAACATGATGGAATTTCAGGTACAATCCCCGGTGTACAATCCAGCATTTTTTGTTTTCAGGACAGATTCCAACACCTGGGGTAATTTGCTCCTAAATTTCTGAAGAAGCCAGGTTGGGAATTGCCAGTGAGAAATGCAGGGCTCAGTCCTAACGGTATGGGTCACAATTCTTAAAAACAGTAGACTGAAATGAGAAACAGTTGTCTTAAAACCAGTGTCTGAAAGGGTGGCTGCAGTTTTGACACCCTTTTGCAGGTATAGTGCAAATAATAGTTTGAACAAGCTGTAAGTGTAATTTGAGTTTTACACAATTTCAAACCAAAGGGGTTTTCCGAAGCAGCTTTTGCTGGAACCAGAAGTTGATTAGTTTAGGGGTAGCGACCAATTCTCAATTCCCTGCCAACAACTGTGATTGGTTCCCAGGTAACTCTAAATGATTGCGATTATTCAAGGTCAATCACTTTAGTCAGAGAACATCACCACATGAGTTACTTATGATTTGGAGATGCCGGTGTTAGACTGGGGTGTACAAAGTTAAAAATCACACAACACCAGGTTATAGTCCAACAGGTTTAATTGGAAGCATACTAGCTAGTGGAAGTTAGTGTGCTTCCAATTAAACCTGTTGGACTATAACCTGGTGTTGTGTGATTTTTAACTGAGTTACTTATGATATTGTCCTAGGCCTAACCATTTTCAGCAGCTGATTCTTCACTGACCTTCTCTCCATCAGCACTGGGAATGGTCTCAGATGATTGCACAATGCTCCGCACCATTCACAACGTCTCACATACTGAGGTTGCCTATTTTGAGATGAATTGTTCTTTTGGTAAGCATTCGTTGCACTGTCAGAGCCAATAGTCTGTGCGAATGTAACAGTCAGAGCACACTCCGTGGCCAAGAAGTAGCTTTTCCAAAATATTAGTTACTTGCAATGTTTTCAGTACCTAGGAAAGTTCAAAGGTCACTGGAGGAGTTTAAAGGTGACATTCAATGAGACTGGAAATTGGTGGGCTTGTGAGAGAGAGAACGAGAAAAGTAAACCCAGAATCACAGAATTGTTATGTTGCTGAGTTAGGCCATTCGGTCCATCATATCTGCACCAGCTCTCTGAGCATTTTTAACTTACTGACAATCTTCTGCCTTTGCCCAGTAACCCATACACACTGTTTATTTTAAATAACCATTTAATGCCCTCTTGAATGCCTCAATTGAACCTGCCTCCACCAAATTTCCAACAGGTCATTCCGAATCCTAATTACTTGCTGGGAGTAAATGTTTTCTTTCTCACCTGCATTTGCTTCTTTTTTAAAACAGTTTAAAACTATAAGCCTGTGCCTATAACCCTGTGGCTATAACCCTGTGCTTCTTGATCCTTATTTGAGCAGTACACATTTGTCCCTATCCTGTTTAAACCTCATGATTTTGAAAACATGTATACAATCCCCTCTTAGCCTTCTCCTCTCCAAAATAACTTGCAACTTTTCCAATCTTTCCTTATAAGTGAAGTCCCTGTTCCCGGAACCATTCTTGTAAAACTCTTCTGCAGTCTCTTCAATTCCTGCACATCCTTCTTTTTTGTGTAGTGCCCAGAACTGTACACAGTACTTCAGCTGAGGTCTAACCAGTGACTTATGTAAATTCACCATGACCTCCCTGCTCTTGTACTTAATGCTCCTATCAATGAAGCCCAGGTCATTGTACAAATTTATTAACAGCTTTCTTTAGCTGTTCTTTAGTGACTTAGGTGCATAAACACCCAGGTCCGTCTGCTCCTGCGCACCTTTTAGAAAAGTTCCCCTTTTTTCATATTTTTGTGCCAAAGCATTTCACTTCATACTTCTCCACACAGAATTTCACCTGCCATTTGTCCATGATCTTTTGGAGTTCCACACTGTCCTTCTCACAGTTTACAATTCTCCTAGGATTTTTGTCATCTCCAAACTTTGAAATTTCCCTCTGCATACTAGGATCTAGACCATTCTTCCATATGAGGAAAAGCAAAGGTCCCAATCCTGAACCCAGGGAGCTCCACTACAAACCGACTTCCAACCTGAAAATTACCCTTTCACCATTTATTTTTGTTTCCTATCCCTCAATGAATTTTGCTACAGTCACCTTTATTACAAGGCCCACACTTCCATTTGTTTTGTGCCATTGCATCAAAAGCCTTTTAGAATTCTATGTACACTATATCAACAGCTTTGCTCAACTCTTCCAGTAACCCCTTGAGAAAATTCCAGCAAGTTAGTTGGACACAAATTTCCCTGAAGAAATCCATGCTGACTCTTTTGAATCGATGTACAATTTTCCTATGTGGTGGTTAAGTGTGTTCTGAATAATTGTTTCTAGAATGATTCTCACCACCAAAGTATCAAGTTGTTGGATGAAGCTCACTCTGACCAGACATCCAGTGCTGTGACATCTTAGATATCCTCCCCTACTGCTTGGACAAAATAACCATGTACAAAAAAACTCACAATGAATTCCAGTGACTTGTTTTAAAAGTGCTAGGAAAGCAATGGAATGACATGGTTCTGTCAATGAGAAACCTCAACAGCAGTTGGATGTTGCTATGTTTTCAGAACTCAGTAATAGGTTCTGAGGAAGGGTCACCTGACCCGAAACGTTAACTCTGATTTCTCTTCATTGATGCTGCCAGACCTGTTGAGCTTTGCCAGCAACTTCTGCTTTTGTTTGAGAACAGGTTCTAAAATCTGAGTTGGCGGTTTGTCTCAGACCCTCCATCTCTGTCTCCAAGTTACTGACTGGAAAGAAGCTGACACTTTGCCTGTAAGAAGGAAAACATTTGGACCCAGCTCACCAAGGAATTATTATTGGACACTGACTTCTAAGAAGTTACACCTCATGGTGAACTAATTTTGTAATACCACTGGACTTACCTTGGTGTTACTGGATGGGAGGATGAGCTCTATGTTGTCTGATGGGTGTGTAGGGAAAAGAGAGACCCTGTTTCCAGGTGAGGAATGGGAAAGACAAGGCTCTCATCCTCCCTTACAAGCACTGACCCTTAAAAGACTGTGGTCAAAATTGTGGAGCTGGTGCCTGAGAATAAGTGACAGACTGTGTGAGCGACTAAGTGGGTGGGAAAGAGAGAGAGAGAGAGAGCACTTGTGTTATTTTTCACAGTTAGTGCATCAGTAAATCTTTAACAGACAGTGCATGTGAACTGAGGGTATGAAGGTCCCGTACCCTGTCTTACCCCATGGTCACTTGAAGCATGACAGTGTACAGGAAGCACGCTACTGAATTATAATCTCACGTATTTGTATCATAGTTAGCTGTAATAAGCTTCTGTTCGACTCCTCAATACCATGATGTCCACACCCTGTTTCTTACTTTATGAAGGATGTAACATAAGCATTGCTGCATCAACTAAGTTCCGAGGCAAACTCATATCAGAGAGAGAGAGAGAGACAAAGAGAGAGAGAGACAGTGTCACTGAGAAGGAGAGAGGAAGTGTTCACATGAAAGAGATTATGAGAGAGAGAGAGAGAGAAAGAGAGAGTGACAATGCCAGTAAAAGAGAAAGTAAGTGACAGTTAGTCTCATTTACCTTATCTTCAATAGGTAGAGTTCAAATGTTGTTCACGTAAAATTCTGTGTCCTATGTCACCCTGTCCTTATGAGCAATGTATTGAATTGATTGTCTTCCTCACCTGGGAATGGTAGCATTAGTTTCTGGAGCATTGACTTAGTGAGCCTCTTAATGGCAGGGTTATCTATTTGACTCAAACTCCTGGTCCTGCTGACTCCACCTTAGAATTAGAACTAGAACTAGATTTTATTGTCACATGCACTCAAGTACAGGGATAACGAGTACAGTGAAATGTTTACAATGTCAACCCTCATGCTGCCATCTTAGGTACAAAATCACAGGTAAAAAGGAGAAAAATAAAGACGCAAGTTAAAAGTTCAGCAGTACAGTTGTTCCCATTACAAAGGAATGAATGAGAAATAAAGTTAAAAATTCCAAGTTATTGTCCTTCTCGAGCTATGGGTCTGCAGTCACTCTACGAGGATTTCCCCATGAGGGCTTGATCTTCCTCCCCCTGCACTGGGCTTGATCTCTCCCACACTGGCCTCTCTCTCTCCCTCCCTGCACCGGCTCGATCTCTCCCACACTGGCCTCTGTCTCTCCCTCCCTGCACCGGCTTGATCTCTCCAACATTGGCCTCTCCCTCCCTCCCTCCCCCTGCACTGGGCTCGATCTCTCCCACACTGGCCTCCCTCCCTCCCTCCCTGCACCGGCTCGATCTCTCCCACACTGGCCTCTCTCTCTCCCTCCCTGCACCGGCTTGATCTCTCCCACACTGGCCTCTCTCTCTCCCTCCCTGCACCGGCTCGATCTCTCCCACACTGGCCTCTGTCTCTCCCTCCCTGCACCGGCTCGATCTCTCCCACATTGGCATCTCTCTCCCTCCCTCCCCCTGCACTGGGCTCGATCTCTCCCACACTGGCCTCTCTCTCTCTCTCCCTCCCTGCACCGGCTCGATCTCTCCCACACTGGCCTCTCTCTCTCTCTCCCTCTCCCTCCCCCTGCACTGGGCTTGATCTCTCCCACACTGGCCTCTCTCTCCCCACCCGCACTGGGCTCGATCTCTCCTACACTGGCCTCTCTGTGTCCCCCGGCACTGGGCTCGATCTCTCCCACACTGGCCTCTCTCTCTCCCCCCCTGCACTGGGCTCGATCTCTCCCACACTGGCCTCTCTCTCTCGCTCCCTCCCCCTGCACTGGGCTTGATATCTCCCACACTGGCCTCTTTCTCTCCCTCCCTCTGCACTGGGCTCGATCTCTCCCACACTGGCCTCTGTCTCTTCCCCCCCTGCAATGGGCTCGATCTCTCCCACACTGGCCTCTCTCTCTCCCCCCCTGCACTGGGCTCGATCTCTCCCACACTGGCCTCTGTCTCTTCCCCCCTGCAATGGGCTCGATCTCTCCCACACTGGCCTCTCTCTCTCCCCCGCTGCACTGGGCTCGATCTCTCCCACACTGGCCTCTGTCTCTTCCCCCCCTGCACTGGGCTCGATCTCTCCCACACTGGCCTCTCTCTCTCTCTCCCCCGCTGCACTGGGCTCGATCTTTCCCACACTGGCCTCTCTCTCTCTCTCTCCCCCCTGCACTGGGCTCGATCTGTCCCACACTGGCCTCTCCCTCTCTCCCCCCCCCTGCAATGGGCTCGATCTCTCCCATGCTGGCCTCTGTCTCTCCCCCCCTGCAATGGGCTCGATCTCTCCCACACTGGCCTCTCTCTCTCCCCCCCCCCTGCAATGGGCTCGATCTCTCCCACACTGGCCTCTGTCTCTCCCCCCCTGCACTAGTCTCCATTTCTCCCGGATTGGGCTCAATCTCTCTGCCCCCTGCACTAGGCTGGATCTCTCTCCCCTGCATTGGTCTCCATTCTCCCAGACAGGGCTCAATCCCTACTCCCAACACTGGGCTCGATCTTCCTCTCTCCCCACATTGGGCTCTATCTCTCCCCACCCTGGGCTCTCTCTCTCCCCCCCACGCTGGGCTTGATCTTTTGATCCCGGTGCATCTGTGTTGCCGTCTCACTGCCCTCTGTTATCAGGGCTCACCAGCTGCCTCACCACAGCCTGACACAGTGCCCGCTCTGGCGCTGCTCTGGGCCCCCAGCTGTTCCCACAATGCCGTTGCCTGCCAGGATTCTGCCTAAGCGCACCAGCCACTTCATGGCTGATCGCTAAAGTCCCTGCTCCAGGCCCCCAGCCACTGCCATCACTGCCATGATCTTCACAACGGTAACTACAACTTGTACAATTGATTTCCCCCATCCCTTTCCAACTGTAACTGACTCACACAGTTGAATAATCTGATTTAAAACTTTACTCTCCATCTGAGTATTTTAAACTTAAAATATATCTTTCTGCTAAGGAAATATTGCTACAAAAGGCAACAATTTTTTTTTAAACTAGAAGAGAAACTGCATCTGAGGAACATAGATATGTAATGTGTGGAAGGAGTGAGGAACAAACCCCTCAACAATCTTACACTTCTGGCATCAGTCACCCCTGACAATTACACTTGAGTGATTCGAAATTAATGTGACCTTCTTTGTCATTCTCCAACTTCTGGTCCTTTAACCAAGTTTCTCACATTGACCTGGATAAAATATGGCATATGTACATCATAATAATGGACTATCTAGCATCAATTAACATCCCTCGGATTTTAAATTTTTTTGTGTTTAGATTTCCCAGCCATTCTCAAGTGCTCAGTTGAATGGCTGAATTCATATAATGTGGGGTTTTAAAATTAAAATTCCATATTGAAAGCACAATTTACAAGTTACAGGGTTTTTTTGATAATGTTTCTCAATAATAGCACATATCACTTTAGCATCTTCCCACCAGTCTCAAAACAAAACCCAGGAAAGTATACATATGATGGGAGGAGCAACGATTGTAAATATAATGATGTAGTTTAATTCTCCATGGCACAATCCTTTCCCCAGAGCAACCTTAATATGATGTACAATAACGACATTAATAATGGCAATTGGTACTCCAAATTTTACACTTGTTCCTATTTTATGCTCACTTGATCTTATAGTGGCTCAGTGGATTAGTGCTGCTGCCTTATAGTACTAGGGACCCCGATTCAACTCCAGCCTCGAGTAGTTGGCTGTTTGGCATTTTCCTCCTGTGGGTGTGCTCTAGTTTCCTTCCCACAGTCCAAAGATGTGCAGGTTAGCTGTATTAGCCATTGGAAATTGCCAATAGTGTGCAATTAGGCGGATTAGCCATGGGAAATGCAGGATTACAGGGATGGGTGGGATGCTCTATAGAAGAGCTGAATAGCCTGCTTCCACACTGTAGTGATTCTATGATCTAACTGTTCAAATATTCCAATAAATTATTTTCACTTCCTTTTTCCCACATCCTGTCCTGTACATTAGATCCAAGCCCATCACCTGCTCCATCATTAACCTGTAGATTAACTCTGATAATCAATTTAGATTTATGGTTCCATTTAGTGACAGCTTGACTTAGCTTCAGAATTGTGGCTGAATGACTCCTTCGATATGTATAAAGCCCGGTCATTCAGCACAGAAACAAAACCTTTGGTCCAACTTGTCCATGTTGACCAGGTTTCCTAAACTTCCTAAACTATTCCCACCTGCCAGCATTTGGCCCATATCCCTCTTAACCCTTCCTATTCATATTACCATCCAGATGCCTTTTAAATGCTGTAATTGTACCAGCCTCCACCACTTCCTCTGACAGCACATTCCACACATGCACCACTCTTTGCATGAAAACATTGCCTCTCGGGTCCCTCTTAAATCGTTCCCCTCTCACCTTAAATCTATGCTTTCTGGTTTTGGACTCCCCTATCCTGGGGGAAAGACCGTGACTATTCACCCTATCCATGTCCCTCACACTTTCATAAGATCACCCCTCAGGCTCCAGGCAAAATAGTCCCAATAGACCCCGACTGCAGGGTTGAGTCATAAAGTCATACAGCACAGAAACAGATCCTTCAGTCCAACCAGTTCATGCCAACCATAGTCCCAAGCTAAACTAATCCCACTTGCCTATGCTTGGTGCACATCACTCCAAACCTTTCCTATCCACCTACTTATCCAAATGTCTTTTAAACATTGAAACTGTACCTGCATTCACCACTTCCTCAGGAAGCTGATTCCACACATGAACCGTTCTCTGTCTAAAAAATGAAATTGTCCCTCATGTTTTTTTTTAAATCTATCTCCTCCCACTTTGACAATTTGTTCTCTAGTCTTGAAATCCCCCACCCGAGAGAAAGGGCACCTTAACCATGCCCCTCATGACTTTATAAACTTCTATAAGTTCACCTCTCAACCTCCTATGCTCCAGTGAAAAAAAGTCCCAGCCGATCCAACCTCTCCTTATAACTCAAACCCTGTATTCCTAGCAACATCTTGGTAAATCTCTTCTGCCTAATCATAAAATTAGTGAATGGTTCCAGCACAATGACAATCCAATCAGCCTGCTAACCCTGTGCTGGTTCTCTGCAAGAAAAAATTATTTAATGCCATTCTCCCTGCTCCCTCCCTATAACACTCTGGACTGTTTTCTTTAAGTGCATTTACTATTCTTTCTTGATAGTCACAATTAAATTTGCAACGGATTCCACATACTCACTACTTATCGCATCTTTTTGTTACTTTGCCTTGATTTTGAACCCCTCCATCAAATCTTCTCACAACCCTCTCTTCACAAAGGATAAGCACCCCAACCTCTCCAATGCATCCTTGCAACTGAAGCCACTTAGCCCTGGAACCATATTTGTTAATCTTAACTGCCCCCTGTTTAATTCAGTCACATGCTGACTAAAGAGTGGAGCCTAAAAATTGACATAGTACTCCAGTTATACAAAACCGTATTTCGTAAAAGTTAATATGAACTGCTGAAATGTCTGCATTCAATATATTTAAAGTTATCTGAAGCCTGTATTTATACTGCAACTATAACAACATTTGACAGTAAAATAGCTTTGCACCACCACACGTTGCAGTGCTAATATAGCCTAACTGGCAGGAGGCAGTTTGTTCTGAAAAGTGAATGTAATAGCAGCTGGGATTTCCAAACTTTGAAACTCACCACTCGAATTTTCCACCAATTCAGAAAACTGTCAGTAGACTGTAACTGACCCTCACTGAAAAATGAAGGCAAGCAATTCCAGTGAATCCTTTGAAATATGGTAATTCAAAACCTTTGCTACGTTTTGTCTATCTGCCTGCGATCAAACTCCAAATGTTGGGGGTGGGGTGGGGGGGGAGTAATTAATGTAATGGGGATAAGCACCTCTTTGTAGTAATAGGCGCCCTGTACAATCAATGGAATCTCAGTGCAGCATCCAATCTCCAACTCAGGAGATCACAGCCTGCTGGTGCTCACAGCTCCTCAACAACAATGTCCATAAGTGGCATAGGAAGACTTACGGACAATAACATAGACAACTGGGAAACCGTTACCAATGACTGTGACCCCTGGGCTTTTCAGCTACACCCATTTGAGTTGATGATGATTTGATTTATTTATTGTCTTGTGTCTCTTGTTACAAAATACAGTGAAAAGTGTCGTATAGTATCGCCACTCTCCAGTGCCACCTTAAAACACAGAAAAACAAACCAAAACATGGAATATAAAGGCAGAAAGGTGAAGAAACAAAGAGGCTGTTCAAGTTTACAGTTCTTCTTGTAAAGGACTGCCTTGGGCCATGGCTCAGGTGGACAGGCACGAGTCCCTTTCGCCACTGGAATGAAAGTCACTACCCTTTGGCACCATCTTGTCTCCAATGATGCCCTCGCCACTGTGTCCTTGCAGGACATCACTGATGCAGGCACCATCAATGCTGCCTGGTACCACACCAGCCCAAACCATGACTCTGCCACCATGAGTCTGCTTCGGGCCTACCTTGCTGATGCTGCAGATGTTGCAGGGTCTCACACTGGACCCAAACCCACCTCTGCCACAGCCTCCCTGAATTTGTGCTGGAAACCGAAACTCACCTCCACAGCAGCAGCTATGAGCGGGTACTTGGACCGTCTCGATGATGCAGAAGCCACCGGGAACCCAAATCTGCCTCCAATGCCGCCATGAGTCTGGGCTGCTGGGCCCACTCACTGCCGCCAATGCCATCGCCATGATTGAACCATTTTAGTGGAACAATGGAAGAGATGAGGAGAAATGGCAGGTTTGGATGGCTAAGCAAAGAATACAGAAATAATAGAGGCTCTGAAGTCTGCACATTCGCTGTCCATTGTCTTCACCTGTGCCAATTGAGTGTCCTGTGTCACACCAGGAGATGGTTAATACACATCATACCACCAATATGAAAGTTTGTCAGCCTGGATCTTGTACTCTTGCACTTTATTTGAAATTGATAGCAGTATTAAAACCAAAAGGCCAGTCAGTGCTTGTGGTGACTTGGGCCTGCAATTCTCAAATCTTTTGGTTGTTGAAAAGATCTCTGTGAGGCAGGGTGAGATATGAATTGTTAAATTGATTTTCAAACAGCAAGTGGTTGTTTCTGGGTTCCAGCTGTAATATTAATGCCATCACTAACTTCAAACCTCTCTTTATAAGTATAAAAAATTATGGCATTCTACCTTGTCGGTGTGTGCTAGCTTGCTACTCTAGCTTGGGAAGTGATGGGAAAGAACCATCCAGTGAGGATAGTTAGTAGGGAGTTCCATTTGAAGCTCCATATATTAGATTTGGGAGAGTGTATGGAAAATCAAGCCCAATTATTCCTGAAGTCATCAAGAATATGGTAATTTGATTAAACAACCAAATTGCATAATTTATTCTAAATGTGTCAGTCAGATTAAAAGAATATGTGCTCCATTAACAAAACAAAATCTATTTATTTTAATCAAACAGTTGTTAACTAATGGCAAAATGAATCATTTGCAACTTATAACTCCATAACTTTAACTTTGCCTATTTAAAATGACTCATAAACAGACAAACAGACAAGACAAAATACAAATAACACAAGTGGGGAATGGAAAATGGAAATGGCAGTTACAGATACATTGATTCTCAGATTTTCATTTGCTGGTTTAACTCTTTCAGTGTCTCTGGATATATAATCTTTTTCCCATTTTCCTTTCAATAGGGGATTTGCAGAAAGAGCATCTCGCAGAGGAAATATGAGAGAGAGTAATTAATTTCTTGGAATTTTCTTTGACATCTCCATACAGAAGCTGCTTTCTCTCTTCAGGTTAGTCATTTCTTCTGAATGTATCTGAAGTAGTTCTGCCCCTATTGAAGGTACAGGACATCTATGCTTCTTACAGCATTTCAATCAAGATCTCCAATGCATCATCTGAATGGCTTAGTGCATGGTCAGTAATTGTTGTCTCTCTCACAGCATATTATTCAGAATGATCTCAACATTAACAGCATCCACAACACACCTTACCTTTAAGAGATGTGGGTCAGTTTTACTATGTACTCATTATGTTAGGATCCCCCTGTTGATACGACCAACTCAACTTATTTCCTTTATCATCCTTCCTCGGCTTCAAAAGAAAGAATTTTCAGTTTGCAAGGGCAAATTGCAGTCATTGTCAAAAGTCAAAATTGACCCATTCTTTATTGAAGATATGGTGCACGTCATTAACATTGTCTTTATTTTCACTTATCTTTGTGATGACTCATTGAAAAGAAATTTATTGTCTTAACTCCACCAGAATAATGGTACTGAGTAAACCAAGGACTGGGCACTGACATCAAAACACTTAAAATTGGGAGGCAACTGTCTGTGTGGAGTTTGCACATTCTCCCCGTATCTGCGTGGGTTTCCTTTGGGTGCTCCGGTTTCCTCCCACAGTCTAAAGATGTGCAGTTTAGGCGAATTGGCCATGCTAAATTGCCCGTTGTGTTAGGTGAAGGGATAAATGTAGGGGAATGGGTCTGGGTGGGTTGCTTTTTGGAGGGTCGGTGTGGAGTTGTTGGGCCGAAGGGCCTCTTTCCACACTGTAAGTAATCTAATCTAATCTAATCTAATCAGGTAAAATTGTTAATGACTCCAAGATTGGTGTCTCAGTCTCATTCTTCATGGTTTTTACATTAAGCAAATGTTTGTATTTAACAAGCAGACAAACCTGTTTCATAGAACAATGTAACATTTAATGCAACCAATACAATATGGGATATTTAAGAGAGATATTATCTTCAGGAAAGTCACCTCATTAATTGTTAGCTGCAAATTCAGTCCAATGAAGATTAATGTATCCACCAGGAGAACTATTTCAGCCTTTCAAATTTCATTTCATTGTTAACTGCGTTTTTATATATTTGAGTTTTCAATTTGAGTTTCCCCTTGAATGGTGTCAATTTGATTAACTCCATGTATTATTTCCAACTTCATATAGTTTCTCAAATCTACAGATGAAAGTTTTGTTCCATTTATCACTGTGAGTGTCACATCCTTGGTTCCAGACTTTTCTTATTTCCATCAGGAATAAACTATAGAATATCTTCTCTGTCTGGCTGCCATATCAACTTTTAATAAACTCTTTCCTATTTTACAAATCAACAAATGTCTCCTCCAACAAAAGTACTGTTTTTCTTTGCAGAGTTGCAGTACTACAGGTGCTAGTTATTCTTTAATATCTCACTTAAGTATTCGGATCCTTGTGTGCAACTTGACAATGAGTGTTGACACAGTATTCACGCTCTGGTGAATTAGAACTCAGCCCGATCATGTCTGCTCCAGGCAATCACACTGTTTCGATGTATTAAAGCCTTGCTGGATGATAATTGGAAGCAGAAGTCTTGACTGTTTATTTCCTCTTTAGCCCAAGGGTTCTACAGTCATATGTTAGACTTTACTGCAATCCAAGCTGAGGCTAACTAAACACAGGGTAAAAACTATGACTGCAGATGCTGGAAACCAGATTCTGGATTAGTGGTGCTGGAAGAGCACAGCAGGTCAGGCAGCATCCGAGTAGCAGTAAAATCGACGTTTCGGGCAAAAGCCCTTCATCAGGAATACAGGCCTGGAGCCTGGAGCGTGGAGAGATAAGCTAGAGGAGGGTGGGGGTGGGGAAAAAGTAGCATAGAGTACAATAGGTGAGTGGGGGTGGGATGAAGGTGATAGGTAAGGGAGGAGAGGGTGGAGTGGATAGGTGGAAAAGGAGATAGGCAGGTAAGACAGGTCATTGGGACAGTGCTGAACTGGAAGTTTGGAACTAGGGTGAGGTGGGGGAAGGGGAAATGAGGAAACTGTTGAAGTCCACATTGATGCCCTGGGGTTGAAGTGTTCCGAGCCGGAAGATGAGGCGTTCTTCCTCCAGGCGTCTGGTGGTGAGGCAGCGGCGGTGAAGGAGGCCCAGGACCTCCATGTCCTCGGCAGAGTAGGAGGGGGAGTTGAAATGTTGGGCCACGGGGCGGTGTGGTTGATTGGTGCGGGTGTCCCGGAGATGTTCCCTAAAGCGCTCTGCTAGGAGGCGTCCAGTCTCCCCAATTTAGAGGAGACCGCACCGGGAGCAACGGATACAATAAATGATATTGGTGGATGTGCAGGTAAAACTTTGATGGATGTGGAAGGCTCCTTTAGGGCCTTGGATGGAGGTGAGGGAGGAGGTGTGGGCACAGGTTTTGCAATTCCTGCAGTGGCAGGGGAAGGTGCCAGGTGAGTTGTAGGGGGGGTGTGGACCTGACCAGGTAGTCACGGGGGGAACGGTCTTTGCGGAAGGTGGAAAGGGGTGGGGAGGGAAATATATCCCTGGTGGTGGGGTCTGTTTGGAGGTGGTGGAAATGTCGGCAGATGATTTGGTTTATGCGAAGGTTGGTAGGATAGAAGGTGAGCACCAGGGCGTTCTATCCTTGTTACGGTTGGAGGGGTGGGGTCTGAGGGCGGAGGTGCGAGATGTGGACGAGATGCGTTGGAGGGCATCTTTAACCACGTGTGAAGGGAAATTACGGTCTCTAAAGAAGGAGGCCATCTGGTGTGTTCTGTGGTGGAACTGGTCCTCCTGGGAGCAGATACAGCGGAGGCGGAGGAATTGGGAATACAGGATGGCATTTTTGCAGGAGGTAGGGTGGGAAGAGGTATAATCCAGGTAGCTGTGGGAGGCGGAGGGTTTTTAAAAATGTCAGTGTCAAGTCGGTCGTCATTAATGGAGATGGAGAGGTTCAGGAAGGGGAGGGAGGTGTCAGATATGGTCCAGGTAAATTTAAGGTCAGGGTGGAATGTGTTGGTGAAGTTGATGAATTGCTCAACCTCCTCGCAGGAGCATGAGGTGGCGCCAATGCAGTCATCAATGTAGCGGAGGAAGAGGTAGGGAGTGGTGCCGGTGTAATTACGGAAGATCGACTGTTCTACGTAGCCAACAAAGAGACAGGCATAGCTGGGGATCGTATGTGTGCCCATGGCTACCACTTTGGTCTGGAGGAAGTGGGAGGATTCGAAGGAGAAATTGTTAAGGGTGAGGACCAGTTTGGCCAAACGAATGAGAGTGTCGGTGGAAGGGTACTGTTGGGGCCGTTGGGAGAGGAAAAAATGGAGGGCTTGGAGGCCCTGGTCATGGCGGATGCAGGTGTAGAGGGATTGGATATCCATGGTGAAGATGAGGCATTGGGGGCCGGGGAAAAGGAAATCTTGGAGGAGGTGGAAGGCGTGGGTGGTGTCTCGAACGTATGTGGGGAGTTCCTGGACTAGGGGGGATAGGACAGTGTCGAGGTAGGTAGAGATGAGTTCAGTGGGGCAAGAGCATGCTGAGACAATGGGTCGGCCAGGGTGGTCAGGCTTGTGGATCTTGGGAAGGAGGTAGAACCGGGCAGTGCGGGGTTCCTGGACTATGAGGTTGGAAGCTGTGGGTGGGAGATCTCCTGAGGTGATGAGGTTCTGTACGCACCAATGAATTTAATACACGCCGTGACGTCGAACACTTCTTCCGCCGCCTCCACCTCCGAGCTTACTTTCACAATCAGGACTCCCGCCCACCTTCCGAGGACCCCTTTGCCCACCTCCAACACACTGCATCCACTTGGACACCCCGCGCTGGCCTATTACCTGCCCTCAACCTCTTCATTTCCAACTGCTGCCGGGACATTAACCGCCTCAACCTGTCGACCCCCCTCCCCCAATCCAACCTCTCACCCTCACAATGCACAGCCCTCCAATCCCTCTGCTCTAATCCCAACCTCACCATTAAGCCAGCGGATAAAGGGGGCGCAGTGGTAGTCTGGCTCACTGACCTCTACACCGCTGAAGCCAAATGCCAACTCGAGGACACCTCTTCCTACCGCCCCCTCAACCATGACCCCACCCCGCATCACCAAACCATCATCTCCCAGACCATACAGAACGCCCCTGGTGCTCACCTTCCACCCTACCAACCTTCGCATAAACCAAATCATCCACCGACATTACCGCCACCTCCAAACGGACCCCACCACCAGGGATATATTTCCCTCCCCACCCCTTTCCGCCTTCCGCAAAGACCGTTCCCTCCAGGTCCACACCCCCCTACAACCCACCCTCCCATCCTTGCACCTTCCCCTGCTACCGCAGGAATTGCAAAACCTGTGCCCACACCTCCTCCCTCACCTCCATCCAAGGCCCTAAAGGAGCCTTCCACATCCAGCAAAGTTTTACCTGCACATCCACCAATATCATTTATTGTATCCATTGCTCCCGATGAGGTCTCCTCTACATTGGGGAGACTGGACGCCTCCTAGCAGAGCGCTTTAGGGAACATCTCTGGGACACCCGCACCATCAACCTTACCACCCTGTGGCCCAACATTTCAACTCCCCCTCCCACTCTGCCGAGGACATGGAGGTCCTGGGCCTCCTTCACCGCCGCTCCCTCACCACCAGACGCCTGGAGGAAGAACGCCTCATCTTCCGGCTCGGAACACTTCAACCCCAGGGCATCAATGTGGACTTCAACAGTTTCCTCATTTCCCCTTCCCCCACCTCACCCTAGTTCCAAACTTCCAGCTCAGCAGTGTTCCCATGACCTGTCCTACCTTCCTATCTTCTTTTCCACCTATCCACTCCACCCTCCTCCCTGGCCGATCACCTTCATCCCCTCCCCCACTCACCCATTGTACTCTATGCTACTTTCTCCCCACCCCACCATCCTCTAGCTTATCTCTCCACGCTTCAGGCTCTCTGCCTTTATTCCTGATGAAGGGCTTTTGCTCGAAACGTCGATTTTACTGCTCCTCGGATGCTGCCTGAACTGCTGTGCTATTCCAGCACCACTAATCCAGGAGCGAACTCAACACAGTCCAGTGATTAAAATTTGGACCTTTGAATCATTATTAGACTCAAAACAGCTGTGTCAACTCTGTGTCAGTATGAACATTTCTGCTTAGTATCTTTCATGAATGCACTATCTCTGCACTTCATTTATTTCTTTGACAAATTTGTAACCAGGGTGCAGGGATAACTGTATCATTGCATTTCTGAAACCTTCTTACTTTTATTTCAAAGTTAGAAGGTTTTTCCTACACTTCTGTTATGACCAGCGCAATGTTGCATAAGTTGTTGTGGTCCAAGTTGGAGTATCCCAAATTGTTGAAGAATCCAGGTCAGGACGGGTGAACTGTCTTCCCCCCATTTATTCATCCAGCCCCTTGGTTGGTCATAACAAGATCAATTTACAAAAAATCCCTTTCTCCAACAGCAAACGCATTTATATTTTCAAATGAACAAATTGAACCAGGTATTCTTGAACATCATGACTTAGTGACATTCTCCTGCCTTCTCCCATATGTTGTTTCTCTTTAAAGAACCATCTATTACCCCTCCTGAATGCCTCAATTATACCTGCAGATGCTGGAGATCAGAGATGGAAATGTGTTGCTGGAGAAGCGCAGCAGGTCAGGCAGCATCTAGGGAACAGGAGAATCGACGTTTCGGGCATTAGCCCTTCTTGAAGAAGGGCTAATGCCCGAAACGTCGATTCTCCTGTTCCCTAGATGCTGCCTGACCTGCTGCGCTTCTCCAGCAACACATTTCCATCAATTATACCTGCCTCCACCACAATTTCAGGCAGTGTATTCCAGACTGTCACCACTTGATATGTGAAAACATATTTGCTCTCTTCAATTTGTTTCTTTTGCAAATCTGCTCCCTCTCGTTTTTGATCCTTTTATGATTTGGAACAGTTTCTCCCTATGCACTCTACTAGCCCCCAAATGATTTTGAAGTGAATCCAAAACATTGATAAAAGCTGAAGTATATGCAAGTCAGTCTCTGGGTCCTTTGTGAAGAGTAGATCATAGGATCACAGGACCCCTACAGTGCAGAAGGAGGTCATTTGGCCCATTGAGTCTGCACTGAGCCTCCAAAGAGCATGCCACCCATCCCCTGCCATATCACATAGTACCACCTTTCCCATGGCTAATCCACTAGTCTACACATCCCTGGACACTACAGACAATTTCACCATGACCAATCCACCTAACCTGCACATCCTTGGAAGGAAACCAGAGCACCTGGAGGGAACTCACACAGACATGCAAACTCCACACAGACAATTGCCCAAGGGAGGAATCGAACCCAGGTCCCTGGTGCTGTGAGGCAGCAGTGCTGACAACTGAGCCACCGTGCCACTCTACAGATAATGGAGCGTTAGTCAATGAACAGTTGCGTTTCAGATTGTTGGCTTGACACATGAGTTGAAATGCTTTTGTCCTGCTTTCTTTTGATGGTAGCTGGCTTCCAGCACTCAGAGTGAGAGAGTCCTTTACCTTCAAATCAGGGGTAACCAGTGGATGGGGTTTCGAATGTGGCTTTCACATTACACTAGTTCTTGAATGACAAGTATGTCAATCCATTGGTACACTTGGACAGTTAGTCTCTTCCACGAGCACACCAGAGCTGAATTGGCTTTCAATCCCCATTCTTCAAATTCTTGAAAGGGGAACACACAAGAATATTATTCTCCAATTACATTCACAGTCTGAGGTAATTCTCAGAAGATTACAGTTCAGTTTGTGGTGCATTTCTCCCTTTTAAGTCAATCCCTTTCAAGTTTCCTTGACACTTCACAATGTGTAACCTTCCAGGGCCTCTCTTATGACAGTCAATGAATTTAGAACAGCAATCATCATACAGCTGCATGTCCTTTCTCTATATAACAAAGTATACGTTTTAATTCAAAGTTCAATCTGTCTATTAATAATTTGGGGTTATGATCCACGGTCCTGACATTTTGGCTACATACCTGTTTAGACTGTAGCAATTACTGTGTCTGGAACAGCTCAATCCTATACAAGCTATGTATCATGATGAATTTCAAGCTATGTTTCATGAGACTAGAATTCTCTCGAGCTCAGCCTAATTTACATTCCCAAATTCTACAAGATTATGTTGCTGGTTTATTTAATTCAATCAATCAAAAAGCTGCCTCAATCAACTTTTGATATCTTCTGCTGTCAAGGAAGAGAACTCCACACTCTATGATCCTCTGAGGGAACTACATTCTCCATATCTCAATCTTAAATGGCTGGCGTCTGATTTGGAAACAGTATGCTTGGGTTTTAGCCTCCTCCACAGTAGGAAGCAAACCCTCAGCATCACCCTGTCAAGTCTCCCCATGATCTGATATGTTTCAATAAGATCATCCCTCATTCATCAAAATTGAAATAGGGAAAGGCTCAAACTGTTTGAACTTTCTTTACTCTAAGAATGAGTAGAGTCAATGTTCGCTGAACTATTTTAATCAGCCTACTGTAAAATACCCCGAGAACATGTGGGATTTGAACTCAGATCCTCTGGCTCAGAGGTAGGGACATTACCAACTGACCCATTGTTTCAAGCACAATATATTCCATGCGTTCATCATAGTGAAAACAAACTCACAATATTTAACCTAATTCATTTTGCTTTATTACCTTGAAACCTCTGTGGACTAAAATAGTTTTCAAAAAGGCACTACTCACCAAAAATGGATCTTGTGAGCACCTGAGAAGTCATAGTGTCATCGAGATGTACAGCATGGAAACAGACTCTTCGGTCCAACCCGTCCATGCCGACCAGATATCCCAACCCAATCTAGTCCCACCAGCCAGCACCTGGCCCATATCCCTCCAAACCCTTCCTATTCATATACCCATTCAAATGCCTCTTAAATGTTACAATTGTACCAGCCTCCACCACATCCTCTGGCAGCTCATTCCATACACATATCACCCTCTGTGTGAAAAGGTTGCCCCTTAGGTCTCTTTTATATCTTTCCCCTCTCACCCTAAATCTATGCCCTCTAGTTCTGGACTCCACAACCTCAGGGAAAAGACTTTGCCTATTTATCCTATCCATGCCCCTCATAATTTTGTAAACCTTTATAAGGTCACCCCTCAGCCACCGACGTTCCAGGGAAAACAGCCCCAGTCTGTTCAGCTTCTCCCTATAGCTCAAATCTTCCAACCCTGGCAACATCCTTGTAAATCTTTTCTGAACCCTTCAACTTTCACAACATCTTTCCGATAGGATGGAGACCAGAATTGCATGCAATATTCCAACAGTGGCCTAATCAATGTCCTGTACAGCCGTACCATGACCTCCCAACTCTTATACTCAATACTCTGACCAATAAAGGAAAGCATACCAAATGCCTTCTTCACTATCCTATCTACCTGTGACTCCACTTTCAAGGAGCTATGTACCTGCACTCCAAGCTCTCTTTGTTCAGCAACACTCCCTCGAATCTTACCATTAAGTGTGTAAGTCCTGCTAAGATTTGCTTTCCCAAAATGCAGCACCTCGCATTTATCGGAATTAAACTCCATCTGCCACTTCTCAGCCCATTGGCCCATCTGGTCCAGATCCTGTTGTAATCTGAGGTAACCCTCTTCGCTGTCCACTATACCTCCAATTTTGGTGTCATCTGCAAACTTACTAACTGTACCTCTTATGCTCGCATCCAAATCATTTATGTAAATGACAAAAAGTAGAGGGCCCAGCACCGATCCTTGTGGCACTCCACTGGTCACAGGCCTCCAGTCTGAAAAACAACCCTCCACCACCACCCTCTGTCTTCTACCTTTGAGCCAGTTTTGTATCCAAATGGCTAGTTCTCCCTGTTTTCCATGAGATCTAATCTTACTAATCAGTCTCCCATGGTGAACCTTGTCGAACGCCTTACTGACGTCCATATAGATGACATCTACTGCTCTGACCTCATCAATCCTCCTTGTTACTTCCTCAAAAAACTCAATCAAGTTTATGAGACATGATTTCCCACACACAAAACCATGTTGACTATCCCTAATCAGCCCTTGCCTTTCCAAATACATGTACATCCTGTCCCTCAGGATTCCCTCCAACAACTTGCCCAATATCAACGTCAGGTTCACTGGTCTATAGTTCCCTGGCTTGTCCTTACCACCCTTCTTAAACAGTGGCACCACATTTGCCAACCTCCAGTCTTCCAGCACTTCACCTGTGACTATCGATGATACAAATATCTCAGCAAGAGGCCCAGCAATCACTTCTCCAGCTTCCCAGAGAGTTCTAGGGTACACCTGATCAGGTCCTGGGGATTTATCCACTTTTATGCATTTCAAGACATCCAGCACTTCCTCCTCTGTAATCTGGACATTTTGCAAGATGTCACCATCTATTTCCCGACAGTCTATATCTTCCATATCCTTTTCCACAGTAAACACTGATGCAATATACTCATTTAGTATCTCCCCCATTTTCTGCGGCTCCACACAAAGGCCGCCTTGCTGATCTTTGAAGGGCCCTATTCTCTCCCTCGTTACCCTTTTGTCTTCTATGTATTTGTAAAAACTCTTTGGATTCTCCTTAATTCTATTTGCCTAATTTTCCAAAGTTATCTCATGTCCCCATTTTGCCCTCCTGACTTCCCTCTTAAGTATACTCCTACTGCCTTTATACTCTTCTAAGGATTCACTCGATCTATCCTGTCTCTACCTGACATATGCTTCCTTCTTTTTCTTAACTAAACCCTCAATTTGTTAAGTCATCCAGCATTCCCTATACCTACCTGCCTTTCCTTTCACCCTGACAGGAATGTACTTTCTCTGGATTCTTGTTATCTCATTTCTGAAGGCTTCCCATTTTCCAGCCGTCCCTTTGCCTGCGAACATCTGCCCCCAATCAGCTTTCGAAAGCTCTTGCCTAATACCGTCAAAATTGGCCTTTCTCCAATTTAGAACTTCAACTTTTAGATCTGGTCTATCCTTTTCCATCACTATTTTAAATCTAATAGAATTATGGTCGCTGGCCCCAAAGTGCTCCCCCACTGACACCTCAGTCACCTGCCCTGCCTTATTTCCCAAGAGTAGGTCAGGTTTTGCACCTTCTCGAGTAGGTACATCCACCTACTGAATCAGAACATTGTCTTGTACACACTTAAGAAATTCCTCTCCATCTAAACCTTTAACACTATGGGCAATCCCAGTCTATGTTTGGAAAGTTTAAATCCCCTACCATAACCACCCTATCATTCTTACAGATAGCTGAGATCGCCTTACAAGTTTGTTTCTCAATTTCCCTCTGACTATTAGGGGGACTATAATACAATCCCAATAAGGTGATCATCCCTTTCTTATTTCTCAGTTCCAAATAACTTCCCTGGATGTATTTCCGGGAATATCCTCCCTCAGCACAGGTGTAATGCTATCCCTTATCAAAAGCACCACTCCCCCTCCTCTCTTTCCTCCCTTTCTATCCTTCCTGTAGCATTTGTATCCTGGAACATTCAGCTGCCAGTCCTGCCCATCCCTGAGCCATGTTTGTGTAATTGCTATGATATCCCAGCCCCATGTTCTTAAACATGCCCTGAGTTCATCTGCCTTCCCTGTTAGGCCCCCTGCATTGAAATAAATGCAGGGTAAAAACAATGACTGCAGATGCTGGAAACCAGATTCTGGATTAGTGGAGGATCAAAAGAAAGCAGGCAAAAGCATTTCAACTCATGTGTCAAGCCAACAATCTGAAACGTAACTGTTCATTGACTAACGCTCCATTATCTATAGGGTGGCACGGTGGCTCAGTTGTCAGCACTGCTGCCTCACAGCACCAGGGACCTGGGTTCGATTCCTCCCTTGGGCAATTGTCTGTGTGGAGTTTGCATGTCTGTGTGAGTTCCCTCCAGGTGCTCTGGTTTCCTTCCACTGTCCAAGGATGTGCAGGTTAGGTGGATTGGTCATGGTGAAATTGTCTGTAGTGTCCAGGGATGTGTAGACTAGTGGATTAGCCATGGGAAAGGTGGTACTATGTGATATGGCAGGGGATGGGTGGCATGCTCTTTGGAGGCTCAGTGCAGACTCAATGGGCCAAATGACCTCCTTCTGCACAGTAGGGGTCCTGTGATCCTATGATCTACTCTTCACAAAGGACCCAGAGACTGACTTGCATATACTTCAGCTTTTATCAATGTTTTGGATTCACTTCAAAATCATTTGGGGGCTAGTAGAGTGCATAGGGAGAAACTGTTCCAAATCATAAAAGGATCAAAAACAAGAGGGAGCAGATTTGCAAAAGAAACAAATTGAAGAGAGCAAATATGTTTTCACATATCAAGTGGTGACAGTCTGGAATAAACTGCCTGAAATTGTGGTGGAGGCAGGTATAATTGAGGCATTCAGGAGGGGTATTAGATGGTTCTTTAAAGAGAAACAACATATGGGAGAAGGCAGGAGAATGTCACTAAGTCATGATGTTCAAGAATACCTGGTTAAATTTGTTCATTTGAAAATATAAATGCATTTGCTGTTGGAGAAAGGGATTGTTTGTAAATTGATCTTGTTATGACCAACCAAGGGGCTGGATGAATAAATGGGGGGAAGACAGTTCACCCGTCCTGACCTGGATTCTTCAACAATTTGGGATACTCCAACTTGGACCACAACAACTTATGCAACATTGCGCTGGTCATAACAGAAGTGTAGGAAAAACCTTCTAACTTTGAAATGAAAGTAAGAAGGTTTCAGAAATGCAATGATACAGTTATCCCTGCACCCTGGTTACAAATTTGTCAAAGAAATAAATGAAGTGCAGAGATAGTGCATTCATGAAAGATACTAAGCAGAAATGTTCATACTGACACAGAGTTGACACAGCTGTTTTGAGTCTAATAATGATTCAAATGTCCAAATTTTAATCACTGGACTGTGTTGAGTTCGCTCCTGGATTAGTGGTGCTGGAATAGCACAGCAGTTCAGGCAGAATCCGAGGAGCAGTAAAATCGATGTTTCGGGCAAAGCCCTTCATCAGGAATAAAGGCAGAGAGCCTGAAGCGTGGAGAGATAAGCTAGAGGATGGTGGGGTGGGGAGAAAGTAGCATAGAGTACAATGGGTGAGTGGGGGAGGGGATGAAGGTGATAGGTCAGGGAGGAGAGTGGGGTGGATAGGTGGAAAAGAAGATAGGCAGGTAGGACTGGTCATGGGAACACTGCTGAGCTGGAAGTTTGGAACTAGGGTGAGGTGGGGGAAGGGGAAATGAGGAAACTGTTGAAGTCCACATTGAAGTCCCTGGGGTTGAAGTGTTCCGAGGCGGAAGATGAGCCGTTCTTCCTCCAGGTGTCGGGTGATGAGGGAGCGGCACTTAAGGAGGCCCAGGACCTCCATGTCCTCGGCGGAGTGGGAGGGGGAGTTGAAATGTTGGGCCACGGGGCGGTTTGGGTGATTGGTGCGGGTGTCCCGGAGATGTTCCCTAAAGCGCTCTGCTAGGAGGCGTCCAGTCTCCCCAATGTAGAGGAGACCGCATCGGGAGGAACGGATACACTAAATGATATTGGTGGATGTGTAGGTAAAACTTTGATGGATGTGGAAGGCTCCTTTAGGGCCTTGGATGGAGGTGAGGGAGGAGGTTGGCGCAGGTTTTACAGTTCATGCGGTGGCAGGGGAAGGTGCCAGGATGGGAGGGTGGGTTGTAGGGGGGCGTGGACCTGACCAGGTAGTCATGGAGGGAACGGTCTTTGCGGAAGGCGGAAAGGGGCGAGGAGGGAAATATATCCCTGGTGGTGGGGCCTTTTTGGAGGTGGTGGAAATGGCGGATGATTTGGTTTATGCGAAGGTTGGTAGGGTGGAAGGTGAGCACCGGGGCTTTCTGTCCTTGTTACGGTTGGAGGGGTGGGGTCTGAGTGCGGAGGTGTGGGATGTGGACGAGATGCGTTGGAGGGCATCTTTAACCACGTGGGAAGGGAAATTGCGGTCTCTAAAGAAGGAGGCCATCTGGTGTGTTCTGTGGTGGAACTGGTCCTCCTGGGAGCAGATATCGCGGAGGTGGAGGAATTGGGAATACGGGATGGCATTTTTGCAAGAGGTAGGGTGGGAAGAGGTATAATCCAGGTAGCTGTGGGAGTTGGTGGGTTTGTAAAAGATGTCAGTGTCATGTCGGTCGTCATTAATAGGGATGGAGAGGTCCAGGAAGGGGAGGGAGGTGTCAGAGATGGTCCAGGTAAATTTAAGGTCAGGGTGGAATGTGTTGGTGAAGTTGATGAATTGCTCAACCTCCTTGCGGGGCCAACAAAGAGACAGACATAGCTGGGGCCCATACGTGTGCCCATGGCTGCCCCTTTGGTCTGGAGGAAGTAGGATGATTCGAAGGACAAATTGTGAAGGGTGAAGCCCTGTTCAGCCAAACGAATGAGAGTGTCAGTGGAAGGGTACTGTTGGGGACATCTGGAGAGGAAAAAACAGTGAGCTTGGAGGCCCTGGTCATGGTGGAAGGAGGTGCAGAGGGATTGGATATCCGTGGTGAAGATGAGGCGCTGGGGGCTGGGGAAACGGAAGTCTTCGAGGAGGTGGAGGGTGTGGGTGGTGTCTCGAACGTATCCCCCCTGGACTAGGGGGATAGGACAGTGTCGAGGTAGGTAGAGATGAGTTCAGTGGGCAGGAGCATGCTGAGACAATGGGTCAGTCAGGGTGGTCAGGCTTGTGGATCTTGGGAAGGAGGTAGAACTGGGCAGTGCGGGGTTCCAGGACTATGAGGTTGGAAGCTGTGGGTAGGAGCTCTCCTGAGGTGATGAGGTTCTGTATTGTCTGGGAGATGATGGTTTGGTGACGGGGGGGTGTGGGGTCATGGTCGAGGGGGCGGTAGGAAGAGATGTCCTCGAGTTGGCATTTGGCTTCAGCAGTTTAGAGGTCAGTGCGCCAGACTACCACTGCACCCCCTTTATCTGCTGGCTTGATGGTGAGGTCAGGAATGGAGCAGAGGGATTGGAGGGCTGCGCGTTGTGAGGGTGAGAGGTTGGAGTGGGGGAGGGGGTAGACAGGTTGAGGCAGTTAATGTCCTGGCGGCAGTTGGAAATGAAGAGTTTGAGGGCAGGTAATAGGCCAGCGCGGGGTGTCCAGGTGGATGCAGTGTGTTGGAGGTGGGCGAAGGGATCTTCGGAAGGTGGGCGGGAGTCCTGATTGTGAAAGTAAGCTCGGAGGCGGAGGCGGCGGAAGAAGTGTTCGACGTCACGGCGTGTATTAAATTCATTGATGTGTGGACAGAGGGAGATGAAGGTGAGTCCCTTTGCTGAGGACTGATCATTTGTCCTCAGTGAGGGGAAGGTCTGGAGGGATGGTGAAAACTCGGCAGGGCTGGGAGCTGGGATCTGGTGTGGGTGTAGAGCTGGGAGTGGGGGCGGAACCTGTAACTGGAATGGGTGTGATGGTGGGGGGAATGGGGGTGGAGTCATGAGCAGGGGTGGTGTTCCCCTCAGGGTTCTGGGGGCCGGGAATGGTGACAGTTGGATATGTGGGGGGCGTGTCAGCAGAATGCAGATGAGTGGCGTTGGTAGGGGCAGAAGTGGTGGCAGACACGGCATTAGGGGTGGCAGAAGTCACTAAGCGTGTGACATCAGCGATGATGTGAGGGGCAGAAGTGATGTCACGTGTGATGCATGAGGAATTGTGAGGGGCGGAAGTGGTTGTGGGAGGGCTATGATGGGGGTGGAAGTGACATCATCAATCAGCGTGGGGGTGGCAGCTGCACCAGCCGCATGGCTAATGGCATCTGAGCAGTTCTAGAGGCCAGGGGAATCTTCTGGAATGTTTGAGGAGCGCTGGTTATGGAGGTGGGTAGATAAAAGTAAATGCAGTTTAATTTATTAGTCCTACCTTGTCCCTGCCTGCCCTGACTGTTTGACTCACTTCTGTTCTCAACTGTACCAGTCTCAGATTGATCTCTTTCCTCACTATCTCCCTGGGTCCCACCCCCCCCCCCCCCAACCTTACTAGTTTAAATCCTCCCAAGCAGTTCTAGTTAATTTCCGTGCCAGTATATTAGTCCCCTTCCAATTTAGGTGCTATCCGTCCTTCTTATACAGGTCACTTCTACCCCAAAAGAGATTCCAATGATCCAAAAATGTGAATCCTTCTCCCATACACCAGCTCCTCAGCCATGCATTCATCTGCTCTATCCTCCTATTCCTGCCCTCACTAGCTCATAGCATCGGGAGTAATCCAGATATTACTACCCTTGAGGACCTCCTTTTTAAATTTCTGCCTAACTCTCTGTACTCTCCCTTCAGAATCTCAACCTTTTCCCTTCCTATATCGTTGATTCCAAGGTGGAAAATGACCTCTTGCTGGCCCCTCTCCCCCGTGAGAACATTCTGTACCCTCTCTGAGACATCCTTGTTCCTGGCACCAGGGAACCAACACACCATTCTGATTTTTCGCTGCTGGCCACAGAAACGTCTGTCTGTACCTCGGACTAGAGAGTCCCCTAACACAATTGATCTCTTGGAACCCAACGTACCCCTCGTTGCATTAGAGCCAGTCTCAATACCAGAACTTGGCTGTTCGTGCTACGTTCCCCTGAGAATCCATCAACCCCTATATTTTCCAAAACAGCATTCCTGTTTGAAATGGGTATATCCACAAAAGACTCCTGCACTAAGTGCCGACCTCTCTTACCTTACCTGGAGTTAACCCATCTATGTGACTGTATCTGAGACTTTCCCCCCTTCCTATAATTGCCATCCATCACATACTGTTGCTGTTGCAAATTCCTCATTGCTTCTAACTGTCTCTCCAACCAATCCATTCGATCTGATAAGATTCGCAGCCAACAGCGTTTATGGCAGATATAATATGCAGTAACTCTTAAACTCTCTTTAAACTCCCACATCTGACAAGAAGTACATATCACTCTATTAAAGGCCATTTTTGCTCCTTCACAATCTACAGACCCAGAAAATAACACCGTCTTATTCCTCTACAAGCATTGCCCCAGGGGTTAAATTAGTAGTTATGGCTTATATTTTAAGTTTAATCAAGAGACATATCTCTAAAAGCATATAATTAAGAAAGAACCCACTATACTCACTACTGCAGATTCTCTGTAGGTTACACTTCAAAACAACGATTAACTTATCTGATTCTGTGCTGTGAATATCACCCAACAGTTCCTCCAAGATCAGTTGTGAATTTCACTGTTTGTTAATTTTCCCAGATGCACTCCGATGTCCAGCGATACATGAATTCAAACAGCAAAGACAGTAACTATGCAGGTTCTCTCTCTCTCTCTCTCTCTCTCTCTCTCTCTCTCCTGCAATGACCTCACCATGTGCTTCCTTTGTCTGTTCTTCTCCCTTTTAAAACTGTTGTTGCTTTGACTTTTTTTTTCAAAGTTCCAAAACCATGCAACAGCATATGAAGCAGTAATTGCTGCTCCTGGAATTCGAGGAAATCACCTCCAGCATCTAAAATACCTCAAAAAAGGAGCAGCTGTTACAGCCAGAAACTTTTCCCGTCCTCCATCTTGGATTACCCAGAATCCATTCCCCCAGGTGCCCTTATATAGATATATGAAACATGCTGCACCGGAATGACCATCTTAATCAAGGAGGACTATATTCACTGGAATTCAAAAGAATGAAAGGGTTCTCATAGAAAGCTATACAATTCAAACAGGACTAGACAGGGAAAACACTCTGTGCATAGTTGCTGTATTTCTCTGGAAACACTCAAACTCAGTGAGGCATTAAGAGATTTTACTCATACTTGCATATACAGCTGCAGACATTCTGCAGTTGTTGTCTATAAGTCATCCTCATTTCAGCCTTGGTACAAACATGGACAAAGGAACTGAACTCCAGAGATGACGTGAGGGTGGCTACCCTGAACATCAAGATGGCATTTGACACAATAAGCCATTGAGGAACCATAACAAAATTAGACACAACACGAGTCAAGGGATAAATTCTCCTTTGGCTGGCATTTTACATGGCACAAATGAAGATGGTTATGGTTGTTGGAGGTCAATCATCTTTAACTCAAGATTCACTGCATTAATTCCTTGGATTAATGTTCTATCCATTTGAAATGAAACAACACACGATAATTTGAAAAGGATTGACATAGCAATAGCTGTCTTTCAGCAAAAAGACAAGGAGAACATCATTGACTGATAACAGTCAATGAAAGATCTCCCCTCTATTCTTCTTGCAATCTCAGAAATTAATGCTGGTGAAAAGCCAACTTGTGAAAAGCACCCGTCATTGTGAAATCCAGGTTATCTACAAGCTTCACCACTGGCTAAACCATTGGGACTCAGGTTTCACTCTCAGAACTCAAGGACTCTTAAAAACGTTAACTCCGAGCAACTTTACTTTCTTGTAAACAATAGGAACCCTCTGCCTTCTTTGTAAGTTTGTGTATCTGTTAGATGTCATGTCATGTCATTTTACTCAGTGTTACTAGGTAATAAAACATTACTCTCTTTCACTCAAGGAATCCTTGGAATTGGTTCTAAAGAGGAAGCTCGATTATTCAAAGGACGCGAGTAGGGAGTATTTAATTTGGTTCATCGAATTCTGGATAATTGAATTCTGGATAATTGAATTCTGGATAATATAGTTTAGCCAAGCTTTGGGACCCTGCAATCTTGCTGGATAATCCGATATTCGGATAATCGAATGCTGGATTATTAAGGTTCCTCTGTACTTCATTTTTGATCTGTTGAAGTAAGTTTAATTTTGCACATATTTTCCATTTCAGAGAAAGTAGAATAAATCCAATTACAAAATCAATTACCAATCTGATCAATTACCTCCCTACCAGTCTGTTCTTGATAATTGGCAAGAGGAAGGAAGGGGGTCATCAATAATGCTATCAAGAGGCTCTTGTTCAGTAATAACCTGCTCTCTGATGCTCAATGTGAGGTCCAGCAGATCTACTAAGTTTCTAACCTCGAAGCATACAACTGTATGAAATATGAGCAAAAGTAGATCACTGAGACGTTCTATAAGATCATGGCTGATCTGTTTGTATTTTGAATTCCATTAATCCTTGATTCCCCTGCCTCACAAGAAACCACCTCCCTCTTTTTTAAAATATTCAATAACCCCCACCAGTTCTGGGGCAGAGAGTTGCAAAGTCACATAACCCTATGACAGGAAAGATTTCTCCTCATGTCTGTCCTGAAATGATGATCCTGATTTTAAACCAGTGTTCCCTCGTTCTGGGCTGACCCACAGGAAAAAAACATCCTTTCCATTTCCACCTTGTCAAGACTATTCAAGATCTTGTACATTTCAATCAAGTGTTCCTTCACTCTTCTAAGCTTTAATGGAAACTGTTCCAATCCTGTTCAATCTATCTTCAGAAGACAATCCACTCATTCCAGGTACAAATCTAGTAAATCTCCTCTGAATCACCCCTAAGGCATTTACATTATTCCTTCAGAAAGGAACCCAAAACTGCATGCTGTATTCGAGATGCTACCTCGCTAATGTCCTGAAGCATGACATCCTTCTTTTCACAGTCAATTCCTCTTGTAATAAAGCAAACAAAAGCAGAACAAATGGAAGAAATCTACAGCTGCATTGAGTAAGGAAGCTTTCAGAGGCTCGAATGGGAGGAAAGATTTTAATGACTGATTTTGCAATCTGCTGTGTCATTTGCCCCCGACCGCTTACCTAATGTTATCGCTCTTGTGGGGATGTAACAGCAGATATGTCTGCAAAAAACTGCCTTTTAACTGTATTTTACAAAGCCATTGCTGCAGTTTTCAAGTGTTTTGTCAATGAGTCCATATCTATTCTTGCACTGTGCAATGTTCCAGACAACATCCCATGCTTTTTTCAAAAGAAAATGAATCAGTATTTATGAACTCAGTTACCAAGCCACCAATGTTATTAGCTCTTTATAACTTTCATGACATCTCTTTGTCAACATTATCCTCATTGAGAAGTACTTGGTTAATTTCACTTCTGCCTTTCCAATTGCAGCCTGACCATTAAAAGCAAAAGGGTCATTCTCCACAAGTCCATGTAACCTTTGGATGTGAAATTTTTTTGGCTTGAAACACTAGGGTCAATTTTGGTCAAATACAAGGTATATGACCAAAATACAATATTTAAAGCCAAAACTAGCAAAGGCAATTTTCAATGAAATTGACTTTTGTATAGGTAACTATTACATGTAGGAACATGACTATATACTTGCAACTGTAACATAGTCCCAAGGCTGGAATTGAACCCAGGACCCTGGCACTGTGAGGCAACAGTGCTAACCACTGAGCCACCATGCTGCCCTAAAAGTTGGAGAAAGTATTCAACTACTGCCTCCAGTGTGGTAGATTAACTGAAGCATCAGGAAGTTCCAGCAGTAAGAGCACAGCTACACTCTCCTGAATTACATGGTGAGATGAAACAGTAGAAATAATCTGTCCTAAGCTCAAAGGCAGGTGAATGATTTTTAGTGTTATTAAGCATTTTAGGCATGTTTCAATTACTTTGAGACACAATTTTCATATGTATGTACATCAATAAATACTATTAAAAACATCCAGCTTTGAAAAATTTGCAGATTATTGAATGATTTAAGTAGATCAGAAATTAGTAAATGTAACTCTGCTATTCAAGAGTGAGAGAGTGAACAAGGAACTGCAGGCCTTTTATCTGATCCCAGTCCTCAGAAAGTGCTGCCATCTATTATTCAGGAAATTATAACGAAGTACTCAGAAAATCACAGTACGATCAAAGTCAATTTTACACAAAAAAAATCAAGTTTGATAAATGTAGTGGAGTTTCCTGACGACGTGGAGGACCAGAGTCCGAGCGAATCGCATAACTAGGGCTGTAGACAGGGCTTGAAACTAACTATGGAGAGGGGAGGGTTCACTTACAGGGGAAATTAGAAAACCTGAATTAAAGGAGGAGGTAAGAGTTCAGAACTCAGGAGAGGTTATTAAAAACTTCAGCGCAGACACAAAGAGGTCAGAATGTATGAAAAGGGTTAGCAATCAAACTTCAAGCACACTGGTTAAATGAATGACAATGAATGAAGAAGGAGGGTTAATACGGTACTGGAGGTGTCATATCTGAATGTATGCAGTAGAAGGAATAAGGGAAATGAGCTTGTGGTACTGATCAAAATTGGCAGGTATGACATGATGGGCATCGCGGAGGTGTGACTGCAAGTGGTTCAGGATTGGGAGCTGAAAAGATAGGCCGGCCGGCAGAAAGGATGGGGTTGTCTTATAAGTAAGAAATTAAATTAAATCAATGGTAAGAAATGAAGTAGAGTCAGACGGTGTAGAATCTGTGTAGGTAAAATTGAGGCACCGATAAAGTAAAAACATCATAGTTAGAGTTACATACAGGCCTCCAAACAGTAGTCAGGAGCTGGGGTTCAAGATACACCATGAGATAGAAAAGATGTGTAGGAAAGGCAAAGTTACATTGACCATGGGGATTTCAACATGCAGATGGACTGGGAAAATCAGGTCAGTAGTAGATTGTAAGAAAAGGAATTTGTGGAATGTCTTCGAGATGGCTTTTTGGAGAGAATGTGGTGGATCCCACTAGAGAAGAGGCAGTTCTGGATTTAGTGTTATGCAATGAGACTTGATAAAGGAGCTTGAGCTGAAGTAATCCGCAGGAAGCAGTGATTATAATATGATTGAATTTACTCTGCAATTTGAGAGAACATAGAATCAAGAGGTAAAGGTAATGCAGCTGAATAAAGGCAACTACAGAGGCATGAAGGAGGAACTGGGTAGAATTGACTGGGAGAAGAGCCTAGCAGAAATGACAGTGGAATAACAATGGCAGGAGTTTCTGGGAGTAATTTAGGAGACACAACAGAGATTCACCCCGAGGCAAAATAAGCATGGCACAGGGAGGATGAGGCAACGATGGCTGTCCCAGGGAAGTCAGGGATAGCATAAAAGCCAAAGAAAAAGCATATAATATGGTGAAGGACAGTGGGAAACCAGAGGATTTGGAAGCTTACAAAAACCAACAGAGGGCAATAAAGAGAGAAATAAGGAGGGAGAAGATTAAATATGTAGTAAGCTAGCCAGTAATATAAAGGAAGACAGTAAGAGTTTCTTTAGGTATATGAAGGGCAAAAGAGAGGCACAAGGAAGTGTAGATCATGTCCATATAAGACTTATCACATTCAAAAATTTAACACACTTCACCAGATTATTATTAGTGGACTCAAGAAAATCTCAATGGAAACTTAATGCAATAATAACTATCATCGGGGTAAGGATATAAAAGGATTTATAGACTGGACATGGGGAGTAGCAAACATTCCAATTCATTCTGTGATGGAGATAGTATTTTCTCAGTATTTAAAAAGCCTCTAATAAATGTATTTTTAATATGGACCTAACAATTATCTGGCTTTCTTGGTGTGGATGTAATGTGTGAGACCTCAGTTAGATTGAATACATTTGTGCAGCATTCATTCCATTCAGTTTGAGTGTGGAAAAGTAAATGTTAAATGTTCGAGAAGAACTCAGCTCGTTATTCCTCATTTCTCAAAGCTGCAGTAACTTCTGCTTTCTGCCAAATGTAAAATGAAATGGTTGATTTTCTCCCACTTTGTTTGCAAATTCCTCAGCGGTCTGTGGGCCAACCTCAACCAAGCAGGCAGGATGGTAACTTGCCATCAAAGACTCCAATGTAGCCAGGGAAAATCAATCACAGTGACGACCAATCACAGAATAGGCATCCCTATAACCATCAGAATCTCTGCAAACCTGCTCCTCCAATCCCACAATATTCTCTCTCATGTTTGTTGCCGATAGGCTTATAAGTGATTGGAGGAGGAGCTAGATGGTGCGTGGTAGTGGGGCTATGGGCCTCTGGGTTACTGGAGTGCTGCTGGGGCTACAGAAGAATGGATTGACAGGCTAGGAATGGAGAGAGGAAGACAGCAAAGGAGGAGAGAGGGAGTTAGCAAAGGTCGAGGGATGGAGGAAAGCAACAAGAAAGAGAGAGAGAAAGAGGTAAGGGTAAATTCGGGGCAGGTGATGACCTGGTGGTATTATCGCTGGGCCGGTTAATGACCCAGATAAAGTTCCAGAGGTCAGGGTTCAAATCCCAACATGGCAGATGGTAGAATTTAAATTCAATTTTAAAAATCTGTAATCATTAATCTAATGACGACCACTTCAACCATTGTCGATTGTTGGAAAAAACCCATCTGGTTCTCTAATGTCCTTTAAGGAAGGAAACTGCCATTGTTACCTGGACTGGCCCGTATATGACTCCAGATTCCCAACAATGCAGTTGACTCTGAACTGTCCTCTGGGTAATTAGGGATGGGCAATAAATGCTGGCCTTGCCAGTGACACCCTTATTCCATGAATGAATAAAGGTAGCAAGTGTGTGAGAGGAAGGCTGCAAGAGAGGGAGAGAGTGGAGGGAGAGGGAGGCTGCAAAGAACAGTTTTCAACCTGTCAGTTGAAGACTCAGTCAAGTGGGATCTGGGAATACCTGAAGTATTGAGGCAATTAACTCCTCGCAAATGAATGTGAGATTGCTCACTTAAGACTTCAGAGTTACTACATGGAGATAAATGTAATGGTTGTGAAGATTTGAAATACAGTTAGAATCTGACAGTTTTGTGCAACGTGGAAATGCCTTTGCTGTGACACCACCAAAATGTGGAAGGCATGTTTAGGGTGATGGTTTTTTTGTGTGTAGGTGTGTGACAGTTATTTTGCAGAAAACTTTCATTGTTAACTTATTTGTGCTGCCTTGCACCAAGTTAAGTACTGTGGTGTCGAGGAAACTAATGCTTTCTCTGTGTGTTGTGGCTTTAGGTTTAATGGAGTATTGGTAAGTTTTGAGGATGTTGATGAAGTCTATGTTTGCTTCTGTGCAAGTTCAAATACCTCCTATGTCAACTGATACCTTGGATTAATGGACATGTAATAAGGGAGTTAACAATGAACCATTACCATCAATAAATTGCTTTGGCCTCCTAGCAAGATATTCTGTAACCTTGTCCCTTCTGACATTTCACTCAGACACACTTTAACCAAATGTAATCAAGCATCCCAAGTAAAAATACAATGAATTTGTATGTATTGCCTCAACTCAAATACTGCACATGAAGGTATTTAGTATGCTTGATTTCATTGCTCAGACCTTTGAGTACAGGGGTTGGGACATCATGTTGAGGTTGTACAGGATGTTGGTGAGGCTTCTCCTGGAGTACTGTGTACAGTTCTGTTAGCCCAGTTATAGGGAGGATATTATTAAGCTGGTGAGGGTTCAGAAAACAGCCACCAAGATGTTAACAGGAATGCAGCGTTTGAGATTAAAAAAATAGACAGCACTGGAGCATAGAGATGCAGGTTTATAAGATCATGAGGGACATAGATAGAATGAATTACAAGGGTCTTTTCCCTTGGGTGGGAGTGGCACATTCAAAACTAGGGGGCATATTTTAAAGTGAGAGGAGACATTTTTAAAAAAGACAAGGGGCAATGTTTTTACACAGAGAGTGTTTTGTGTGTGGAATGAACTTCCAGAGGAACTTTTAATAGATGTTTGAATAAGATTATGAATAGGAAATAGACGATTTGGCCCAAATTGTCAATGTTCCCAGACTAAACTAGAACCACTTGCCTGCTCCCTGGCCCATATCCCTCCAAATATTTCCTATTCATAATCTTATTCAAATATCTTTAAAATGTTGTAACTGTACCTGCACCCACCTATGGAAGTTCATCCTCAGAAACGTCAAGGTCCCTCTCAGTAGTGAATACTGAAGCAAAGTATTCATTAAGGACCTCCTCTCCCTCCTCCGACTCCAGGTGCACATTCCCTCCACGATCCCTGATCAGCCCTACCCTCACTCTGGCCATCCTCTTGTTCCTCACATAAAGCCTTAGGGTTTTCCTTAGTCCTACCATGCTCCCATCCAGCTGTCCTAAGTCCACTCTTTAGTTCCTTCCTGGTTACCTTGTAACCTTCTAAAGCCCTGTCTAATTCTTGCCTCCTCAACCTTAAGTAAGCTTCCTTCTTCCTCTCGACTAGATATTCCATATCCCTTGTCACCTGAAATACTTTCAATCTATCATCCCTTCCCTGCCTCAGTTGGACAAACCTGTCCAGCACTATCAGCAAGTTCTTCCAAAACAAACTCCACATTTCTGTTAGAACACCTGTTCCTGACTTAGGTGCTCCAGTTCCTGCCTGGTACCACTGTAATTCCCCCTCCTCCAATTAAATACTTTCCCATACCGTCTGCTCCTATCCCTCTCCATGACTATAGTAAAGGTGAGGGAGTTGTGATCATTATCACCAAAATGTGGTCCCACTGAGAGATCTGACACCTGGCATGGTTCGTTGCCAAGCACCAAATCCAATCCTCTAGTGGGCCTATCTATATAATGCATCTGGAATCCTTCCTGGTCACACCTGACAAAAACTGTTCCATCCAAACTATTTGAACTAAATAGGTTCCAATCAATATTAGGGAAGTTAAAGTCACCCATGACAACAACCTTGTCACTTCTGCAACTTTCCAAAATCTGTCTCCTCTTTTGCTACTGGGAGTTCTGTAGAAAATTCCCAATAAAGTGACCTGCTTTTCTGTTTCTCACTTCCACCCATATTGACTCTGAAGACAGCCCCTCCTCAACGGCCTCTCTTTCTGCAGCAGTGAAACTATCCCTGATTGGTCAAACAGGCAGAAAACTAGGAAACAGGATACATAAACATCAACTAACCACAAAAAGACATGACCCTCTCTCACTACTATCCTTACGTACAGATGAAGAAGGACACCACTTCGACTTGGCCAACATGGGATAAGCCAAACAGACATGCACGAGAATTCCTAGAAGCATGGCATTCCAACCAGAACTCTATCAACAAAAACATCAAGTTAGATCCCATCTACCACCCTCTGAGAAAAAGAACAGGAAATGACATAAACACAGGAAATGACATCACCAACCAATAAAACCTAAACACATAAATAGAAAGTGGGTCCCTAGCACCAGTGCTTCACCGGAGGCTCACTGATGATATTACCTAGTATGATAGTGAAATGTCTGAGAATGAACCTTCTAGCTCAGCGAGCAAACTTATGTCCAGAACTTCAACCTGAGCTACAAATCTTCTCAAAACTTGCTAACTATCTCTGATTAGCAATGCCACCCCTCCACCTCTTTTACCTTCCCCCCCTATTTCTTTTGAAACATCTCAACCCTGGAACACCCTGGAACATCCATCAACTGTTCCTGCCCCTGTGATATCCAAGTTTCCATAATGGCCACAGCATCATAGTTCCAAGTGCCAATCCATGCTCTGAATTCATCACCTTTGTTCTTGATACTTCTTGCATTATAATAGACACACTACAACCCATCACACTGACTGCTTCTTTGCCCTATCGAGTGCCTATCCCTCCTCACAGACTCTCTGCATGCTGTATCCAACTGTTCACCACTGACTCCATCACCTGATCCATAGCCCCTGCCAATCTTCTTTAAACCTTCCTAAAGAGCTGTTGCAAACCTCCCACCCAGGATATTGGTGCCTCTCCAGTTCAGGTGCAAACTGTCCTTCTTGTACAGGTCCCACCTTCCCCAGAAGGTATCCCAAAGATCCACATCTGAAGCCCTCCATCCTACAAAAGCCACGTGTCCATCTGTGCTCTCTCTCTACTCCTAGCCTCACTAACACATGGCAGCCATAGCCATCCTGAGATTATGGCTCTGCTTGTCATGCCTTCTAGCCAAATCCTGTATTCTCTTTTCAGATCCTCCCGCCTTTCCCTATCTATGTCAATGGTACCGATGTGTACCACAACATCTGGCTGCTCTCCCTCCCCTTCAGACTTGATCCGAGATATCCCTGACTCTGGCACCCCAGAGGCAACATACATCCAGGAGTCTCATCCACGCCCACAGAATCTCCTGTCTGTTCCTCTCACAATTGAATCTCCTATCACTATTACTCTCTGATTCTCCCCCCTTCCCTTCTGAGCCATGGAGTCAGGCTCAGTGCCAGAAACCCAGCCACTGTGGCTTTCCCCTGGTAGGAGATTTGTTTTGCGCAAGGAAATCCAAAGAGGGGAATCTGAAGAATATCTTCCAAGATTGCTCGTACTGTGAGTGAATCAACTTGAAGTTAGATCCCAAGAAACCCAGCAGAGGACATCTGCTAAATTGAACGTACAACGGTGAAGTATGAATTATTCAGTGAAAGGGATGATGAAGAAGCTTGAGCAAGAAGTTGACAGAGTGACAAAATGCAAGAAGTCCTGCAAGCAAAGGACCAAGATTTTGGCTAACGAGGTAGCACAAGTCCCCGGCCCGGCTTTGGTTAAAAGCTACTCCAAAACACATAGGTTCACTTTGGGCAGATGGGAAAGAGTTGGAGCTGACTCCAGAAGAAGAGTCTGGGTTGCCATTGGATTGGGTGACTGTGGAGGTGGGCTGGTTCAGTTGTCTGTCACCTTACCCAGGTAGGTTAGAAGTTGTCAGTCTCTGTAACCCTCACCTATTCACATTCCCTCAGACACTCCACGCACCTTCATCACATCCTCCATGCCAACTCATGCCCTCATCCACCTCTTACATTCTTCATACCCTTTATGCTGCCATCACAGTTAGGGTTAACCATGGGCAGACCTCAAGAACCCTGATCAGCTGAAAGATCACTGGAATCTAAACATTAACTCTGCTTTCTGTCCACAGATATTGCCAGGCGTGCTACGTTATTCCAGCAATTTCTGTTTTTGTTTCTGATTTCCAGCATCCACAGTCCTTTAATTTTTCTCTAATAATCTAATACAGCTCTAGTGTCATAGACCTGAAAATGAAAGAAGCTCACTGAAAATGAAAGAAACTTCATAAATCTCCTCAAGTCGTTTATCTACATTGAAACTGCACTAGCAGATGCTAATATTTTTGACCTTCAAAGAATTCAGTCTGGCAGGGATTCTTTTTTTTAAAGCTCTCAGAGTGGGATCAGCTGGCCAGTGAACAATGATGAGAAAGCTGAGAGTCAAGTGGGTGTAATTGTGTCATGTTGAGATGCTGGTGTCTAAGATGGAGGGCTGAAGGTGGAGAATTGGAATCACCAGCTACTGTTCTTATGGTCATGTAGGGAATTGTCACCGTCATGTTTCTGCTCAGCGATTGTGAGAATGGGAATCTGCGTACTAATGAGTTGAGATGAGGATGTTAGTACATGCTAATATATGTAAATAAGCCTCTTGTCGCTCAGTCGTGAGAATCTCGCCTCACCATTCAACACTTGGTTGGAAAAATTGGCCTTTTCGCTCGTGACATTAGGAATCTCCTTGCTATCAATGTCACATGACTCTCAACTTTCTCGTCATTGTCCACATGGTTCACTGGCTGGGCTGACCCTACGCCGAGAGCTCTAAAAATAAATCCCTGCTAGTCTGGTCCATAACACCATGAAGTGAATCTCTTCAAGCAACTCACTAAAATTGGTCTCTGGTGAGATTCAGCCCTTGCTGACAATTGCCACCTGTTTTATTTATAGGTTTAAGGAGATGAGTGTTTTAAAAAAGCTTCTTACCAGTTGCACAGTTATCTGCTCTTCAAGAGTGTTAATGTCTATGGCCCTTGCACTGTGAGAGCAATCCCTCAGAACAGTGAAAACATAACTGTTAAAACTCAGCAATGACTTCAAGTGGTGCTGCTGAGATCATAGTCTCCTTCACTGTTTGTGAATCATGTCCACTGTTTCCTGCTTGGAAGCAAAAATTGGATCTGTTGGAAATAGATGCGCATCTGCAAATCGGTTCCATCCACCGTTTGTAAAGTTCCACATGGATCCCTCCTGACTCTGAAAATCCAGCCCCAAGAATCTTTCAGGATTATCTATGTTCCTCAAATGATGAAGATATCTTTATTCCAAGAATTCTAATGATCCTATCAAACTATCTTTTCACTCAAAATTTGCTTTGTCATGTCAAGTAGCAAAGAACGAGGCCAGAATTTCAAAATGGCAGGTCTCCATCTGAAATCCTTATGATTTTCACAGTCACTTTTGAATTTAGTTCTATGTCTGGTGCTTATAAATAAGATCACCGAGGAATCTCTTTATTTTTGACTAAAGAGGGAAAAAAAAATGTAATGCGACTCTTCATGAAATAATTAAAACCTTACAAAATGCCAAAAGTGCATTGAGACTAAATAAATGAAACTACCTATGTTGTCTTTGACACTACTGATGAAATATTCAGAAGATTAACAAACAATGAAGAAATGAGAGCAGATAGAGATTTTGAACTTGAGGATTTTGAGAGTCACAGGGTCCAGGGTATGATTAACAGAACTCACATAAGTCACATTTACAAGCTAATTGTAAATCAGATTTATCAAGATTTAGGATTAGTGGTGCAGGAAGAGCACAGCAGTTCAGGCAGCATCCAAGGATCAGCGAAATCGACGTTTCGGGCAAAAGCCCTTCATCAGGAATAAAGGCAGAGAGCCTGAAGCGTGGAGAGATAAGCTAGAGGAGGGTGGGGGTGGGGACAAAGTAGCATAGAGTACAATAGGTGAGTGGGGGAGGGGATGAAGGTGATAGGTCAGGGAGGAGAGGGTGGAGTGGATAGGTGGAAAAGGAGATAGACAAGCCCGGACAAGTCATGGGGACAGTGCTGAGCTGGAAGTTTGGAACTAGGGTGAGGTGGGGGAAGGGGAAATGAGGAAACTGTTGAAGTCCACATTGATGCCCTGGGGTTGAAGTGTTCCGAGCCGGAAGATGAGGCGTTCTTCCTCCAGGCGTCTGGTGGTGAGGGAGCGGCGGTGAAGGAGGCCCAGGACCTCCATGTCCTCAGCAGAGTGAGAGGGGGAGTTGAAATGTTGGGCCATGGGGCGGTGTGGTTGATTGGTGCGGGTGTCCCGGAGATGTCCCTAAAGCACTCTGCTAGGAGGCGCCCAGTCTCCCCTATGTAGAGGAGACCGCATCAGGAGCAACGGATACAATAAATGATATTGGTGGATGTGCAGGTAAAACTTTGATGGATGTGGAAGGCTCCTTTCAGGCCTTGGATAGAGGTGAGTAAGGAGGCGTGGGCGCAGGTTTTACAGTTCATGCGGTGGCAGGGGAAGGTGCCAGGATGGGAGGGTGGGTTGTAGGGGGGCGTGGACCTGACCAGGTAGTCACGTAGGAAACGGTCTTTGCGGAAGGCGGAAAGGGACGGGGAGGGAAATATATCCCTGGTGGTGGGGTCCGTTTGGAGGTGGCGGAAATGTCGGCGGATGATTTGGTTTATGCAAAGGTTGGTAGGGTGGAAGGTGAGAACCAGGGGTGTTCTGTCCTTGTTACGGTTGGAGGGGTGGGGTCTGAGGGCGGAGGTGCGAGATGTGGACGAGATGCGTTGGAGGGCATCTTTAACCACGTGGGAAGGGAAATTGCGGTCTCTAAAGAAGGAGGGCATCTGGTGTGTTCTGTGGTGGAACTGGTCCTCCTGGGAGCAGATATGGCAGAGGCGGAGGAATTGGGAATATGGGATGGCATTTTTGCAAGCGGTAGGGTGGGAAGAGGTGTAATCCAGGTAGCTGTGGGAGTCGGTGGGTTTGTAAAAAATGTCAGTGTCAAGTCGGTCGTTGTTAATGGAGATGGAGAGGTCCAGGAAGGGGAGGGAGGTGTCAGATATGGTCCAGGTAAATTTAAGGTCAGGGTGAAATGTGTTGGTGAAGTTGATGAATTGCTCAACCTCCTCGCGGGAGCACGAAGTGGCGCCAATGCAATCATCAATGCAGCGGAGGAAGAGGTGGGGAGTGGTGTAATTACGGAAGATCAACTGTTCTACGTAGCCAACAAAGAGACAGGCATAGCTGGGTCCCATACGTGTGCTCATGGCTACCCCTTTGGTCTGGAGGAAATGGGAGGATTTGAAGGAGAAATTGTTAAGGGTGAGGACCAGTTTGGCCAAAAGAATGAGAGTGTCGGTGGAAGGGTACTGGGGACATTGGGGACGTCTGGAGAGGAAAATATGGAGGGCTTGGAGGCCCTGGTCATGGCGGATGGAGGTGTAGAGTAATTGGATATCCGTGGTGAAGATGAGGCGTCGGGGGCCGGGGAAACGGAAGTCTTGGAGGAGGTGGAAGGCGTGGGTGGTGTCTCGAACGTATGTGGGGAGTTCCTGGACTAGGGGGATAGGACAGTGTCGAGGTAGGTAGAGATGAGTTCAGTGGGGCAGGAGCATGCCGAGATAATGGGTCGGCCAGGGTGGTCAGGCTTGTGGATCTTGGGAAGGAGGTAGAACCGGGCAGTGCGGGGTTCCTGGACTATGAGGTTGGAAGCTGTGGGTGGGAGATCTCCTGAGGTGATGAGATTCCGTATGGTCTCAGAGATGATGGTTTGGTGATGAGGGGTGGGGTCATGGTCGAGGGGGCGGTAGGAAGAGGTGTCCTCGAGTTGGGGTTTGGCTTCAGCTGTGTAGAGGTCAGTGCGCCAGACTACCACTGCACCCCCTTTATCTGCTGGCTTGATGGTGAGGTTGGGATTGGAGCAGAGGGATTGGAGGGCTGCGCGTTGTGAGGGTGAGAGGTGGGAGTGGGGGAGGGGGGTAGACAGGCCTCAACCATCCAGAATCTGGTTTCCAGCATCTGCAGTCATTGTTTTTACCTCGTTGATTTTAACAAGATTTAGCCAGGTCAAATAAAACAAAGAAAAGTCAATTCATTATAAAATACGTTTTCTTTTTGGCAAGTAATGATTTCGACTTTAATAATTTTGCAACAATTTAATTCAAGTTTCATATTTATAAATTGAGTTAAAATTGTAAATTAAAATAATTGTATAATATTAGGTAATTAATTGTTGAATTGAGTTGTTGGATGATATAAGAAATGTTTCAAATAAAATACTTCTTAGAAATATTTTAGTGGTCTGATTTCCAGCTTTATCACATCAAGTACGTACACTCAATGGGTAAATACCTTAGTTTGTTCATTCATGAGAGCAATTTATTTATCTATATTTAAAATCTTAATTTGTACTTCCAAACCTTTAATTCCTGGGTGTAGGACAAGGTAACCCTGCTAGTGTAATGCACAAAGAAAAGAATTGAACTTTAGATCAATTCATGGAAGGAGCATAGTTGACCAGCTATGTCCAGAAAGGATAGAAAAAGAACTTGAGGGAAATTGAAAGATACTAATGAAATAGAAGACCTACATCCACATCTACAGTTAAGTACTTTGGGCTAGAGAACTTAACTCGTTGAACTGGTCAGGAGAAAGTGAGTACTGCAGATGTTGGAGGTCAGAGTTGAAAAATGTGGCACTGGAAAAACACAGCAGGTCAGGCAGCATCCGAGGAGCAGGAGAGTCAACATTTTGGGCATTAGCCCTTCATCAGGAATGTGGATACATCATTGTTGAACTGGCAAGAACAGGAGGAACAAAACTGCAACAGACTTTCTGTGGGCTTTCTCCCAGTCAGCCACTATATCTGTGACAGAAAATTGACAGAAACACATAAGAAGTGGCATATCCATTTGCACCTTCTCTCCAATGTTCCTAACAATAATCCACATTGGCATTTTGCGAGGTAAGAAGAGGCTTCTTGAAATTATGCATGTCTATTTATCACCTCTATATGTATGCAGCTTACATCGAAGAAAATATTGATCCAATAAAGTCTACTTGCTTAACAAACCTAGTTCTTCCACAGAAAGCAATTACAACATTTTAGTTAAATAGGTTTACATTTCTACTTGTCGAACTAAAACTACTCACAAACAAGTCACTGCTACATTGCTCCCTAAACTCTTAAATCAGCTCGTAAATTTCAGTCATATCAAGCTAACATTACTATCGCAATATCAAACTCTGAACAGTTACTCTATAAATGCAGGTTGATGCCACGACATTAGAGGACTTTTTTTTGTTTTATAGCTAAATATTGGAACATTTAAGCTTTTATTAATCCTCACAAACTTCCTTCCTGTGTGTCATCAACTTCATCCAAGATTGCTAACTTTGCATTATCTGTTATTAATGATTCGTTCCCATAGCTATGAAGCTGTACATTTCTTGCATGTAATTTAATGTTGGTTGCACTCCAAGCAAGCTCTGTGCCTGCTGATATTAGCTGTAAATAAATGAGCATTCACCCAGCTTGCAGTGAGCGTTAAGCCTCCATTGACAGAATATGTGTCCACGCTATTCTCTTCAGCAGCCTGGTGGGCCATCAGAATGGGACTCTTCCAGAGCACATTGCGGTGCATGCCAATTCCTGATACTGACACCACAGCTAGTGGGCAATTTCATTTTGAAAAGTGAAAGGGACAGGTTGGAATCCAGAATCAGGGTATTATTACTGGACTGTTAACCCAGAGACCCAGCAAATGTTCGGGGGACCCTGGTTTAAATCACACCACGGCAGATGGTGGAATTTGAATTCAATCAAAATCCGAAATGAAGAGTCTAATGGTGACCACGACAACATTGTTTGGAATATCCCAACTGGGTTCACTCATGTCCTTTAGGAAAAGGCCACCCTTAACTGGCCTACATGTGACTCCAGGCCCACAGTAACGTGGTTGACTCTTTACTATCTTCTGAGGATCAGCAACCTCCCCAGTAATGCCCTGGATTTTCATCACAATAGAGAGCCCATCGAAATATAACATCTCACCCAAGATGACACTTCCCACTTTTGTCAGGCTTGGTTTTGAACATTTAATAGAGGCAGCTAGCCATTTAAACAAGCAATTGTCTCCACTGAAATGGGATTTTAGCACCACAGCAGCACAGAACCTAAAGTGTGCATGACCAGGCTTTTTTTCATTCCCTTTTGGGACATGTGCTTTGTGGCATGTCCCTAGCTGCCCTTGAGAAGGTTGCAGTGAGCTGTTTTCCTGAACCACTGCAGTTAGAGAGTCATAGAGTAGTACAGAATGGAAACAGGCCCTTCGGCCCAAACTCGTCTATGCTGACCATGGTGCCACTCAGCTAGTTCCAATTGCTCATGTTTGGTCCCTTCCCATCTACATACCTATCCAAATGGGGAGGAGAGGTCAAGACATGGCAAGGTGGTGTCGGGATGTGGGGGAGGAGGTTCAGGACATGGAGGGGAGAGAGTCGTGATGGCTGCTGGGGGCTTTGGGATGTGGGAGGAGGTGCAGGACGTGAGGGGAGAGGTCAGGATGTATGGAAGGGGTCTGGATATGGGGGAGGGGTGGTTGGGATGTTGGGGAGGGGTCAGGATTAAAAAAAATGGGATGTTGGCATCCCTGGTTAACCAGCCTTTATTGCCGGTCTCCAGCTGCCCTTGAGAATGAGCTGCCTTCTTGAACTGTTGCTGTCCATGTCAGTGTAGGAAGACCCATGATGTTGTTAGGGAGAGAATTCCAGATGGTGGGTAGCTTGGAGAGGAACTTGAAGGAAATGATATTGCCATGTAGCTGCTGCCCATATCCTTCAAGATAGAAGTGGTTGTGGGTTTGGAAGGTGTGGTCTAAGGATCTTTGGTGAATTCCTGCAGTGCATCTTGTAGATAGTACACACTGCTGCGACTGAGCATCTGTGGTAGAGGGAGTGAATGCTTGTGAATGTAACACTAAGCAAGTGAGCTGCTTTATCTTGAATGGTGTCAAGCTTCTTGCGTGTTATTGGAGCTGCCCCCATCTAGGAGAGTATTCCATCACACTCCTGACTTGTGCCTCGTAGATGGTGGGCAGGCTTTGGGATGACTGTAGGATAGAGCAAAAATCCCCATCATCTAAAACATGGTGTGTGTGTGTGTGTGTGTTGGGGTGGGGGTGGGGTTGGTGGGAGGGAGGGAGATCATAATGTGGGAGAAATGGTCAGGATATGGGGGGATTGCAATGTTGTGGGAGGTGTCATGTCTAGTATGGGAGGTATCAGGTTAGGGCTTGGAGCTGTATGTGGTCTATCGATGGTGTATTTGGAATTGAGTATGGTAAGTATGGATCGGTTTAACAGCTCCTCAGCTGTTCGCTTAATGGTCTACGTTTTCCTGAGTCAACAATTTTACTTAGTTTCATTGGAACCATGCTATGTCGCTGGTCTCTATGGAGACTTTATCTGTGTCCATTGTTATGTTATATAGGCTGACCCAAGAAAACACCTTTGTCCCCTTCAAGATCCGAAGATGCCTTCCTTTAGGACTTGCATTTGACATTATCGAACTGGAGTTAAATGTAATCTTCAGCGTTAACTGTCTGGAAACAATTACTCTCTAGGAGTTAGCAATTCAATAACATGTCTACCAGCATTCTCTCACTCAGGCACATCAGTGGTGAGGATGTCACCTTCCAAATGTCCAACCATCGAAACCCAGCTCACAATTCTCTGATGTAAACTTTCAACTGGCTGAATTAATGCATCATTTTTAAAATTTCCATCTCTATTAATTCCCTGAGACATTCCAAAGATGATCTGCAATTCTAATTTTCTTCTACTGCAAAGCAGAAAATGAATCTCTTTGTAGAGCTGTGCTCTCCTTACACAAATTCTGTTTCTTTCTCTACCTGTGCTTGCTTCTGCTGAGCTGACTGCCTTCACACTCCAGCTCCTTTGCTTCAGCTCTGCTTTGTGACTGGCCATGAAGCTTGAGCATCTTAACTTCCTTCCATTTGGCATTGCTTCCATGTCAATATTTGCAATATTTCTTGTTATCAGTGAAAATTGCAATTGATTCATTCACAATCAATGCAAACTCTTAAGTCTTTTCCTAACATTCTGAAGAGCATTTACGGATGCCACAGGTATTTTAAAGAAATGTTCCTGCTGCATTGCTTGCATTTCAAAGGTCTTCATATAACACTGATTCAGATCTCTTGAGCACACTGAAAGCAAGCCCCATATGCACTGATATCCTGTAGAAGCCATGGTGTGGATAGCTCAGCTAATGAATATATAGCAGTCCAATTGGCAGTTTCTCGCTAACAGAGTTTTATTCCCTTGTCCATCCCTCACTAAAATGCTATACAGCTGACATTTGGTGACATGTGCTGGGGGAGCTCAAGACCAGACGCTACCTTTTGCATTTTACCAGCTCCTGGGCAAGCTGTTGCTGATCTGGAGTGACTGTATGATATCACAATTCAAAAAACATGAAGGTAGCAGTCACTTAGTGTCAAAGTTGGTGCACATCTTTTAACACTTTGCATATTCAGTATAAATAATTCAGCCAAAGGCTAATAGACGTTGAATTTGACTTTGGCTCCAATAGTAGCTATGCAGTCTCTGTGGAGACAAATGCATTTGCTGATTGATCCCAAACCTTTCTCCTAATTATGGCTCAACAATTTACTGGATGTGAGATTGTCACTGGATTGATTCCATTTGCTGCTTCGAGAAAGCCAAGTGGGTCACTTCAGTAACAGTGAAACGAAGGAAGGATTCGTTAACAAGGGGCACATTTATAGAGTCATAGAATCATACAGCACAGACACAGACCCTTCAGTCCAACAAATTCATGCAGACCATGTTCCCAAACTAAACTAGTCCCACCTGCCTGCTCTTGGCCCATATCCCTCCAAACTCTTATAATTCATGGACTTATCGAAATTTCTTTTAAAAGTTGTAACTGTACTCTCATCCACCACTTCCTGTGGAAGGTCATTCCACAGACAAATAACCCTCTCTGTAAAAAAAGTTTCCGCTCATGTCCTTTTTAAATATTTCTCCTCTCACATTAAACACATGCTCCCAAGTCTTGAAATCCCCCTCATGGGCAATAGACACCTACCATTCACCCCTACACCCCTCATCGGGAATAGTAATCTACCATTCACCCCTATACCTCAAATGGGGATTAGACATCTACCATTCACTCCTATACCCCTCATGGGGAATAGTCATCTACCATTCACCCCTATACTCCACATGGGGATTAGATACCTACCATTCACCCCTGTACCCCTCATGGGAAATAGTCATCCACCAGTCACCCTGATACTCCTCATCGGAATAGACATCTACCATTCACCCCTATACCCCTCATGGGGAATAGTCATCAGTCATTCACCCCTATACCTCTCATGGGGATTATACATCTACCATTCACCCCTATACCCCTCATGGGGAAATAAACATCTACCATTCACCCCTATACCTCTCATGGGGAATAGAATTCTGCCATTCACCCCTATACCCCTCATGAGGATTTGACATCTACCATTCACCCCTATACCACACATGGGGATTGACCATCCACCAGGCACCCTGATACTCCTCATGGGAATAGACTTCTGCTATTCACCCCTATACCTCAAATGGGGATTAGACATCTACCATTCACCCCATACCCCACCATGGGGATTAGACATGTACCATTTACACCTATACCCCTTGTGGAGAATAGATATCTACCATTCACCCCCATAACCCCACATGGGGATTGACAGTCCACCAGTCACTCCTATACCACTCATGGAGAATAGACTTCTGCTATTCACCCCTCTACCTCTCTTGGGGAATAGTCATCTACCATTCACCCCTAAACCCCTTATGGGGAATAGACATTTACCATTCACCCCAATACCCCTCATATGGATGAGACCTCTACCATTCACGCTTATACCCCTTGTGTGGAATAGACATCTACCATTCACCCCTACACCCCTTGTGGTGTATGGACATCTACCATTCACCCCATACCCCACATAGGGAATAGACATCTACCATTCACCCCTATACCTCTCATGGGGATTAGACATCTACCATTCATCCCTATATCCCTCATGGGGATTAAACATCTACCATTCACCCCATACCCCTCATGGAGAATAGACATCTACCATTCACCCCTGTACCTCTCATGGGGATTAGACATCTACAATTCACCCCTATACCTCTCGTGGGGATTAAACATCTACCATTCACCCCTATACCCCACATGGGGAATAGTCATCTACCATTCACCCCTGTACCTCTCATGGGAAATAGACTTCTACCATTCACCCCTATACCACTCATGAGGATTAGTCATCTACCATTCACCCCTATACCCCTCATGGGGATTAGTCATCTACCATTCACCCCTACAGCCCACATGGGGATTGACTATCCACCAGTCACCCCTATACCCCCTTATAGGGAATAGACTTCTGCCATTCACCCCTATACCTCATATGGGGATTAGGAATCTACCATTCACCCCAATACTGCTCATGGGGAATAGACATCCACCATTCATCTGTATACCCCTCATGGGGAATAGTCATCTACCATTCACCCCAATACCTCACACGGGGATTAGACAGCAACCATTCACCCCATACCCCTCATGGGGAAGGAATATCTACCATTCACCCAATACCCCACATGGGGATTGACCATCCACCAGTCACCCCTATACCCCTCATGTGGAATAGACTACTGTCATTCACCCTTTACTGTTTGTGGGGAATAGTCATCTACCATTCACCCCTATATCTCACATAGGCATTAAATATCTACCAGTCACCCCTATACCCCTCATGGGGAATAAATATCTACCATTCACCCCTATACCACACATGGGGATTGACCATCCACCAGGCACCCCTATACCCCTCATGGGGAATAGACCTATGCCAATCACCCCTATACCCCTCATGAGGAATAGACATCTACCATTCACCCTTATACCCTATGTGGGGAAGAGATATCTACCATTCACCCCTATACCCCTCATGGGGAATAGACATCTACCATTCACCACTATACCCCTCATGGGGAATAGTCATCTACCGTTCACCCCTATACCGACTTGTGGGGAATACATCAGTCATTCACCCCTATACCCCTCATGGGGAATAGCCATCAGTCATTCACCCCTATACTTCTCATGGGGATTAGACATCTACCATTCACCCCTATACCTCTCATGGGGATTAGACATCTACCATTCACCCCTATACTCCTCATATGGATTAGACATCTACCATTCACGTTTATACCCCTTGTGTGTAATAGACATCTACCCTTCACCCCTACACCCCTTGTGGAGTATGGACATCTACCATTCACCCCTATACCCTCATGATGAAGTCCAATCCCCACGAGAGGTATAGGGGTGAATGGTAGATGTCTAATCCCCATGAGAGGTATAGAGGTGAATGGTAGATGTCTAATCCCCATGAGAGGTATAGGGGTGAATGGTAGATGTCTAATCCCCATGAGGGGTATAGGGGTGAATGGTAGATGTTTAATCCCCATGAGGGGTATAGGGGTGAATGGTAGATGACTATTCCCCATGAGAGGTATAGGGGTGACTGGTGGATGGTCAATCCCCATGTGTGGTATAGGGGTGAATGGTAGATGACAATTCCCCATGAGGGGTATAGAGGTGAATGACTGATGACTATTCCCCATGAGGGGGAAAAGGGGTGAATGACTGATGACTAAAGCCCCATGAGAGGTATAGGGGTGAATGGTAGATGTCTAATCCCCCATATGGGGTATAGGGGTGAATGGTAGATGACTATTCCCCACAAAGGGTATAAGGGTGAATGGTAGATGTCTATTCCCCATGAGGGGTATAGGGGTGAAAGGTAGATGTATATTCGCCATGAGGGGTATCGGGGTGAAAGGTAGATATCTAATCCCCATGTGGGGTATAGGCGTGAATGGTAGATGACTATTCCCCACTCGGGGTATAGAGGTGATTGGCATAGGTCTATTTCCCATGAGGGGTATAGGGGTGACTGGGGGATGGTCAATCCCCAAATGAGGTATAGGGGTGAATGGTAGATATTTATTCCCCATGAGGGGTATGGGTTGACTGGTAGATATCTAATGCCCATGTGGGATATAGGGGTGAATGGTAGATGACTAATCCCCACAAGCAGTAAAGGGTGAATGGCAGTAGTCTATTCCCCATGAGGGGAATAGGGGTGACTGGTGGATGGTCACTCCCCATGTGTGGTATTGGGTGAATGGTAGATGTCTAATCCCCATGGTGGGGTATAGGGGTGAATGGTAGATGACTATTGCCCACAAGGGGTATAGGGATGAATGGTAGACGTCTACTCCCATGAGGCGTATTGGGGTGACTGGTGGATGACTAATTCCCATGAGGGGTATAGGGGTGAATTGTAGATGACTATTCCCCATGTGGGATATAGGGTTGCATGACTGATGACTATTCCCCATGAGATGTATAGGGGTGAATGGTAGGTGTCTAATCCTCATGTGGGGTATAGGGGTGGATGGTTGACATCTATTCCCCATGAGAGGTATAGGGGTGAATGGTAGATGACTATTCCCCATGAGGGGTATGGGGTGAATGGTAATAGACATCTACCATTCACCCCTATACCCCTCATGTGGATTAGGCATCTACCATTCACGCTTATACCCCTTATGTGGAATAGACATATACCATTCACCCCTACACCCGTTATGGGCAATAGTCATCTACCATTCACCCCTATACCTCTCATGGCGATTTGACATCTACCATTCACCCGTATACCTCTCATGGAGATTAGAATCTACCATTCACCCGTATACCTCTCATGGAGATTAGAATCTACCATTCACCCCTATACCTCTCATAGAGATTAGACATCTACTATTCACCCCTATACCACACATGGGGATTGACCATCCACCAGTCACCCCATACGCCTAATGGGCAATAGACATCTGCCATTTACCCCTGTACCCCTTGTGGGGAATAATCATCTACCATTCACCCCTATGCCTCACATGGGGATTAGACATCTACCATGCACCCTATACCCCGCCATGGGGATTAGACACCTACCATTCACCCCTATACCTCACATGGGGATTAGACATCTACCATTCACCCTATACCCCACCATGGGGAATAGACATTTACCATTCACCCCTACACCCCTTGTGGAGAATAGATATCTATCATTCACCCCTATACCCCATATGGGATTTGACCATCCACCAGTCACCCCTATACCCCTCATGGGGAATAGACATCTACCATTCACCCCTGCACGCCTCATGGGGATTAGTCATCTACCATTCACCCCTATACCTCTCATGGCGATTTGACATCTACCATTCACCCGTATACCTCTCAGGGAGATTAGAATCCACCATTCATCCCTATACCTCTCAAAGAGATTAGACATCTACTATTCACCCCTATACCCCACCATGGGGATTAGACATCTACCATTCACCCCTACACCACACATGGGGATTGACCATCCATCAGTCACCCCTATACTCCTCATGGGCAATAGACTTCTGCCATTCACCCCATACCCCTTGTGGGGAATAATCATCTACCATTCACCCCTATACCTCACATGGGGATTAGACATCTACCATTCACCCTATACCCCACCATGGGGATTAGACATCTACCATTTACCCCTCTACCCCACATGGGGATTGACCATCCACCAGTCACCTCTATACCCCTCATGGGGAATAGACGTCTGCCATTCACCCCGATACCCCTTGTGGAGAATAGTTATCTACCATTCACCCTACACCCCACTATGGGGATTAGACATCTACCATTCACCCCTATACCCCACATGGGGATTGACCATCCACCAGTCACTCCTATATCTCTCATGGGGAATAGACATTTACCATTCACCCCTATACCCCTTGTGGAGAATAGATATCTATCATTCACCCCTATACCCCAGATGGGGTTTGACCATCCACCAGTCACCCCTATACCCCTCATGGGGAATAGACATCTACCATTCACCCCTGTATGCCTCATGGGGAATAGACATCCACCATTTACCCCTATACCCCTCATGGGGATTAGATATCTACCATTCACGCTTATATCCCTTGTGTGGAATAGACATTTGCCATTCACCCCTATACCCCTTGTGTGGAATAGACATCTATCATTCACCCCTATACCCCTTGTGGGGTATGGACATCTACCATTCCCCCCTATACCTCACATGGGGATTAGATATCTATCTACCATTCACCCCCTATACCCCTCATGGGGAACAGTCATCTACCATTCACTCCGATACTCCTCATGGGGAATAGTCATCTACCATTCACCCCTGTACCCTTTGTGGGGAAGAGATATCTACCAGTCACCCCTATACCCCTCATGGGGAATAGTCATCTACCATTCACCCCTATACCCCATATGGGGAATAGACATCTACCATTCACCCCTATACCACTCATGGGAAATAGTCATCCACCAGTCACCCCGATACTCCTCATGGGAGTAGATGTCTACCATTCACCCCTATACCCCTTGTGAGCAATAGTCATCTACCATTGTCACCTATACCTCACATGGGGATTAGACATCCACCATTCACCCCTATACCCCACCATGGGGATTAGACATCTACCATTCAGCCAGTACCCCACATGTGGATTGACCATCCACCAGTCACACCTATATCCCTCATGGGGAATAGACGACTGCCATTCACCCTTTACTGCTTGTGGGGAATAGTCATCTACCATTCACCCCTACACCCAACATGGGGATTAGATATCTACCATTCACCCCCATTCCCCTCATGGGGAATAAATATCTATCATTCACCCCTATACCTCATTTGTGGATTGACCATCCCCCAGTCACCCCTATACCCCTCATGGGGAATAGACATCTACCATTCACCCCTGTAGGCCTCATGGGGAATAGACATCCACCATTTACCCCTATACCCCTCATGGGGATTAGATATCTACCATTCACGCTTATATCCGTTGTGTGGAATAGACATTTGCCATTCACCCCTATACCCCATGTGTGGAATAGACATCTACCATTTACCCATATACCCTTTGTGGGGAATAGATATCTACCATTCACCCCTATACCCCTCATGGGGAATAGACATCTACCATTCACCACTATACCCCTCATGGGGTTTGACCATCCACCAGTCACCCCTATACCCCTCATGGGGAATAGACATCTACCATTCACCCCTGTAGGCCTCATGGGGAATAGACATCCACCATTTACCCCTGTACCCCTCATGGGGATTAGATATCTACCATTCACGCTTATATCCCTTGTGTGGAATAGACATTTGCCATTCACCCCTATACCCCATGTGTGGAATAGACATCTACCATTCACCCCTATACCCCTTGTGGGGTATGGACATCTACCATTCACCCCTATACCCCTTGTGGGGTATGGACATCTACCATTCACCCCTATACCTCACATGGGGATTAAATATCTATCTACCATTCACTCCCTATACCCCTCATGGGGAACAGTCATCTACCATTCACCCCTATACCTCACATGGGGATTAAATATCTATCTACCATTCACCCCCTATACCCCTCATGGGGAACAGTCATCTACCATTCACTCCGATACCCCTCATGGGGAATAGTCATCTACCATTCACCCCTGTACCCTTTGTGGGGAAGAGATATCTACCAGTCACCCCTATACCCCTCATGGGGAATAGAGATCTACCATTCACCACTATACCCCTCATTGGGAATAGTCATCTACCATTCGCTCCGATACCCCTCATGGGGAATAGACATCTACCATTCACCCCTATCCCCCATATGGGATATAGACATCTACCATTCACCCTTATACCCCATATGGGGATTAGACATCTACCAACCACTCCTATAACCCTCATGGAGAATAGACATCTACCATTCACCCCTCTACCTCTCATGGGGAATAGTCCTCAGTCATTCACCCCTATTCCCCTCATGGGGATTAGATATCTACCATTCACCCCTATACCTCTCATGGGGATTGACTATCCACCAGTCACCCTGATACTCCTCATGGGGAATAGACTTCTGCCATACACCTCTATACACCTCATGGGGATTAGACATCTATCATTCACCCCATACACCATATGGGGATTAGACATCTACCAACCACCCCTATACCCCTCATGGGGAATACTCATCTACCATTCACCCCAAACCTCTCATGGGGAATAGTCATCAGTCATTCACCCCTATACCCCTCATGGGGAAATAGACATCTACCATTCACCGTTCTACCTCTCATAGGGATTAGACATCTACCATTCACCCCTATACCCATCATGTGGATTAGACACCGACCATTCACGCTTATACCTCTTGTGTGCAATAGACATCTACCATTCACCCCTACACCCCTTGTGGAGTATAGACATCTACCATTCACCCCTATACCCCTCATGGGGAATAGTCATCTCCCATTCACCCCTGTACCCCTCATGGGGAATAGTCATCTCCCATTCACCCCTGTACCCCTCATGTGGATTAGACATCTACCATTCATTCTTATACCCCTTGTGTGGAATAGACATCTACCATTCTCCCCTATACCCCACATGGGGATTAGATAACTACCATTCACCCCTATACCTCTCATGTGGATTAAACACCTACCATTCACCACTATGCCCCTTGTGGGGAATAGACATCTACCATTCACCCCTTTACTCCACATGGTGATTAGATACCTACCATTCACCCCTACACCCCTCATGGGGATTAGACACCTACCATTCACACTATACTCCTCAAGGGGATTAGTCATCTACCATTCACCCCTATACCCCACATCAGGATTAGATATCTACCATTCTCCCCTGTACCCTTCATGGGGAATCGACATCTACCATTCACCTTTATACCCCTCAGTGGGATTAGACATCTTCCATTCACCTTCATAACCCTCATGGGGCATTAACATCTACCATTCACCCCTGAACCTCAATATTGAATAGACATCTACCATTAACCCCTATACCCCTCATGGGGAGTAGACATCTACCATTGACCCCTATACCCCTCATGGGGAATAGACATCTACCATTCACCCCTGTACTCCTCATGGGCAATAGACATCTATCATTCATGCCTATACCCCTCATGATTTAAAAAATCTCTTTCAGTTCACCCCTCAACCTTCCGGGCTGCAGTGAAAAAAGTCTTAGCCTATCCATTTTCTCCCTTTAACTCAAACCTTCCATTCCCAACAACATCCTGGAAAATCTTTACTGAACCCTGTCTAGCTTAATAATATCCTTCCTATAACAGGTCGACGAGGACTGGACCCAAATACTCCAGCAGAGGCCTTGCCAACATCCTAACCAACTTCAAAATGACATCCCAACTCTTATTCTCAAAGCTCTGAGCAATGAAGGCAAGCGTGCTAAATGCCTGCTCAACCATCCTGTCTACATGTGATGCAAACTTCAATGAATTATGTACCTGAACACCTAGGTCTCTCTGTTCTACAACGCTACCCAGGGCCCGACTTATAACTGTATAAGCCCTGCCTTTGTTTTACCAAAATGCAGTACCTTGCATTTGCCCAAATTAAACTCAACCTTCCATTCCTCAGACCATAGATAACCTTCTGCACTGACCACTTTACCACCAATTTTGGTGTCATTCATGAACTTACTAACCATGTCTTCTATATTCTCATCTAAATTATTTATATAAATGACAAACAAAAGTGGTCCGAGCACCGATCTCTGTGGGACCCCATTGGTCACAGGCCTCCAGTCCAAAAAACAACCATCCACCATTACTCTCTGTCCCCTGCCATTAAGCCAATTTTGTAACTAATTGGCAAACTCACCTGAATGGCATATGATATAACTTTACTAACTAGTCTACCATGTGCAACCTTGGGTCACAATTTTCTCTCCCAAGCTGGGAACACAGAGATGGGATCCACAAACCTGACCCAGCAAAATCTGGGTAGTATTGTTGGGCTTTTAATCTGGTTGGGGGTAAGCTCTGGGACACAGCTCAGAATCCCTGGATAGAGAGCAGAGGCTCATAACTGTATATGGGAGCTGGGCACCAGACATGCCTTGGAGCACCAACACTACATACCAACGCCAATAGAATATTAATCTATAAAAAACAAAAACAGCCCTCCAGTAATCAGACCTATTACACTGTCCCTCCTATGCTGAACTTGTGTTAACCCAGATCAACTAATGTCCTGTGCATATCCAATTCATTACATTGAAATTCCTCCAACTACTGTTTCATGTGAACAGACATTTCACTTGATTACATGATTTTTTTATGAAAGCAACTATTTCTATTCTACAAGCACTTGGAACTGCCAATCAAACTGTTCACTAAACAGGCACCTCGGGAAAACAGTCATTCAAAATAAATTCCATTGTGAAAAAACCTCAGGATTGTATCAATGGGCTGCACTTACGTAGCTAGCATTCGATTTGTTCTAATGTCACTTTGTTTCATTTTTACACCAGACTGCGTTAATCCTGTGCCAGTTTCAATATTTATTTGGTAATTTTGACAGTTTTTTGACTATTTGATAATTACGGATTTATGGACATTTTAGGCACAGTCTTGTTACTTTTTCCAATCCCAGAGGGAGCTTGACCCCTAAATGGTACTTGATGTTCCTCAAGAGCTCCAAACCCTCCCTTCAAAGTATCCTGGGTACCTGATCTCTCCAAAGAGATACCCCAAATTAATCCTCAAAGTTGCACCCTGCTTTTCATAACATTGACTAATCTCCAATAAGAGACAATATAACCACTGCCCCTTTGACACTCAGATGTAACCTACTCTAGGCCTCTCTCCAGGCAGCTACTTAACTTACACGTGCAGTTGTCTCTGTAACAGCTCTCTTTCTTTTACAAGAAGAATGATTTTGCAATTAAAGGCGAAAAACAAATAGAGCATCTCGCGTTTTGACTCTCATCACGATAGTAACCTTGTTCTTTTCGCAGTTTCTTACTCATGTGCTGTCAATTTTCACAAGTTGGACACCCGAGCCACTCCCAAATCCACACACCCCCATCATCTTAATTCTAACCTCTTATGTTTCAGTGGTTGTTTTGATGAAAAACCACAAGTTGGATTTGGTGATGATATACTGGTAATGCTCATATTTTTCATAAGCTATGCTTATTCTCACAAATGAAACATCTGGTTAAAAGGTGGTTCGCATGAGCATAAGTTATTCTCCTCAACAAGAATTTGCCTGGAATAAATATATTCAGTACAGGCTCTGTCAGATTCTGCAGGCTGCAACAGATGAGGAGAAATCTCTTCCAATTAAATATCGAGAAGACTGAAAGCATTGTCTGTGGCTCCTGTGGTGAACTCAATTGCTGAGCCTCTGGTTTTAACCCTCTCCCTTGCAACTGTTTGATGCTGAGCCAGACTGTTTGGAACCTCGGTGTCACAGTTGACTCTGAGATGAACGTTCACATATCTGCACCATCACTAGGTCCCACTCATTTCAAACTCATTGTTCATCTCTGTCTCTGTCAGCTTAGTGAGTCCCTTTCTGACTGCCACAATGCTAGCACTCCTGAAGAAAGAAAGATTACACCCGAAACGTCGACTTCTGCACCTCCTGAGGCCGCCTGGCTTGCTGTGTTCTTCCAGCCTCCTTTCTGTCTATTTTGGCAGCAATGGAGCACCACTCTGATCTAGACCCAGAATCGAATTGGGTTACCCAAGCTCTGCTCAATCAAAATTGGGCATAGTTTGACCAAAGAACAGGCCCCACTGGAAGACCTGGCATTAAATGAAAGTAGAAGACATCCTGTGGTGATTAGCACAGAGTGTATTCTGTTGGCACAGAAAGTCACTAGCACAGAGACATTGCTTGTTTTTAATTCATTCATTGGATTTGGATGTCACTGGCTAGACCAGCATTTATTGCCCAACCCCAATTTCCCAGGGGGCTGTTAAGAATCTACCACATTTCTGAGAGTCTGGAGTCAAAAGCCTGTTGATAAACAAAGGTGTGAGTAGCTTGTAATAAATTGAATTAAATTGAATTGAATTTATTGTCACATTGAAAAGTTTTGTCTTGCGAGCAATACAGGCAGATCACAGAGTTAAGTAACATAGATAAATAAATAATAGGTAACAGCAGCAAAAAACAAAAACACAGGCACAGTCAAATGTTCAGAGTTTGTGAGCCCATTCAGTATTCTAACAACAGCAGGTAGAAACTGTTTTGAAATCGGCTGGTACGTGTGTTCAGGCTTCTGTACCTTCTCCCCGATGGTAGAGGTTGTAGAAAAACATTGCCAGGGTTGGAGGGATCTTTGAGAATGCTGGCGGCCTTTCCTTGACAGCGGGCCTGGTAGATGGAGTCTATAGATGGGAAGTTGGGCCTTTGTGATTGTCCGGGGTGAGTTTCCCACTCTCTGTAACCATCATGATCTTGAATGGTACAGTTGCCATACCAGGTAGTGATACATCCAGACAGAATGCTCTCGATGGCACACCTATAAAAGTTGGCAAGGGTATTTGCCATCATGCCAAATTTCCTCAGCTGCCTGAAGAAGAAGAGACGTTGTTGGGCCTTTGTAACCGGTGCGTCCACGTGAAGGGTCCAAGAAAGCTCGTTGTGGATGACCACTCCCAGGAGCTTGACCCTCTCCACTCGTTCCACCTTTATGCTGTTAACATGTAGGGGTATGTGAGCTCTATTCCTGATGAAGGGCTTTTGCCCGAAACATTGATTTTCCTGCTCCTCGGATGCTGCCTGACCTGCTGTGCTTTTCCAGCACCACTCTAATCTAGACTCTGGTTTCCAGCATCTGCAGTCCTTGTTTTTACCAGGTATGAGTAACATCCCGCAGAAAGTCAATAATCAGTTTCTTGGTTTTGCCGGCATTGAGAGGGCAAGTGATATGGCATCTGATGTGGATCTGTTGGTCCGATAGGCAAATTGGAGTGGGTCAAGAGTAGTGGGGAGGCTGGAGTTGAGAAATCATAAAGAATACTATCAGAGGAAAAAAAAGAGGACAGTTTTGATGCAGGTGTACATTTGGCTAACTGTTCAATCAAATAATACAATGTTACAATCAATTTTGTAATCAGAGAGTAAAAGAAATTGGAAACGAATAGGGTGTGGATTTGCCTTTAGGTCATTTCTCACTGTGACTATTTTAACATTTTCCTGGCTGGCCTCCCAGATTCTATGACTGTGAACATAGAACACAGAACACAGCGCTATACAGGCCCTTCGTACCTTGATGTTGTTTCAACCTTTTCTCCTACTCTAAGATTAAGCTAACCTACATACTCAACATTTTATTATCTTCCATGTGTCTATCCAACAGTTGCTTAAATGTCCCTAATGTATCTGACTCTACTACCGCTATTGGCAGCGAATTCCACACATCCACCACTCTCTGAGTGAAGAACCTACCTCTGACGTCTCCCCTATACCTTCCTTCAATCACCTTAAAATTATATCCCCTTGTGATAGCCATTTCTGCCCTGGAAAAAAGTCTCTGACTATTCACTCTATCTGTGCCTCTCACCATCTTGTACACTTCTATTAAGTCACCTCTTATCCTTCTTCACTCCAATGAGAAAAGCCCAGCTCCCTCAATATTTCTTCATTAGACATGCCCTCCAGTCCAGGCAGATTCCCGGTAAATCTCCTCTGCACCCTCTCTAAAGCTCCCAAATCCTTCCTACAATGAGGCAACCAGAACTGAACACAATATTCCATGTGTGATCTAACCAAGGGCTCTATAGAGCTACAGCATTACCTCATGGCTCTTAATCTCAATCCCCTGCTAATGAAAACTAACATACCACATGCCTTCTTAACAACCCTATCAATCTGGGTCGCAACTTTGAGGAATCTATGGACATGAACCCCAAGATCCCTCTGTTCCCCCACACTGTGAAAAATCCTATCTTTAACTCTGTAATCTGCATTCAAATGTGACCTTCCAAAGTGAATCACTTCACACTTTTTCAGGTTGAACTCCATCTGCCATTTATCAGCCCAGTCCTGCATCCAATCAATGTCCAGTTGCAAACTACAATGGCCCTACAGACTATCCACAACTCCACCAACCATCGTGTCATTGGCAAACTTACTAACCAACCTTTCCACTTCCTCATCCCATTCATTTATACAAATCACAAGGAGCAGAGGTCCCAGAACAGATCCCTGTGGAACACCACTGGTCACCGAGCTCCAGCTGAATACTTTCCATCTACTACCACCCTCAGTCTTCTATGGGCCAGCTAATTATGTAGTCAGACAGCCAAATGTCCCTGCATCCCATGCCTCCTTACTTAGTGAATAACCCTACCCTGGGGAACCTTATCAAATGCCTTGTTAAAATCCATGTACATAACATCGACTGCTCTACCTTCATCAATGTGTTTTGTCACATCCTCAAAGAGTTGAATAAGGTTTGTGAGGCATGACCTGCCCCCCACAAAGCCATGCTGACTGTTTTAATCAAAGTGGCTTTCCAAATAATTATAAATCCTGTCTCTCAGAATCCTCTCCAATAATTTGCCCACCACAGATGCATGACTGACCGGTCTGTAATTCCCAAAATTATCCCTATTCCCTTTCTTGAAGAAGTGAATAACACTTGCCACCCTCCCATCATCTGGCACTATGCCAGTGGAGAGTGAGGATGCATAGATCATTACCAAATGCACAGCAATCTCTTCCCTCGCTTCCTGTTCTAACCTTACGTATATCCCCTCTGGACTGAAAAAATGTGTTGCTGGAAAAGCGCAGCAGGTCAGGCAGCATCCAAGGAGCAGGAGAATCGATGTTTCGGGCAGAAGCCCTTCTTCAGGAGCAGACAGCATTCCTTCCTGCTCCTTGGATGCTGCCTGACCTGCTGCGCTTTTCTAGCAACACATTTTTCAGCCCTGATGTCCAGCATCTGCAGTCCTCACTTTCTCCTATATCTGGCCCAGGGGATTTATCTATCCTCATATTTTTCAAAATTTTCAGCACATCTTCCTTCTTAACACCAACCTATTTGAACATATCAGTCTGTTTCACGCTGTCCTCACAAACATCAAGGTCCCTCTCAGTCGTGAATACTGAAGCATAGTATTAGGGACCTCCCCCACCTCCTCTGACTCCGGGCACAAGTTTCTTCTACTATCCCTGATCGAACCTATCCTCATGCTTCCTCACATCAGTGTAGAATGCCTTAGGGTTTTTGTTAATTCTACCCACTAAAGCTTTGTCATGCACCCTTTGAGCTCTCCTAAGTCCATTCTTCAGTTCCTTCCTGGCTACCTTGTAACCCTCTAAAGCCCTATTAGATCATTGCCTCCTCAACCTTAAAGTAAGCTTCCTTCTTCCTTTTGACTAGATGTTCCACATCCCTTGTCACCCAAAGTTCTGTCAACCCACAATCCCTTCCTTGCCTCAGTGGGACAAATCTATGCAGCACTATTGGCAAGTGCTTCCTAAACAACATCTACATTGCTGTCATGCATTTTCCTGAGAAAACCTGTTCCCAATTTAGGCACTCCAGTTCCTGTCTGATAGCATTGTAATTCCCCATCCCCTAATTAAATACTTTCCCATGCTGTCTGCTCCTATCCCTCTCCATGACTATAGTAAAGGTCAGGAAGTTGTGATCACTATCACGGAAATGTTGCCAAGCACCAAATCCAATATGGCCTCCCCTCTAGTTGGCCTATCAATATATTGAGTCAGGAATCCTTCCTGGTCACACCTGACAAATCTGTTCCATCCAAACTATTTGAACTAAGGAAGTTCTCATCAGTATCATGTGGATATAAAATTCACATCCTTACTATCAAATCCCTCCATTGCCTTGGCCTTCCTTACTTCTATTGTCTCATAGAATCCCTACCATGTGGAAGCAGCCCATCAAGTCCACATCGCCCTTCCGAAGTGTGTCCCACCCAGATCCACCCCCTACTCTATCCCTGTAACCCTGTACTTCCCAGGGCTAATTCACCTCGCCTGCACATCCCTGCACCATATGGACAATTTGGCATGGCCAACCACCTAACCTGCACATCTTTGAACTGGACTGGTCTCCTCCAACCTCACAATCATCCATGGCTTCTGAACCTGGTTTCTTCTCTGATTTTAATTACTTCACAGTTGGTAGCCATCTCTTCATTTAACACTGGCTGAAAATTGTGGAATTCTGTCTATTTCTCTTTTTCTCTTTAAGGCATTCTTCAAAACTTACGTATTTGATCACCTCTCCTAGTAACTCATCACATCTGGTCTCCTTCGCATTCTAAAGACATTTGAGAGTTTTAGAATTATTTTTAAAGGCCCTATATAAATGCACATTGTTCTACTTGTTGTTGTACAATTGCCAATAAAGGGTTTCGGTTTAGCTCGTAGTTATGCTGCAGTCAGTTGGAATTCTGTTGTTCCTTCTCAGATCCAGGGCCTCACAGCTGCAGGCTTCTGCAACACTTTAAAGAAGAAATTAGTTGATTGGATCGTATGTTAGCCGTATTTAAACTGTCTGTCATCAGCACTGATTGCTGTATCTGGAGAAACCTGGAGATCCGACACAAAAACCCACGAATGAATGAGTTCCTGCTTCTGTACTTTAAATCTCTGCAGGATGTGGTACACCAGTGGAAAATGGAAGGAATCAGCCTTTGTGAATGTTGACTGAGATTTTGCTCCAGGAAGAATTGCAGGAAGAAAGCTCCTCTATCCCCATCCGAAACCATTAAAATAACTGCTGTGGCAATTGTAACTGTAATTAGATGTTATTGTACAATACATCCTTGACTGTGACACATCTGCAGTGCTGCAGAATCATAATTTGAAAATACACTTAGAAACATTTTGTGGTAACTCAAACTTATGGAACAAACAGCATTTCATTGCTGGGGAAGAAGAGAAATGATTAACTATTAAATAATTGAAATACCCCTAAAGAAGTATCCAGAGTTTATTTTCGGAAAGTCATTAGAAAATCAGAACCATTCTTAGTTCTCAGCAGTGAGTTTTCTGCTTTTTGTAAGACTGAATATTACAAAATCAAATCCTGATATATTCATGCTTGCTGATGTGATACCACTCAAGACCAAACCACATAGGAAAAGCCTCATTATGTCATGTCAGCCTGGGTTTGAGAATTATATTCATCATGGTATATAATCTAAACAATTGAAATAAGCAACATTTCTTTGCAAAAGAAATACAAAGTGACACTCTACAATGCAAATATGATGCGGTGTGGCGAGGGATAAAGCTGCACTGTAGATTAAATGTTGCAACACAGTTCGTAAAGGACATAGCAAAACCATATAAATGACAAAGGAGCTGAATAGAATTAAAGGGAAAGCACTTCAAATTAAAGGGAAGCACTTAGCAGTGAGGTAATGACGAACAAAACAACAGAGTTAAAAAACACAGAGCAATACCAACTTATGAATAAGGTGACAGAATAAGGATATGGACCGAGCACTGTCAATACCACAGTGAATATGTCAATATAAAATAATGAAGAATGTGACAGCTCAACACAATGAGAAACAAAGCATTGGTGTTAGGAAATACACAGTAAATGTGACAGATATTACAGTGCTTAAACACAAAGAAACATACAGGTAGCAATAGTTGCGTTCTTTTGCAACCCCATGTTGTAGAAACATCGCGCTTCAGAACAGTATTTGAGTGTTGGTTGATATAATCGCATTACAACCAACACACATTTTGAAAGTTCATGTTTTAGAAACAGTATCCCCAATTTGTTGATCGCTTTCCAGCAAATTCGCAATAACAAAACGCGCAAGAACGCCGTGTACTGAAAATGCCAGTGAAGAATGGCAACACTGTGCAGTGAACAACAAAGAGTCATAGAAATGTACAGCATAGCAACAGACCCTTTGGTCCAACTCATCCATGCCAAACAGATATCCTAAATTAATCTAGTCCCATTTACCAGCATTTGGCCCATATCCCTCTAAACCCTTCCTATTCATGTGTGCTTCCAGGTGCCTTTTAAATGTTGTAATCGTATTTGCCTTGACCACTTCGTCTGGCAGCTCATTCCATACATGCACTACCCTCTGTGTGAAAACGTTGCCACTTAGGTCCCTTTTATATCTTTCCCCTCTCACCCTAAACCTATGTCCTCTAGTTTTGGACTCCCCTACCCCAGGGAAAAGACCTTGTCTATTTACCCTATCCATGCCCCACGTGGATTTTATAAGGTCACCCCTCAGCCTCTGACGGTCCAGAGAAAAATAGCCCCAGCCTATGCAGCCTCTCCCTATAGCTCAATCCCTCCAATCCTGGCAACATCCTTGTAAATCTTTTCTGAACCTTCTCAAGTTTCACAACATCCTTCCTGTAGCAGAGAGACAAGAACTGAATGCAATGTTCCAAAAGTGGCCTAATCAATGTCCTGTATAATAACATTGAACAATTAAGACAGCAACACAGGATAAAGGGAATGCAACTTGCTGATAAACAGGACAATGAAGAGTTTCAAAGACTTTACCAATCTTAGTGTCATCTGCAAACTCACTAATGAGGCAACCTACACCTTCCTTCTAATGCTGTTTACACTTTCATATTATACAATCCTGTTGCACATATATTAAAATGCCTGTTTCTAACAAAGAACAGCCATCTGACATATATACATTTGCACAGAATTTTTCATAGCATCACCGAATCATAAAATCAGACAGTACAAAAGAGGTCCTTTGGCCCATCAGGTCTGCACCACCAAAATCTATGCTGGCACACATTCCCACATTAGGCCCATTGCCTCGAATGTGCCACATTTCAAGCCTCAAACATGCAAAACCTCACAGCTTTCACTTAAAATGTGCCATTTGTTCATACAGCATAGAGTTATAGAGATGTACAACATGGAAGCAGACCCTTCGGACCAACCCATCCATGCCAACTAGTCCCACCTGCCAGCACTCGGCCCCTATCCCTCCAAACCCGTCCTACTCATACACTCATCCAGATGCCTTTTAAATGTTGTAATTATACCAGCCTCCACCACTTCCTCTGGCAGCCCATTCTATACATGCACGACACTCTGGTGAAAATGTTCCCCCTAAGGTCTCTTTTATATCTTTCCCCTCTCACCCTAAACCTATGCCCTCTAGTCCTGGACTCCCCCCACCCCAGGGAAAAGGCCTTGTCTATTTACCCTATCCGTGCCCCTCATGATTTTATAAGCCTCTATAAGGTCACCTGCTGAAAATGTGTTGCTGGAAAAGCGCAGCAGATCAGGCAGCATCCAAGGAACAGGAGAATCGACGTTTTGGGCATAAGCCCTTCTTCAGGAATGAGGAAAGTGTGTCCAGCAGGCTAAGATAAAAGGTAGGGAGGAGGGATTTAGGGGAGGGGCATTGGAATTGCGATAGGTGGAGGAAGGTCAAGGTGAGGGTAATAGACCGGAGTGGGGTGGGGGCGGAGAGGTCAGGAAGATGATTGCAGGTTGGGAAGGCGGTGCTGAGTTCGAGGGATTTGACTGAGACAAGGTGTGGGGAGGGGAAATGAGGAAACTGGAGAAATCTGAGTTCATCCCTTGTGGTTGGAGGGTTCCCAGGCAGAAGATGAGGCGCTCTTCCTCCAACCGTCGTGTTGCCATGGTCTGGCGATGGAGGAGTCCAAGAACCTGCATGTCCTTGGTGGAGTGGGAGGGGGAGTTAAAGTGTTGGGTTACGGGGTGGTTGGGTTGGTTAGTCCGGGTGTCCCAGAGGTGTTCTCTGAAATGTTCCGCAAGTAGGCGGCCTGTCTCCCCAAAATAGAGGAGGCCACATCGGGTGCAGCGGATGCAATAGATGATGTTTGTGGAGGTGCAGGTGAATCTGTGGCGGATATGAAAGTATCCCTTGGGGCCTTGGAGGGAAGTAAGGGGGGAGGTGTGGGCGCAAGTTTTGCATTTCTTGCAGTTGCAGGGGAAGGTGCCGGGAGTGGAGGTTGGGTTGGTGGGGGGTGTGGACCTGACGAGGGAGTGTTCTTTTCGGAACGCTGATAGGGGAGGGGAGGAAAATATATCCCTGGTGGTGGGGTCCGTTTGGAGGTGGCGGAAATGATGGCGGATGATACGTTGTACATGGAGGTTGGTGGGGTGGTAGGTGAGGACCAGTGGGGTTCTGTCCTGGTGGCGGTTGGAGGGGCGGGGCTCAAGGCGGAGGAGCGGGAAGTGGAAGAGATGTGGTGGAGGGCATCGTCGACTACGTCTGGCAGGAAATTGCGGACCTTGAAGAAGGAGGCCATCTGGGTTGTACAGTTTTGGAACTGGTCCTCCTGGGAGCAGATGCGGCGGAGACCAAGGAATTGGGAATATGGGATGGCGTTTTTACAGGGGGCGGGGTGGGAGGATGTGTAGTCTAGGTAGCTGTGGGAGTCGGTCGGTTTATAGTAAATGTCCATTGCGGAACGTTTCAGAGAACACCTCTGGGACACCCGGACCAACCAACCCAACAACCCCGCAGCCCAACACTTTAACTCCCCCTCCCACTCCACCAAGGACATGCAGGTCCTTGGACTCCTCCATTGTCAGACCATGGCAACATGACGGTTGGAGGAAGAGCGCCTCATCTTCTGCCTGGGAACCCTCCAACCACAAGGAATGAACTCAGATTTCTCCAGTTTCCTCATTTCCCCTTCCCCCACCTTGTCTCAGTCAAATCCCTCGAACTCAGCACCGCCTTCCTAACCTGCAATCTTCTTCCTGACCTCTCCGCCCACACCCCACTCCGGCCTATCACCCTCACCTTGACCTCCCTCCACCTACCGCAATTCCAATGCCCCTCCCCCAAGTCCCTCCCCCCTACCTTTTATCTTAGCCTGCTGGACACACTTTCCTCATTCCTGAAGAAGGGCTTATGTCCGAAACATCGATTCTCCTGTTCCTTGGATGCTGCCTGACCTGCTGCGCTTTTCCAGCAACACATTTTCAGCTCTGATCTCCAGCATCTGCAGTCCTCACTTTCTCCTCTATAAGGTCACCTCTCAGCCTCGGACGTTCCAGGGAAAACAGCCCCAGCCTATTCAACCTCTCCATATAGTTCAAATCCTCCAACCCTGGCATAATCCTTGTAAATCTTTTCTGAACCCTTTCAAGTTTCACAAGATCCTTCCAATAGGAAGGAGACCAGAATTGCACGCAATATTCCAAAGGTGGCCTAACCAATGTCCTGTACAGCTGCAACATGACCTCCTGTTGCTCAATACACTGACCAATAAAGGAAAGCATACCAAACACCTTCTTCACTATCCTATCTACCTGCGACTCCACTTTCAAGGAGCTATGAACCTGCACTCCAAGGTCTCTTTGTTCAGCAACACTTCCTCGAACCTTACTATTAAGTGTATAAGTCCCGCTAAGATTTGTTTTCCCAAAATGCAGCACCTCACCCTTATCTAAATTAAACTCCATCTGCCACTTCTCAGAGGGGAACAGCTACTTTCTGTCCATCCTGTCCGTGCCCCGCATCACCTCATAACCCTCTAACAAGACCCCCTCAACCTTATAGAGGAGAAAGTGAGGGCTGCAGATGCTGGAGGTCAGAGCTGAAAATGTGTTGCTGGAACAGCGCAGCAGGTCAGGCAGCGTCCAGGGAACAGGAGAATCGACGTTTCGGGCATAAGCCCTTCTTCCCTCAACCTTCTCCACTCCAACGAAAACAACCCGAGCTTATCCAGCCTCTCTGTGGCTACAATGATCCAGCCCGGTCACACCCTGGTGAACCGCCTCTGCACTCCCTCCGGTGTACCCACGTCCTTCCTATTGTGCAAAAACCAGAGTTTCACACCTTATTCCAGCTGTGGCCTAACCAAAGTTCTACACAGATCCCAACTTGACCTTTCTTATTCTTATAATCTACACTATGACTGATAAAGATGAGTGTCCTGTTTGCCTTCCTAACCTGTGCAGCTCCATTCAGGGACCTGCGAACAAGACCCCAAAATCTCACTATTCTTCTCAGTCCTGCTATTCATTGAGTGCTCTCTTATCTTTAACTTCCAACTACCTCTGATCTACCCATCTGACCAATCCGTTTATATTCTCCTATGACCTGACCCCTTCCTCATCACTGTCAACCACCCTGCCAATCTTTAAGTCATCCACAAACTTGCTTATCATCTCCCGCCACGTTCACATCTACATTATTTATGATGGCACAAAGTTAGTCCCTTTCTCTTCTCAAAGCTGTTCCTTGGCTCAAGGATACTCTGTTGTTGATTTTTTTCCGAGGGGCAATAAACCAGGCCAGGCTCCAATCAGTCTCGTTTGGTACATAGATGAAAAGGATTTTGAGAGGTCTTTTGTTTATGTGTAAACAGATGAGATTTCAGGCCAAAGTGGTCATGTTTTAGAAGTGACCTGTAGAATGAAATGGGAGTGGTCAGCTCTCTCGCTGAGCTGAGCAGTTTTAGTTCTGCCCTTCAATTCAACCTGTTAGCATGTGTTCCATTTATACTGGGTTTTAAACATTTTGGGAATGTTGTGTATATTCGGAACAGTATAATTAAGTCTAGTTGGATAAGTTGAGTTCTGCAGGGATTCTTTATTCTGTTCTTTGTGCTTCATTGTGTAACTTTGTGAATAAATTTTTGTCTGTTTTAAAATCTAGTAGTCAACCTCGCTAACTTACTCCGGGTAATTTTCATTGTACACTTACCGAAACAAATTGCAAAGTTATGGTCTGGGGCTACCTGCTTAAGAATATTTTGAATGGTCTGGCCTAGTCCGTAACAATGAACATCACAAATAAAGCAGCTCCGCCCTGATCCCCGTAGAATGCCACTGCCTAGCAGGGTCTAGTCATACAAAACAGCCTTCTCTCACTACCCACTGTCTCCTGTGACTAAGTCAATCTCGGATCCACCTGCCAACTTACCCTGGATCCCATGAGCTTTCTACTTTCTTCATCAGTTTCCCACGTGGGACCTGGTCCAAGGACAATGTTTACGGACTCACAAACTGTTAGGTGATTTCCTGTGACAGAAAGTAAAAATGCAATGGTTTTCTAGTTCAGTGCTTTGCCAGAAATCATGTTCTACTCTGCAGGAGGAACTTGTGAAGCAGTGAGAACCAGACAATGTCCATGACCTGTGAATTCTACCAGTATCTCTCTGACCGACCTCTGTTCGTTGCAGCCTGTGAAAGGGCTTACAGAATATGCCTGTTGCTCCAGGACTATGACAGTGAGTTAGGGGGTGAAATCAGTTGCATTGTTTTTTTAAGTTGTCAGATTCATATGTCTACTGTTGCGTGGGTGGTCATCATCAAAAAAAGCTATTTTTGCAACAACTGGAAATATTGTTGCCAGTTCTTCCAGGAACTGCCTCAATACAAAGTGATGACATTTAAGACAGACATATTGACAGGGGACAATCAGGTACTGGATTTGCCAATAAACACCTTTCAGACAGTCATAGCTGATTGGGTGCTATGTTGAGAGCCCCTCCACTGTTTCAAATTGCTGTCTTAAGATGAGTCGAAAATGGATGTGAAAGTCCTATGAGTTTCTTGCATTGCAATTGCAGAATTCTTGTATGATCTTAGTTTATTCTACAGGATCCGCAACAGGAGAATCAGACTCATTCGAGAGCATTAAGGAGTCTCTTACACCACAGTCGAAGAGGAGTTAAAACTCTACATCTCTTGGTCCAGACTGAAAGCGAAGGTGCATTCATAGTGAAAAGCTCGTTGACTACATTTGGCATCTGCTGTCTGCTCTATGAAGCTAAGAGCTAAGTGCACTGCGCAGCAAGAAACCCAGAATCCACCAAACCTAGGCCAACTGCAGCCCCATGAGATGCCATCTAACTGCAGCAGTCTGGTCTGAATTGTCTCACGCTGCATTCATGGCGCCATTATTCAGAAGGTCAGGAAGAGTTTGACCTTTATTTCCAAGGAGGGACCTGTAATGTAGTGAAAAAAAAAGCACATTCTGTGGATGCTTTCACTGGTAAGGCTCAGCCAGATTGGAAACAAATGCTTCTGTGTCCCCTGTGACAGCACTCCACTTGAAGAGATATTTTGTTGAGAGAGTACAAAGAGTGGAATCTGCGCAGAATTTAGGGACAATACGTTTCAAAGAATTGGACAGGATCCTTTGAACACTTTCGCACTTTGTAAAGCAGGTCTGACACCTCTCTGGATGGACAGAGTATGAGGTGTGACCCAAATGGTGTGATACTAACCACACAAATCACCGTTCTCATCTACAAATCCATTCCAATTTGGACTTTTTCTCTTTTCCCTTCACAGTATGTGGGTTTCATTGGCAACGCCAGCGTTTGTTGCCCATCTGTAATTGCCTCTGAACTAAATGGTTTGCTAGGACCTTTCAGAGGGCAGTATCATGTCAACCACACATTCTAGTGGGTCTGGAGCTGAAGTAGGCTAGGCCAGATAGGGATGGTAAGTTTTCATTACTGAACTAGGTGGCTTTTTGCAACAACCATCTATGGTGGTGGGATAGGTATCTGTGCACACAGCGTATTTGATTGGGGCATATTCTGTAAGTCCAGAATCAATACCAGTCCATCTCCATTTTAGTTACAAAGAAAAAGGCCTTTTGCGGAGTTAAGCAGGAATTTCAAAACCAGTCCCTTGAGTCTTTGCAGAAATTTGAGATGTGGTTCAGAATCCTGGTGGTTTTATCTGGGAGGATTCTCCTCCTCTGGCCCTCTGGATGCATCTTTATTCCCCACTTTAACTCTCCTCTAAAGGCCCCAAGGAGCACTGTCAAAAAGTGTGGTGCTGGAACAGCACAGCTGGTCAGGCAGCATCCGAGGAGCAGGAAAGGCTGGGGGGGAGGGGGGGGGAAGGTAGCTGAGAATACAATAGGTAGATGAATGTGGGGTGATAGTGATAGGTCAGAGAGGAGGGTGGAGCGGATAGGTGAGAAGGAAGATGGAGAGGTCAAAAGGACGCAGTCGAGTTGGAGAGTTGGATCTGGGATAAGGTGGGGGGAGGAGAGATGAGGAAACTTGCAAAATCCACATTGATCCCAGGTGGTTGCAGGGTCCCAAGGGGGATGATGAGACATTCTTTCCCCAGGCATCAGGTGGCTAGAATCTGGTGGTGGAGTAGGCCCAGGACTTGCATTTCCTTGGCAGAGTGAGCTTCAATTGAGGTAGTGCTCACTCAAAAGCTGAGCCCCACAGCAGGTGAGAGAATAGGCATTTCACTAACATCCAGAAGACTAATGTCCTCTTCCAACCAACTCCCACAGCATATTGATTAAGGGTCAACAGCAAGGAAAACATGGATTATTTTCCAGAGTTTGGGAGCCTTCTCAGGCAAATGATGATTACAAAACTCATCACGACTGCCAATGTGCCAGCTCAGCTTTCGGCCAATTCAGGAAAGAGCCTTTGAGGAGCAGGATCTCAAAGCTGAGACTGAAGTCATGGTTCACTAGACAACAGTGATTCCTGTGTTCGGATATTGCTTCAGACACATGGACAGTTAAAACAGCAGGCAGCTAAAAACACTGGAATGGTACCACAGCAACACTGTCAAAGTCTCTCCACATCCACTGGCAAGAAAGTCAATGTTGTAGTATTGAGGTGCTGATCCCTCCCGAGCAAGCTCTGTTGACAGAACAAAGAGGTCTACAGCATGGAAAAATGCCCAAGTCTGCGCCAGTCTAAAACAAGCATCAAACTATTTTGTTCTAATCATATTTGTAATATTTTTTAGTCTTCCTAACCCCAGACTCCTGGGGCTACTTTCTGATTCAGACTAAATTGCACTGGGAGATTCAGTCCATGTTGATGTAAAATATGGACTGGTAATTTTTAAAATCTTATTAATTAATTTAAAAGCTTTAGAGTTGAGAAGAAAAAGAGAAAAATGAACTGGTTGTATACTGAACAAAGTGACCAATGGGCAAGTTGCCAAACTCTGAGCACTATACAAAGGAATATCTAATAGCTGGCAGTGGTCAGCATGTTCAGCAAAAAGCTATCCCAGGGATATTTACCTGGAATCTATCGTTCACAATGAAACATCCCAAAGTTTCTGCATGGAGACATGACCTCTTTACTACATGTATTGTGTGGACAAAAAAGTTCAATCTAAAACTTGTGAGGCAAGGAGGAGCACTGAACACTCCATGACACACATCAAAGTACAAATAAATTAAGACAGACTCCACAGCTTTCTCAGCAGGAATCCCTTTCCCAACGCTGTTTAATTCTAACCACTCAGTATGTCAAAGCCAGTCAGGGCAGCCTTTTGAAGACTGGAGATGCAGCTCCCTCTGTAAGATTTAATGACATTCCAGTCTGCTGAACCTCTGTGAGATTGAAAGCACACACTGGTGAAGACACCCTTGGATTTACCACCTGCTCAGTGATTGGCATCAATGCAAATGTCTTTCATCTGTAACTGCACAGATCTATTGGTAGACTCTTCCCCAAACCTGGCAGCATATACGGATTAGTTATAATCTGATTGCACTTATTTCATAATGTGAAGCACTGCATCAAACATCTGACCCAGATAGATTGTCCAATCAACATCTCCATAGGGTCATGACAGAGAGCAGATTCCACCTCTTCACTTTTAGAATAACGTGTCTATCTTAATAGAATCCCTATAAAATCACAATCTCTACAGAGTGGAAACAGGCCACCTTGGCCCAATCAGTCCACACTGACCCTCTGAGCGGTAACCTAACCAGACCTGTTCCCCTATCCTATTACTCTACATTTCCCCTGACTAATATACCTAATCTACACATCCCTGAACGCTATGGGCAATTTAGCATGGCCAATTCACCTAACCTGCATATCTTTGGACTATGAGAGGAATCCAGAGCTCCCGGAGAATATGCAAACTCTACACTGACAGTAGCCCAAGGCTGAAATTGAACCTGGGTCCCTAGGGCATCAGTACCTAAACACTTATGTCTCCTCTAACCTTCGAAGAATATTGCTGTATGAACTATGGGCCTCGCCTACTTGTACAGAACCAGTTAAATGCTGCTCTGCTTACATATCAATTCTGTTTCTCCGTTGATTTGATGTACAGGGAGTAGATTCTGTGGTCCTGAACTCTTACAGTGAAGTGTAGCACATTCCGGAAACAAAGCTGACAATGATAATTGGGCAGCTTTCCCAAATGTGTTGGTAGTGAATAGTCAATGGATAATATTTAAAGAACATATACATGAATTCAACAATTATTCATTTTCACTTGTCCCAAATACTTTGAGTAAAATGTAGTTCACTCTTAATATCATCCTATGGATATTGTATACTTAAGTATTTCTTTTTCCCTTTGATGTCAAGTGTTGCTTGATAATGCTTTTGTGAAGTGAAATGAAACGTTGTATGTCTTTAAAGATATTATATAAATGTAAAGAGTTGTTACTGTTGCTATGTACATGGGCACATTTTATATTAAGTTACCATTAGAAGCAAAATCCAGCATCTGCTATTTACTTTAATTAATGTGGAGTGCATCTAAGCAATATATTTAATTATGCAGCATTATTCCCCCGTACTCTAATGGTACCACTGCACTGTTTACTGTATAATACTAAAGTCCCAAGGGATTGTTCATTGAAAAGATTACTGTCAGCGACCTGTGTGACAGCTACACTGAGACAGTCAGGGAATTACAGAACGATGCGATCTAAAAGGAGGTCAGGCAGTCCGTCAGGCCAATATTGTCTCTTTAAAAGATCTATCCAGTGAGTCCCATTTCCTCAAGTCTCTCCCTGTGGCATTACAACTGTTCCCCTTCACGCTGTGTGATTATCCCAAAGTATCTAACTTCACATTTGTCCACATCATACTACATCTGCCATGTGTTTGTCAACACACTCAACATGTCTAGAGCACCCTGAAGCCTCCTTCCAACTTCCTCACAGCTCACAATACCACTCAATTTTGTGCCCGCAAAAGTGAGCTTGGAAATGTTGTATTTGGATCCCCCACCAGGTCATTGATATACGTTATGAATATCTGGGACCCAAGCACTGATCCTTGTGCCTACCACCCAAAAGGAGACATTTAATCTCACTGTCATCGATCTGCCAAATCAGTTTCAATCAATGCCCATATATTATCTCCAACCCTATGTTTTCATCTGCTGTTTTGTCATTTGCCCTGATAGTGTTCCCGGCTTCTGTCAATGGGGGAACCTATATTTATCTCCAATAACTTTTTCTCTGTCTAGAGAGACCTATGTTTGTCTTCATTCATCTTTTTCTCTTCACATATTTATAGAAGCTTTCACAGTCATTTTTTTTAATGCTCCTTTGAAGTTTATTGTCATACTCTATTTTCGTCCTCTTGATCCTCCTCTTCTGTCTTCATGGTTCCTCACAGCGCCAGAGACCTGAGTTCAATTCCCACCTCGGGCAACTGTCTGTGTGGAGTTTGCACATTCTCACCGTGTCTGCGTGGGTTTCCTCCGGGTGCTCCAGTTTCCTCCCACAGTCCAAAGATGTGCAGGTCAGGTGAATTGGCCAAGCTAAACTGCCCATAGTGTTAGGTGCATTAGTCAGGGGTGAATTAAGGGGAATGGGTCTGGGTTGCTCTTCAGAGGGTCGGTGTGGACTTGTTGGGCCAAAGGGCCTGTTTCCACACTGTCGTGAATCTAATCTAATCTAATAATGCTCCCAATCCTTAGGATTTCTGGCAATTTTACATGTCTTCCCTTTGCATCTAATGCTGTCCCTAACTTTTTGTGTAAGCCATTATTGATGCATTTTTCCTGTTTTGTTTTTCCATCAGGTAAAAATGAATAATTGTTGAATTCATGCACATATTCTTCAAATATTATCCATTGATATCTACTTCCAGCCCATTTCATAAAGTTCCACAATTATCATTGTTGACCTGTGACCCATGCCTCTATGGCAGCCTTTATGTAGGTTCACGATTCCAGTTTCAGATTTCCCTTCTTCACTTGCCATCTAATAAACAATTCTATCATAGTATGGTTACTCTTCCCTAATGGATCCCGCACAAAAATATTGTTAATCAAACAGAAATTGCTGGAGAAATTCATCAGGTCCAGCAGCATCTCTGGAGCGAAAGTAGTTACTATTTTGGGTGTAGTGACCCTTCATCTGAGTGAGGTTCTTCAGTTCTGATGACGAGCCATTGGATCCAAAACATTAACTCTGTTTCTCTCTCCACAGATGCTGTCAGACCTGCTGAGCAATTTCTGTTTTTTTTTGTTTCATATTTCTAGCACCTGCAGTTGTTTGTTTTATGATAATATTGTTACTTAAACCTTTCTCATTGCACAATACCCAAGCCAGGATAGCCTGCTCTCTCATTGGTTCCTCAACACATTGGCCTAAAAAGCTATGCTACATACCTCCAGGTAATCCTCCTGCATGGTATTATTGCGAGCTTGGTTTGTCCATTCTATATATATGAAGTGAAGTATGATTACAGTTGTAACCTTAACGCATGTTTCTAATCGGTTGTTTAATACCTTCCCCAACACCTCCATTACATTTTGGAGGCCAACAGACAATCCCCACCAATATCTTCTGCCCCATGGTGTTTCTTATCTCCACCAATACAGATTCCACACATTGGTTTTCTGAGCCAATATCCTTCCTCACTATTACATTGATTTTGTCTTTTACTAACATTGCTATCCCACCCCATTTCCCATTTAGTTTGTCCTTCCTAAATATTGAACACCCTGCAGCCATGCCTCTCTAATCACAGCTATATTGTAACCGCTTATATCTATATTTGCTGCTAATTCCTTATTGCGAATGCTCTGCACCTTAAGACACACCTTTAGACTTGTCTCTCTAATGTTATCAATCATCTTATTTTGCAGTTTTGTTCCATTTGCTTTTCAGCCATTATTTTCTGCCTTTTTGTTTTACTACTTACATTTCATTCTTTAAATTTTGTCCTGGCTCCTCCCTTCTCTGCCTTCCTGGTTGGGGTCCCATTCTCCTTAAACATTCCCTGAAAGCGCGGGCAAAAATCCGTCCTCTGTCCTCCCCAAGATCACTGGTCTCAGTCCTGCCCAGGTACTAATGTCCTGCATTATATACGGGTTCCACCTTCCCTAGAACCAGTCCAATGTCTCCGGAATCTGAATTCCTCTGTCTGATACCATTTCACCAGCCACATATGTATCTGGTATTTCCAGTTATTTTTACCTTTATTAGAACATGGCACTGATAATAATCCTGAGGTGACTATCTTTGAGCTCCCTACTGCCTGTAGTATCTCATCCGTTTTCCACCCATGTCATTGATACATTCGATATGTTCCACAACCGCTGGCTGTTCACCCTCGCCCTTCAGCTGCTCCTTGACCCGGGCAACATACCATCTTGAAGAATGTTTATGGCACAGGAACGTTTGCCTTATAATTGAATCCTCTATCACAAGAGCACTCTAATTTTTCATCCGTCCCCCCAGATACAGCGGAGCAACCTATGGTGCTGTTGTGTTCTGGACCTGACCAGACCCCCTCACTATACTTTAAGAATGTAGCCTACATTCTAACTTATTCTAATGTTAAAGGTAGATGCCATGTTCTAGATGTGATGTGATTGGTCAAAACGACCAACGTTAATCAAAACACAATTGATTTAAACACTGAGGTTAAAATACAACCAAAGAAAGAGAGATTTAGAATAACTCAACTGTATTGGAAAACTTAACAGAATAATAGAATAATAGTAACTCATTATGAATTAATTGCTCCAATATAGTAGAATCCCATAAGGTAGGACTAAAAAATTAAGCTGCATTTACTTCAATGCAAGGGGCCTAACAAGGAAGGCAGATGAACTCAGGGCATGGTTAGGAACATGGGACTGGGATATCATAGCAATTTCGGAAACATGGCTCAGGGATGGGCAGGACTGGCAGCTTGATGTTCCAGGATACAAATGCTACAGGAAGGATAGAAAGGGAGGCAAAAGAGGAGGGAGAGTGGCATTTTTGATAAGGGATAGCATTACAGCTGTGCTAAGGCAGGATATTCCTGGAAATACATCGAGGGAAGTTATTTGGGTGGAACTGAGAAATAAGAAAGGGATGATCACTTTATTGGGATTGTATTATAGACCCCCCAATAGTCAGAGGGAAATTGAGAAACAAACTTGTAAGAAGATCTCAGCTATCTGTAAGAATAATATGGTGGTTATGGTAGGGGATTTTAACTTTCCAAACATCGACTGACTGCCATAGTGTTAAAGGTTTAGATGGAGAGGAATTTCTTTCGTCTGTACAAGAAAATTTTCTGATTCAGTATGTGGATGTATCTACTAGAGAAGGTGCAAAAATTGACCTACTCTTGGGAAGTAAGGCAGGGCAGGTGACTGAGGAGTCAGTGGGGGAGCACTTTGGGGCCAGTGACCATAATTCTATTAGATTTAAAATAGTGGTGATGGAAAAGGACACAAACGGACCCCACCACCAGGGATATATTTCCCTCCCCACCCCTATCAGCGTTCCGAAAAGACCACTCAATCCGTGACTCCCTCGTCAGGTCCACACCCCACACCAGCCAAACCTCCACTCCCGGCACCTTCCCCTGCAACCGCAAGAAATGCAAAACTTGCGCCCACACCTCCCCCCTTACTTCCCTCCAAGGCCCCAAGGGATCCTTCCATATCCGCCACAAATTCACCTGCACCTCCACACACGTCATTTATTGCATCCGCTGCACCCGATGTGGCCTTTATATTGGGGAACGTTTCAGAAAACACCTCTGGGACACCCGGACCAACCAACCCAACCACCCCGTAGCCCAACACTTCAACTGCCCCTCCCACTCCACCAAGGACATGCAGGTCCTTGGACTCCTCCATCGCCAGACCATAGAAACACGGCGGCTGGAGGAAGAGCGCCTCATCTTCCGCTTAGGAACCCTCCAACAACAGGGATGAACTCAGATTTCTCCATTTTCCTCATTTCCCCTCCCCCCACCTTGTCTCAGTCAAATCCCTTGAACTCAGCACCGCCTTCCTAACCTGCAATCATCTTCCTGACCTCTCCGTCCCACCCCCACTCCGGCTAATCACCCTCACCTTGACCTCCTTCCACCTATCCCATTTCCAACGCCCCTCCCCCAAGTCCCTCCTCCCGACCTTTTATCTTAGCCTGCTGTACAAGCTTTCCTCATTCCTGAAGAAGGGCTCATGCCCAAAACGTCGATTCTCCTGTTCCCTGGATGCTGCCTGACCTGCTGCGCTTTTCCAGCAACACATTTTCAGCTCTGATCTCCAGCATCTGCAGTCCTCACTTTCTCCTCAAAGGTGGATAAATCCCCAGGACCTGATCAGGTGTACCCGAGAACTCTGTGGGAAGCTAGAGAAGTGATTGCTGGGCCTCTTGCTGAGATATTTGTATCATCGATAGTCACAGGTGAGGTGCCAGAAGACTGGAGGTTGGCAAATGTGGTGCCACTGTTTAAGAAGGGTGGTAAGGACAAGCCAGGGAACTATAGACCTGTGAGCCTGACCTCAGTGGTGGGCAAGTTGTTGGAGGGAATCCTGAGGGACAGGATGTACATGTATTTGGAAAGGCAAGGACTGATTCGGGATAGTCAACATGGCTTTGTGCATGGGAAATCATGTCTCACAAACTTGATTGAGTTTTTTGAGGAAGTAACCAAGAGGATTGATGAGGGCAGAGCAGTAGATGTGATCTATGTGGACTTCAGTAAGGCATTCGACAAGGTTCCCCATGGGAGACTGATTAGCAAGGTTAGATCTCATGGAATACAGGGAGAACTAGCCATTTGGATACAGAACTGGCTCAAAGGTAGAAGACAGAGGGTGGTGGTGGAGGGTTGTTTTTCAGACTGGAGGCCTGTGACCAGTGGAGTGCCACAAGGATCGGTGCTGGGTCCACTAATTTTTGTCATTTACATAAATGATTTGGATGCGAGCAAAAGAGGTATAGTTAGTAAGTTTGCAGATGACACCAAAATTGGAGGTATAGTGGACAGCGAAGAGGGTTACCTCAGATTACAACAGGATGGAGTTTAATTCCGATAAATGTGAGTGCTGCATTTTGGGAAAGCAAATCTTAGCAGGACTTATACACTTAATGGTAAGGTCCCAGGGAGTGTTGCTGAAAAAGAGACCTTAGAGTACAGGTTCATAGCTTCTTGAAAGTGGAGTCGCAGGTAAATAGGATAATGAAGAAAGCATTTGGTATGCTTTCCTTTATTGGTCAGAGTATTGAGTACAGAAGTTGGGAGGTTATGTTGCGGCTGTACAGGACATTGGTCAGGAAACTGTTGGAATACTGTGTACAATTCTGGTCTCCTTCCTATCGGAAAGATGTTGTGAAATTTGAAAGGGTTCGGAAAAGATTTAAAATGATGTTGCCAGGGTTGGAGGATCTGAGCTATAGGGAGAGGCTGAACAGACTGGGGCTATTTTCACTGGAGCGTCGAAGTCTGAGGGGTGACCTTATAGAGGTTTACAAAATTATGAGTGGCATGGATAGGATAAACAGGCAAAGTCTTTTCCTGGGGTTGGGGAGTCCAGAACTAGAGGGTATAGGTTTAGGGTGAGAGGGGAAAGATATAAAAGAGACCTAAGGGGCAACATTTTCATGCAGAGGGTGGTACGTGTATGGAATTAGCTGCCAGAGGAAGTGGTGGAGGCTGTACAATTGCAACTTTTAAGAGGCATTTGGATGAGTATATGAATAGGAAGGGTTTGGAGGGATATAACAGGGTGCTGGAAGGTGGGACTAGATTGGGTTGGGATATCTGGTCAGCATGGATGGGTTGGACCGAAGAGCCTGTTCCCATGCTGTACATCTCTATGACTCTATGCTCCACAGTGAGTTTGGTCACAGCTCCTGCTCTGAAATGTGGTTAGTCAGTAACTGCAGCAGGACACAAATTCTGTACACATGGTCACCAGGAACAGGTGTGAACTCTGCTGCAATGACTTTCCTCTCAGATTAAGCTCATCAGATACTCCCGTTAAAGAATACTAATTAGACTAGGGACCTTTTTCCAATCCAACAGTCACTCTACGGTCAAAATATCCAATCTTACATTCTTTAAGCTAATGGACTGCAACAGTCATTTGCAGAAAAAGTAGAATCACTCACCTGACCCTATTCCAAATGCTTTTAATTTAAATCAATTGAAAGATGCACACTACCAGCACCAACTCACCAAATTCATCACACTCCACTTGCTTTATACCAAATTTGGTGCTCTGAGCATAGCAACCCCTCCCAGTCTGTTTCACAGTAATACTGACTTACCGCACACTCCTCCCAGTCTGCTTCACAGTGATACTGACTCACTTCACACTCCTCCCAGTCTGTTTCACAGTGATACTGACTCACTTCACACTCCTCCCAGTCTGCTTCACAGTGATCCTGACTCATTGCACACTCCTCCCAGTCTGTTTCACAGTGATACTGACTCACTGCACACTCCTCCCAGTCTGTTTCACAGTGATCCAGACTCACTTCACACTCCTCCCAGTCTGTTTCACAGTGATACTGACTCACTTCACACTCCTCCCAGTCTGCTTCACAGTGATCCTGACTCATTGCACACTCCTCCCAGTCTGTTTCACAGTCATACTGACTCACTGCACACTCCTCCCAGTCTGTTTCACAGTGATACTGACTCATTGCACACTCCTCCCAGTCTGTTTCACAGTGATACTGACTCACTGCACACTCCTCCCAGTGTGTTTCACAGGGATACTGACTCACTGCACACTCCTCCCAGTCTGTTTCACAGGGATACTGACTCACTGCACACTCCTCCCTGTCTGTTTCACAGTGATCCTGACTCACTTCACACTCCTCCCAGTCTGTTTCACAGTGATACTGACTCACTGCACACTCCTTCCAGTCTGTTTCACAGTGATACTGACTCACTGCACACTCCTCCCAGTCTGTTTCACAGGGATACTGACTCATTGCACAATCCTCCCAGTCTGTTTCACAGGGATACTGACTCACTGCACACCCCTCCCTGTCTGTGCAACAGTGTTACTGACTCATTGCACACTCCTCCCAGTATGTTTCAGTGATACTGACTCACTGCACACTCCTCCCTGTCTGTTTCAGTGATACTGACTCACCGCACACTCCTCTCAGTCTGTTTCACAGGGATACTGACTCACTACACACTCCTCCCAGTCTGTTTCACAGTGATACTGACTCACTGCACACTCCTCCCAGTCTGTTTCACAGGGATACTGACTCATTGCACAATCCTCCCAGTCTGTTTCACAGGGATACTGACTCACTGCACACCCCTCCCTGTCTGTGCAACAGTGTTACTGACTCATTGCACACTCCTCCCAGTATGTTTCAGTGATACTGACTCACTGCACACTCCTCCCTGTCTGTTTCAGTGATACTGACTCACCGCACACTCCTCTCAGTCTGTTTCACAGGGATACTGACTCACTACACACTCCTCCCAGTCTGTTTCACAGTGATACTGACCCACTACACACTCCTCCCAGTCTGTTTCACAGTGATACTGGCCCACTACACACTCCTCCCTGTCTGTTTCACAATGATACTGACTCACTACACACTCCTCCCAGTCTGATTCTCAGTGATACTGACCCACTGCACACTCCTCCCAGTCTGTTTCACAGGGATACTGACTCACTGCACACTCCTCACAGTCTGTTTCACAGTCATACTGACTCACTGCACACTCCTCCCAGTCTGTTTCACAGGGATACTGACTCACTACACACTCCTTCCAGTCTGTTTCACAGGGATACTGACTCACTACACACTCCTCCCAGTCTGTTTCACAGTCATACTGACTCACTGCACACTCCTCCCAGTCTGTTTCACAGGGATACTGACTCACTACACACTCCTCACAGTCTGTTTCACAGTCATACTGACTCACTACACACTCCTCCCAGTCTGTTTCACAGGGATACTGACTCACTGCATGCTCCTCCCAGTCTGTTTCACAGTGATACTGACTCACTGCACACTCCTCCCAGTCTGTTTCACAGTGATACTGACTCACCGCACACTCCTCCCAGTCTGTTTCACAGACATACTGACTCACTGCATGCTCCTCCCAGTCTGTTTCCTAATGATACTCACTCACTACACACTCCTCCCAGTCGGTTTCACTTTGACACTAACCTTTGGCACACTCCTCCCAGACTGAGGACAGACTGACGGGCAGAGGGGTGGGGTGGCCTTGTCGGCAAGGGACGATATTGAGTCCCTTGCGCGGGGGGACCTCGAGTCAGGGGATGTAGAGTCAGTGTGGATAGAGCTTCGAAATACTAAGGGTAAAAAGATCCTCTTGGGAGTCATCTACAGGCTCCCAAACAGTAGTCTGGATGTCGGATGTAAGTTAAATCAGGAGCTGAAATTGGCCTGTCGCAAAGATGTCACTACAGTTGTTATGGGGGATTTTAACATGCAGGTAGACTGGGAGAATCAGGATGGTATTGGGCCTCAAGAAAGAGACTTTGTAGAGTGCCTCAGAAATGGATTCTTAGAGCAGCTGGTGCTGGAGCCGACCAGGGAGAAGGCAATTCTGGATCTGGTATTGTGTAACGAACCAGAATTGGTCAGAGACCTCGAAGTGAAGGAGCTATTGGGAAGTAGTGATCATAATACAATAAGCTTCAATCTGCAATTTGAGAGGGAGAGGGTACAGTCGGAAGTGACAGTACTTCTGTTGAATAAAGGGAACTATGGAGCGAAGAGGGAGGAGCTGGCCAAAGTTCAATGGTGCAATACCTTAGCAGGGATGACAGTGGAGGATCAATGGCGGATATTTCTGTGTATAATGCAGAAGTTGCAGGATCAGTTCATTCCTAAAAGGAAGAAAGATCCCAGGAGGAGGCATGGGCGGCCGTGGCTGACGAGGGAAGTAAAGAAACATATAAAGTTAAAAGAGAAAAAGTATAACATAGCTAAGATAAGTGGGAAAACTGAGGACTGGGAGGCTTTTAAAGAGCAACAGAGGATTACTAAGAAGGAAATACACAGAGAAAAAATGAGGTACGAAAGTAAACTGGCCAAGAATATTAAGGAGGATAGTAAAAGCGTTTGAGGTATGTGCAAGGCAAAAAAATGGTTAGGACAAACATTGGGCCCTTGAAGATAGAAACAGGGGAATATATTACTAGGAACAAAGAATTGGCAGAGGAATTAAATGGGTACTTCAGATCTGTGTTCACTGGGGAAGACACAAGCAATCTCCCTGAGGAACAGTGGCTGAGGGACCTGAACTCAAGGGAATTTATATTTGCCAGGATTTGGTGTTGGAGAGACTGTTAGGTCTGAAGGTTGATAAGTCTCCGGGGCCTGATGGTCTGCATCCCAGGGTACTGAAGGAGGTGGCTCAGGAAATCGTGGATGCATTGGTGATTATTTTTCCGAGTTCAATAGATTCGGGGTTGGTTCCTGAGGATTGGAGGGTGGCTAATGTTATACCACTTTTTAAGAAAGGTGGGCGAGAGAAAGCAGGAAATTATAGACCAGTTAGTCTGACCTCAGTGGTGGGAAAGATGCTGGAGTCTATTTTAAAGGACGAAATTACTGCACATCTGGATAGTAGTAACAGGATAGGACAGAGTCAGCATGGATTTATGAAGGGGAAATCATGCTTGACTAACCTTCTTGAATTTTTTGAGGATGTAACTCTGAAGTTGAACGAAGGAAATCCAGTAGATGTAGTGTACCTGGACTTACAGAAAGCTTTTGATAAAGTCCCACACAAGAGGTTAGTGAGTAAAATTAGGGCGCATGGTATTGGGGGCAAAGTACTAGATTGGATTGAAAATTGGTTGGCTAATAGGAAACAAAGGGTAGTGATAAACGGCTCCATTTCGGAATGGCAGGCAGTGGGGTACCGCAGGGATCCGTGTTGGGACCGCAGCTTTTTACAATATATGTTAATGATATAGAAGATGGTATCAGCAATAACATTAGCAAATTTGCTGATGATACAAAGCTGGGTGGCAGGGTGAAATGTGATGAGGATGTTAGGAGATTACAGGGTGACCTGGACAAGTAAGGTGAGTGGGCAGATGCATGGCAGATGCAGTTTAATGTGGATAAATGTATGGTTATCCATTTGGTGGCAAGAACAGGAAGGCAGACTACTACCTCAATGGAATCAATTTAGGTAAAGAGGCAGTACAGAGAGATCTGGATGTTCTTGTACACCAGTCAATGAAGGCAAGCATGCAGGTACAGCAGGTAGTGAAGAAGGCTAATAGCATGCTGGCCTTCATAACAAGAGGAATTGAGTATAGAAGCAAAGAGGTGCTTCTGCAGCTGTACAGCGCCCTGGTGAGACCACACCTGGAGTACTGTGCGGTTCTGGTCTCCAAATTTGAGAAAAGACATTCTGGCTATTGAGGGAGTGCAACGTAGATTCACAAGGTCAATTCCTGGAATGGCAGGATTACCTTACACTGACAGACTGAAGCGACTGGGCTTGTATTACCTTGAGTTTCGAAGACTGAGGGGGGATCAGATTGAGACGTATAAGATTATGAAAGGGTTGGACACTCTGGCAGTAGGAAACATATTTCCACTGATGGGTGAGTGCCGAACCAGAGGGCACAGCTTAGAAATACGGGGTAGACCATTTAGGACAGAGCTCAGGAGAAACTTCTTCACCCAGAGAGTGGTGGCTGTGTGGAATGCTCTGCCCCAGAGGGCAGTGGAGGCCCACTCTCTGGATTCATTTAAGAAAGAGTTGGATAGAGCTCTCAAAGATAGTGGAATCCAGGGTTATGGTGATAAGGCAGGAACAGGATACTGATTAGGAATGATCAGCCAAGATTATATTGAATGGCGGTGCAGGCTCGAAGGGCTGAATGGCCTAATCCTGCACCTATTGTCTATTGTCTATTGTCCTCCCAGTCTGTTTCACAGTGACACTGTCTCATTGAACACTCCTCCCAGTCCATTTCAGTGATAGTGACTCACTGCACACTCCACCCAATCTGTTTCACAGTGGTACTGCCTCACCACACAATCCTCCCAGTCTGTTTCACAGTGATACTGACCCACTGCACGCTCCTCCCAGTCTGTTTCACAGTAATACTGACTCATTGCACACTCCTCCCAGTCTGTTTCACAGCGATACAGACTCACCGCACACTCCTCCCAGTCTGTTTCACAGAGATACTGACTCATTGCACACTCCTCCCAGTCTGTTTCACAGTGATACTGACTCACTGCACGCTCCTCCCAGTCTGTTTCACAGTGATACTGACTCACCGCACACTCATCCCAGTCTGTTTCACAGTGATACTGACTCACTGCACGCTCCTCCCAGTCTGTTTCACATTGATACTGACACATTGCACACTCCTCCCAGTCTGTTTCACAGTAATACTGACTCATTGCACACTCCTCCCAGTCTGTTTCACAGTGATACTGACTCACTGCACCCTCCTCCCAGTCTGTTTCACAGGGATACTGTCTCACTGCACACTCATCCCAGTCTGTTTCACAGTGATACTGACTCACTGCACGCTCCTCCCAGTCTGTTTCACATTGATACTGACACATTGCACACTCCTCCCAGTCTGTTTCACAGTAATACTGACTCATTGCACACTCCTCCCAGTCTGTTTCACAGTGATACTGACTCACTGCACCCTCCTCCCAGTCTGTTTCACAGAGATACTGTCTCACATCACACTCCTCCCTGTCTGTTTCACACGGATACTGTCTCACCGCACACTCCTCCCAGTCTGTTTCACAGGGATACTGACTCACTGCACGCTCCTCCCAGTCTGTTTCACAGTGATTCTGACTCATTGCACACTCTTCCCAGTCTGTTTCACAGGGATACTGTCTCACTGCACGCTCCTCCCAGTCTGTTTCACAGTGATACTGACTCATTGCATATTCCTCCCAGTCTGTTTCACAGTGACACTGACTCACTGCACACTCCTCCCAGTCTGTTTCACAGTGATACTGACATATTGCACACTCCTCCCAGTCTGTTTCACAGACATACTGACCCACTGCACACTCCTCCCAGTCTGTTTCCCCAATGATACTGACTCACTGCATACTCCTCCCAGTCTGTTTCACAGTGATCCTGACACATTGCACACTCCTCCCAGTCTGTTTCACAGGGATACTGATTCATTGCACACTCCTCCCAGTCTGTTTCACAGGGATACTGACTCACTGCACACTCCTCCCAGTCTGTTTCACAGTGATACTGACTCATTGCACACTCCTCCCAGTCTGTTTCACAGGGATACTGACTCACCGCACACTCCTCCCAGTCTGTTTCACAGGGATACTGACTCACCGCACACTCCTCCCAGTCTGTTTCACAGTGATACTGACTCATTGCACACTCCTCCCAGTCTGTTTCACAGGGATACTGACTCACTGCACACTCCTCCCAGTCTGTTTCACAGGGATACTGATTCATTGCACACTCCTCCCAGTCTGTTTCACAGGGATACTGACTCATTGCACACTCCTCCCAGTCTGTTTCACAGGGATACTGACTCACCGCACACTCCTTCCAGTCTGTTTCACAGGGATACTGACTCACCGCACACTTGTCCCAGTCTGTTTCACAGTCATACTGACTCACTGCACACTCCTCCCAGTCTGTTTCACAGTGACACTGACTCACTGCACACTCCTCCCAGTCTGTTTCACAGTGATACTGACATATTGCACACTCCTCCCAGTCTGTTTCACAGTGACACTGACTCTCTGCACACTCCTCCCAGTCTGTTTCACAGTGATACTGACATATTGCACACTCCTCCCAGTCTGTTTCACAGTGACACTGACTCACTGCACACTCCTCCCAGTCTGTTTCACAGTGATACTAACATATTGCACACTCCTCCCAGACTGTTTCACAGTGATACTAACATATTGCACACTCCTCCCAGACTGTTTCACAGTGATACTGACATATTGCACACTCCTCCCAGACTGTTGCACAGTCATACTGACTCACCGCACGCTCCTCCCAGTCTGTTTCCCAGTGATACTGACTCACCACACACTCCTCCCAGTCTGTTTCACAGTTATACTGACCCACTGCACGCTCCTCCCAGTGTGTTTCACAGTGATACTGACTCATTGCACACTCCTCCCAGTCTGTATCACACGGATACTGACTCACCTCACGCTCCTCCCAGTCTGTTACACAGGGATACTGACTCACTGCACACTCCTCCCAGTCTGTTTCACCGTGACACTGACTCACCGCACACTCCTCCCAGTCTGTTTCACAGGGATACTGACTCACTGCACTCTCATCCCAGTCTGTTTCACAGTGATACTGACTGATTGCACACTCCTCCCAGTGTGCTTCACAGTGATACTGACTCACTGCACGCTCCTCCCAGTGTGTTTCACAGTGATACTGACTCACTGCACACTCCTCCCAGTCTGTTTCACAGTGACACTGATTCACTGCACACTACTCCCAGTCTGTTTCACAGACATACTGACTCACTGCATGCTCCTCCCAGTCTGTTTCCTAATGATACTCACTCACTACACACTCCTCCCAGTCGGTTTCACTTTGACACTGACTCATTGCACACTCCTCCCAGACTGAGGACAGACTGACGGGCAGAGGGGGTGGGGTGGCCTTTTTGGAAAGGGACGATATTGAGTCCCTTGCGCGGGGGGACCTCGAGTCAGGGGATGTAGAGTCAGTGTGGATAGAGCTTCGAAATACTAAGGGTAAAAAGATCCTCTTGGGAGTCATCTACAGGCTCCCAAACAGTAGTCTGGATGTCGGATGTAAGTTAAATCAGGAGCTGAAATTGGCCTGTCGCAAAGATGTCACTACAGTTGTTATGGGGGATTTTAACATGCAGGTAGACTGGGAGAATCAGGATGGTATTGGGCCTCAAGAAAGAGACTTTGTAGAGTGCCTCAGAAATGGATTCTTAGAGCAGCTGGTGCTGGAGCCGACCAGGGAGAAGGCAATTCTGGATCTGGTATTGTGTAACGAACCAGAATTGGTCAGAGACCTCGAAGTGAAGGAGCCATTGGGAAGTAGTGATCATAATACATTAAGCTTCAATCTGCAATTTGAGAGGGAGAGGGTACAGTCGGAAGTGACAGTACTTCTGTTGAATAAAGGGAACTATGGAGCGAAGAGGGAGGAGCTGGCCAAAGTTCAGTGGTGCAATACCTTAGCAGGGATGACAGTGGAGGATCAATGGCGGATATTTCTGTGTATAATGCAGAAGTTGCAGGATCAGTTCATTCCTAAAAGGAAGAAAGATCCCAGGAGGAGGCATGGGCGGCCGTGGCTGACGAGGGAAGTAAAGAAACATATAAAGTTAAAAGAGAAAAAGTATAACATAGCTAAGATAAGTGGGAAAACTGAGGACTGGGAGGCTTTTAAAGAGCAACAGAGGATTACTAAGAAGGAAATACGCAGAGAAAAAATGAGGTACGAAAGTAAACTGGCCAAGAATATTAAGGAGGATAGTAAAAGCGTTTGAGGTATGTGCAAGGCAAAAAAATGGTTAGGACAAACATTGGGCCCTTGAAGATAGAAACAGGGGAATATATTACTAGGAACAAAGAATTGGCAGAGGAATTAAATGGGTACTTCAGATCTGTGTTCACTGGGGAAGACACAAGCAATCTCCCTGAGGAACAGTGGCTGAAGGACCTGAACTCAAGGGAATTTATATTTGCCAGGATTTGGTGTTGGAGAGACTGTTAGGTCTGAAGGTTGATAAGTCTCCGGGGCCTGATGGTCTGCATCCCAGGGTACTGAAGGAGGTGGCTCGGGAAATCGTGGATGCATTGGTGATTATTTTTCCGAGTTCAATAGATTCGGGGTTGGTTCCTGAGGATTGGAGGGTGGCTAATGTTATACCACTTTTTAAGAAAGGTGGGCGAGAGAAAGCAGGAAATTATAGACCAGTTAGTCTGACCTCAGTGGTGGGAAAGATGCTGGAGTCTATTTTAAAGGATGAAATTACTGCACATCTGGATAGTAGTAACAGGATAGGACAGAGTCAGCATGGATTTATGAAGGGGAAATCATGCTTGACTAACCTTCTTGAATTTTTTGAGGATGTAACTCTGAAGTTGAACGAAGGAAATCCAGTAGATGTAGTGTACCTGGACTTACAGAAAGCTTTTGATAAAGTCCCACACAAGAGGTTAGTGAGTAAAATTAGGGCACATGGTATTGGGGGCAAAGTACTAGATTGGATTGAAAATTGGTTGGCTAATAGGAAACAAAGGGTAGTGATAAACGGCTCCATTTCGGAATGGCAGGCAGTGGGGTACCGCAGGGATCCGTGCTGGGACCGCAGCTTTTTACAATATATGTTAATGATATAGAAGATGGTATCAGCAATAACATTAGCAAATTTGCTGATGATACAAAGCTGGGTGGCAGGGTGAAATGTGATGAGGATGTTAGGAGATTACAGGGTGACCTGGACAAGTAAGGTGAGTGGGCAGATGCATGGCAGATGCAGTTTAATGTGGATAAATGTATGGTTATCCATTTGGTGGCAAGAACAGGAAGGCAGACTACTACCTCAATGGAATCAATTTAGGTAAAGAGGCAGTACAGAGAGATCTGGATGTTCTTGTACACCAGTCAATGAAGGCAAGCATGCAGGTACAGCAGGTAGTGAAGAAGGCTAATAGCATGCTGGCCTTCATAACAAGAGGAATTGAGTATAGAAGCAAAGAGGTGCTTCTGCAGCTGTACAGCGCCCTGGTGAGACCACACCTGGAGTACTGTGCGGTTCTGGTCTCCAAATTTGAGAAAAGACATTCTGGCTATTGAGGGAGTGCAACGTAGATTCACAAGGTCAATTCCTGGAATGGCAGGATTACCTTACACTGACAGACTGAAGCGACTGGGCTTGTATTACCTTGAGTTTCGAAGACTGAGGGGGGATCAGATTGAGACGTATAAGATTATGAAAGGGTTGGACACTCTGGCAGTAGGAAACATATTTCCACTGATGGGTGAGTGCCGAACCAGAGGGCACAGCTTAGAAATACGGGGTAGACCATTTAGGACAGAGCTCAGGAGAAACTTCTTCACCCAGAGAGTGGTGGCTGTGTGGAATTCTCTGCCCCAGAGGGCAGTGGAGGCCCACTCTCTGGATTCATTTAAGAAAGAGTTGGATAGAGCTCTCAAAGATAGTGGAATCCAGGGTTATGGTGATAAGGCAGGAACAGGATACTGATTAGGAATGATCAGCCAAGATTATATTGAATGGCGGTGCAGGCTCGAAGGGCTGAATGGCCTAATCCTGCACCTATTGTCTATTGTCTATTGTCCTCCCAGTCTGTTTCACAGTGATACTGACTCACTGCACGCTCCTCCCAGTCTGTTTCACAGTGACACTGTCTCATTGAACACTCCTCCCAGTCCATTTCAGTGATAGTGACTCACTGCACACTCCACCCAATCTGTTTCACAGTGGTACTGCCTCACCACACAATCCTCCCAGTCTGTTTCACAGTGATACTGACCCACTGCACGCTCCTCCCAGTCTGTTTCACAGTAATACTGACTCATTGCACACTCCTCCCAGTCTGTTTCACAGCGATACAGACTCACCGCACACTCCTCCCAGTCTGTTTCACAGCGATACTGACTCACCGCACACTCCTCCCAGTCTGTTTCACAGGGATACTGACTCACTGCACACTCATCCCAGTCTGTTTCACAGTGATACTGACTCACTGCACACTCATCCCAGTCTGTTTCACAGTGATACTGACTCACTGCACCCTCCTCCCAGTCTGTTTCACAGTGATACTGACTCACTGCACGCTCCTCCCAGTCTGTTTCACAGTGATACTGACACATTGCACACTCCTCCCAGTCTGTTTCACAGTGATACTGTCTCACTGCACTCTCCTCCCAGTTTGTTTCACACGGATACTGTCTCACTGCACGCTCCTCCCAGTTTGTTTCACACGGATACTGTCTCACTGCACGCTCCTCCCAGTCTGTTTCACAGTAATACTGACTCATTGCACACTCTTCCCAGTCTGTTTCACAGGGATACTGACTCACCGCACTCTCCTCCCAGTCTGTTTCACAGTGATACTGACTCACCGCATACTCCTCCCAGTCTGTTTCACTGTGACACTTACTCACTTCACACTCCTCCCAGTCTGTTTCACAGGGATACTGACTCATTGCACACTCCTCCCTGTCTGTTTCACAGTGATACTGACCCACCGCACACTCCTCCCAGTCTGTTTCAGTGATACTGACTCACCGCACACTCCTCCCAGTCTGTTTCACAGGGATACTGACTCACTGCACTCTCATCCCAGTCTGTTTCACAGTGATACTGACTGATTGCACACTCCTCCCAGTCTGTTTCACAGGGATACTGACTCACTGCACTCTCATCCCAGTCTGTTTCACAGTGATACTGACTCACTGCACCCTCCTCCCAGTCTGTTTCACAGGGATACTGTCTCACTGCACTCTCCTCCCAGTCTGTTTCACAGGGATACTGACTCACTGCACGCTCCTCCCAGTCTGTTTCACAGTGATTCTGACTCATTGCACACTCTTCCCAGTCTGTTTCACAGGGATACTGTCTCACTGCACGCTCCTCCCAGTCTGTTTCACAGTGATACTGACTCATTGCATATTCCTCCCAGTCTGTTTCACAGTGACACTGACTCACTGCACACTCCTCCCAGTCTGTTTCACAGTGATACTGACATATTGCACACTCCTCCCAGTCTGTTTCACAGACATACTGACCCACTGCACACTCCTCCCAGTCTGTTTCCCCAATGATACTGACTCACTGCATACTCCTCCCAGTCTGTTTCACAGTGACACTGACTCACTGCACACTCCTCCCAGTCTGTTTCACAGGGATACTGACTCACTGCACACTCCTCCCAGTCTGTTTCACAGGGATACTGACTCACTGCACACTCCTCCCAGTCTGTTTCACAGTGATACTGACTCATTGCACACTCCTCCCAGTCTGTTTCACAGGGATACTGACTCACCGCACACTCCTCCCAGTCTGTTTCACAGGGATACTGACTCACCGCACACTCCTCCCAGTCTGTTTCACAGTGATACTGACTCATTGCACACTCCTCCCAGTCTGTTTCACAGGGATACTGACTCATTGCACACTCCTCCCAGTCTGTTTCACAGGGATACTGACTCACTGCACACTCCTCCCAGTCTGTTTCACAGTGATACTGACTCATTGCACACTCCTCCCAGTCTGTTTCACAGGGATACTGACTCACCGCACACTCCTCCCAGTCTGTTTCACAGGGATACTGACTCACCGCACACTCCTCCCAGTCTGTTTCACAGTGATACTGACTCATTGCACACTCCTCCCAGTCTGTTTCACAGGGATACTGACTCACTGCACACTCCTCCCAGTCTGTTTCACAGGGATACTGATTCATTGCACACTCCTCCCAGTCTGTTTCACAGGGATACTGACTCATTGCACACTCCTCCCAGTCTGTTTCACAGGGATACTGACTCACCGCACACTCCTTCCAGTCTGTTTCACAGGGATACTGACTCACCGCACACTTGTCCCAGTCTGTTTCACAGTCATACTGACTCACTGCACACTCCTCCCAGTCTGTTTCACAGTGACACTGACTCACTGCACACTCCTCCCAGTCTGTTTCACAGTGATACTGACATATTGCACACTCCTCCCAGTCTGTTTCACAGTGACACTGACTCACTGCACACTCCTCCCAGTCTGTTTCACAGTGATACTGACATATTGCACACTCCTCCCAGTCTGTTTCACAGTGATACTGACTCATTGCACACTCCTCCCAGTCTGTTTCACAGGGATACTGACTCACTGCACACTCCTCCCAGTCTGTTTCACAGTGACACTGACTCACTGCACACTCCTCCCAGTCTGTTTCACAGTGATACTGACATATTGCACACTCCTCCCAGACTGTTTCACAGTGATACTAACATATTGCACACTCCTCCCAGACTGTTTCACAGTGATACTGACATATTGCACACTCCTCCCAGACTGTTTCACAGTCATACTGACTCACCGCACGCTCCTCCCAGTCTGTTTCCCAGTGATACTGACTCACTACACACTCCTCCCAGTCTGTTTCACAGTTATACTGACCCACTGCACGCTCCTCCCAGTGTGTTTCACAGTGATACTGACTCATTGCACACTCCTCCCAGTCTGTATCACACGGATACTGACTCACCTCACGCTCCTCCCAGTCTGTTACACAGGGATACTGACTCACTGCACACTCCTCCCAGTCTGTTTCACCGTGACACTGACTCACTGCACACTCCTCCCAGTCTGTTTCCCAGTGATACTGACTCATTGCACACTCCTCCCAGTCTGTTTCACAGTGATACTGACCCACCGCACACTCCTCCCAGTCTGTTTCACAGTGATACTGACTCACCGCACACTCCTCCCAGTCTGTTTCACAGTGATACTGACTCACCGCACACTCCTCCCAGTCTGTTTCACAGTGATACTGACTCACCGCACACTCCTCCCAGTCTGTTTCACAGTGATACTGACTCACCGCATACTCCTCCCAGTCTGTTTCACTGTGACACTTACTCACTTCACACTCCTCCCAGTCTGTTTCACAGTCATACTGACTCACTGCACACTCCTCCCAGTCTGTTTCACAGTGATACTGACCCACCGCACACTCCTCCCAGTCTGTTTCACAGGGATACTGACTCACTGCACTCTCATCCCAGTCTGTTTCACAGTGATACTGACTGATTGCACACTCCTCCCAGTGTGTTTCACAGTGATACTGACTCACTGCACGCTCCTCCCAGTGTGTTTCACAGTGATACTGACTCACTGCACACTCCTCCCAGTCTGTTTCACAGACATACTGACTCACTGCATGCTCCTCCCAGTCTGTTTCCTAATGATACTCACTCACTACACACTCCTCCCAGTCGGTTTCACTTTGACACTGACTCATTGCACACTCCTCCCAGACTGAGGACAGACTGACGGGCAGAGGGGGTGGGGTGGCCTTGTTGGCAAGGGATGATATTGAGTCCCTTGCGCGGGGGGACCTCGAGTCAGGGGATGTAGAGTCAGTGTGGATAGAGCTTCGAAATACTAAGGGTAAAAAGATCCTCTTGGGAGTCATCTACAGGCTCCCAAACAGTAGTCTGGATGTCGGATGTAAGTTAAATCAGGAACTGAAATTGGCCTGTCGCAAAGATGTCACTACAGTTGTTATGGGGGATTTTAACATGCAGGTAGACTGGGAGAATCAGGATGGTATTGGGCCTCAAGAAAGAGACTTTGTAGAGTGCCTCAGAAATGGATTCTTAGAGCAGCTGGTGCTGGAGCCGACCAGGGAGAAGGCAATTCTGGATCTGGTATTGTGTAACGAACCAGAATTGGTCAGAGACCTCGAAGTGAAGGAGCCATTGGGAAGTAGTGATCATAATACATTAAGCTTCAATCTGCAATTTGAGAGGGAGAGGGTACAGTCGGAAGTGACAGTACTTCTGTTGAATAAAGGGAACTATGGAGCGAAGAGGGAGGAGCTGGCCAAAGTTCAGTGGTGCAATACCTTAGCAGGGATGACAGTGGAGGATCAATGGCGGATATTTCTGTGTATAATGCAGAAGTTGCAGGATCAGTTCATTCCTAAAAGGAAGAAAGATCCCAGGAGGAGGCATGGGCGGCCGTGGCTGACGAGGGAAGTAAAGAAACATATAAAGTTAAAAGAGAAAAAGTATAACATAGCTAAGATAAGTGGGAAAACTGAGGACTGGGAGGCTTTTAAAGAGCAACAGAGGATTACTAAGAAGGAAATACGCAGAGAAAAAATGAGGTACGAAAGTAAACTGGCCAAGAATATTAAGGAGGATAGTAAAAGCGTTTGAGGTATGTGCAAGGCAAAAAAATGGTTAGGACAAACATTGGGCCCTTGAAGATAGAAACAGGGGAATATATTACTAGGAACAAAGAATTGGCAGAGGAATTAAATGGGTACTTCAGATCTGTGTTCACTGGGGAAGACACAAGCAATCTCCCTGAGGAACAGTGGCTGAGGGACCTGAACTCAAGGGAATTTATATTTGCCAGGATTTGGTGTTGGAGAGACTGTTAGGTCTGAAGGTTGATAAGTCTCCGGGGCCTGATGGTCTGCATCCCAGGGTACTGAAGGAGGTGGCTCGGGAAATCGTGGATGCATTGGTGATTATTTTTCCGAGTTCAATAGATTCGGGGTTGGTTCCTGAGGATTGGAGGGTGGCTAATGTTATACCACTTTTTAAGAAAGGTGGGCGAGAGAAAGCAGGAAATTATAGACCAGTTAGTCTGACCTCAGTGGTGGGAAAGATGCTGGAGTCTATTTTAAAGGATGAAATTACTGCACATCTGGATAGTAGTAACAGGATAGGACAGAGTCAGCATGGATTTATGAAGGGGAAATCATGCTTGACTAACCTTCTTGAATTTTTTGAGGATGTAACTCTGAAGTTGAACGAAGGAAATCCAGTAGATGTAGTGTACCTGGACTTACAGAAAGCTTTTGATAAAGTCCCACACAAGAGGTTAGTGAGTAAAATTAGGGCGCATGGTATTGGGGGCAAAGTACTAGATTGGATTGAAAATTGGTTGGCTAATAGGAAACAAAGGGTAGTGATAAACGGCTCCATTTCGGAATGGCAGGCAGTGGGGTACCGCAGGGATCCGTGTTGGGACCGCAGCTTTTTACAATATATGTTAATGATATAGAAGATGGTATCAGCAATAACATTAGCAAATTTGCTGATGATACAAAGCTGGGTGGCAGGGTGAAATGTGATGAGGATGTTAGGAGATTACAGGGTGACCTGGACAAGTAAGGTGAGTGGGCAGATGCATGGCAGATGCAGTTTAATGTGGATAAATGTATGGTTATCCATTTGGTGGCAAGAACAGGAAGGCAGACTACTACCTCAATGGAATCAATTTAGGTAAAGAGGCAGTACAGAGAGATCTGGATGTTCTTGTACACCAGTCAATGAAGGCAAGCATGCAGGTACAGCAGGTAGTGAAGAAGGCTAATAGCATGCTGGCCTTCATAACAAGAGGAATTGAGTATAGAAGCAAAGAGGTGCTTCTGCAGCTGTACAGCGCCCTGGTGAGACCACACCTGGAGTACTGTGCGGTTCTGGTCTCCAAATTTGAGAAAAGACATTCTGGCTATTGAGGGAGTGCAACGTAGATTCACAAGGTCAATTCCTGGAATGGCAGGATTACCTTACACTGAAAGACTGAAGCGACTGGGCTTGTATTACCTTGAGTTTCGAAGACTGAGGGGGGATCAGATTGAGACGTATAAGATTATGAAAGGGTTGGACACTCTGGCAGTAGGAAACATATTTCCACTGATGGGTGAGTGCCGAACCAGAGGGCACAGCTTAGAAATACGGGGTAGACCATTTAGGACAGAGCTCAGGAGAAACTTCTTCACCCAGAGAGTGGTGGCTGTGTGGAATGCTCTGCCCCAGAGGGCAGTGGAGGCCCACTCTCTGGATTCATTTAAGAAAGAGTTGGATAGAGCTCTCAAAGATAGTGGAATCCAGGGTTATGGTGATAAGGCAGGAACAGGATACTGATTAGGAATGATCAGCCAAGATTATATTGAATGGCGGTGCAGGCTCGAAGGGCTGAATGGCCTAATCCTGCACCTATTGTCTATTGTCTATTGTCCTCCCAGTCTGTTTCACAGTGATACTGACTCACTGCACGCTCCTCCCAGTCTGTTTCACAGTGACACTGTCTCATTGAACACTCCTCCCAGTCCATTTCAGTGATAGTGACTCACTGCACACTCCACCCAATCTGTTTCACAGTGGTACTGCCTCACCACACAATCCTCCCAGGCTGTTTCACAGTGATACTGACCCACTGCACGCTCCTCCCAGTCTGTTTCACAGTAATACTGACTCATTGCACACTCCTCCCAGTCTGTTTCACAGCGATACAGACTCACCGCACACTCCTCCCAGTCTGTTTCACAGAGATACTGACTCATTGCACACTCCTCCCAGTCTGTTTCACAGTGATACTGACTCACTGCACGCTCCTCCCAGTCTGTTTCACAGTGACACTGTCTCATTGAACACTCCTCCCAGTCCATTTCAGTGATAGTGACTCACTGCACACTCCACCCAATCTGTTTCACAGTGGTACTGCCTCACCACACAATCCTCCCAGTCTGTTTCACAGTGATACTGACCCACTGCACGCTCCTCCCAGTCTGTTTCACAGTAATACTGACTCATTGCACACTCCTCCCAGTCTGTTTCACAGCTATACAGACTCACCGCACACTCCTCCCAGTCTGTTTCACAGCGATACAGACTCACCGCACACTCCTCCCAGTCTGTTTCACAGTGATACTGACTCACTGCACACTACTCCCAGTCTGTTTCACAGTTGTCCTGACTGACTGCACATTCCGAGGTAAAAACAATAACTGCAGATGCTGGAAACCAGATTCTGAATCAGCGGTGCTGGAAGAGCACAGCAATTCAGGAGATGAAGGTGATAGGTCCGACCTGCCTAGCTCCTTTTCCACCTATCCACTCCACCCTCTCCTCCCTGACTTATCACCTTCATCCCCTCCCCCACTCATCCATTGTACTCTATGCTACTCTATCCCCACCCCCACCCTCCTCTAGCTTATCTCTCCACCTTTCAGGCTCTCTGCCTTTATTCCTGATGAAGGGTTTTTGCCCGAAACGTCGATTTCGCTGCTCATTGGATGCTGCCTGAATTGCTGTGCTCTTCCAGCACCACTGATCCAGTGACTGCACATTCCTCCCAGTCTGTTTCACAGTGATATGGACTCACTGCACATTCCTCCCAGTCTGTTTCACATGATACTGACTAAGTGCTCACTCCTCCCAGTTTTACGCTGATACTGACTCACTACACACACTCCCAGTCTGCTTTATAGCTATGCTGCCTGCTGAACGAATCTCCGAGTTCTTTCATCTGATACTCCTTATCTAAATCCATCATGTTTCTGAATTTACTCCTCTTTCACTGTCACCTGGGTAGCCCCTTCTTCCTTTTAAAGAATTATACCACTGCTCTGCTCGATATTTGAATATCTGAATTTGGACCTTAATCATCCCCATTCCATCTTTTACAAGTATTTTATGACTGATTTGCCTATTGAGGACTTTGGAGTTCATTTAGATTAGCTGTCAGTCTCCCTTTATACCCCTCACTGTTTCTGTTATTTCATTTTCACCATCTGTTTGAACGTTGTATATTTAACCTGGTTCTCACTTGAACTTTCTACCTCTCATAAGCACAATTTTTATTCTATACCTTTATTCGGTTGTCTTTTAACATTTGGGGAGCACCCAACCTGTTTTGCTTTGCTTTCCACCTGCTGGGAATATATCCTGACTGTGCACAAACTCTCTGTTCTCCAGAGGCAGCCCTATTGTTCATGTCCAGCCTGTCAGACTTTGATTCCATTTCATATGGGCCAGATCCATTCTCTCCTGTCTCCCTCAGTCAAGCCATCTTCCTCTGGCCTGCTCCATGTCCTTTCCCATAACCACCCCAAACCTTATGGTAACATACTTGCTATATTTAAATGTTCTTCCACTGACACTCTAGCTACTTGGCTCACCTCATTTCCATGAAGCAGCTCCAAGACGGTCTTCTTTTCATTAGGTTGCAATCATACCACAGTAGAAATGTTTCCTGAAAACACTTTATCTGATACTCTGCCCTTTATCCTATTATTCCTGGGTGGCACAGTCACTCGGTGGTTAGCACTGCTGCCTCATAGCGCCAGGGACCTGGGTTCAATTCCATCCACAGGCAATTGTCTACGTAGAATTTGCTCTGTGTCTGTGTGGGTTTCCTCTGGGTGCTCTGGTCTTCTCCCACAGTCTAAAGATGTGCAGGTTAAGTGGATTGCCTATGGTGTCCAGGCATGGGCAGGTTCGATGGATTAGCCATGGGAATTACAGGGATAGGGTAGGACATGTTCGGGATGTTGTTTGGAGGGCCTGTTTGGATTCAATGGGCTGCTTCCACACTGTGGGGATTCTATATTTGGATCATTAAAGTCCTCCATTTACTATTCTACAATTCGTGCATCAGTCTGCAATTTCCTTACAAATGTCTTCCTCTACATTTTTTTCCCATTAATTGGTGCCACTGGTCAAGTTAATTGCATTGTTGTTTGTTTCTGAGCTCTGGCCAAATTGATTCTGTCCTTCATCCTCTGGGACGTCCTCTTCCTTCAGCAGTGCAGTGCTCCCCTTAAACAATACAACAACAATACCAGTACTCCCCTCAACTCCTCCCCCCCCCCCCACCTTCCCCACCCCCAGCTCCCCCACCCCTTTGTCTTTCCTGAGCAATTGGAACATTGTCCCTGTTCTTCCTGCAGCTGGCTGTCCATTGTAGAAATGTCATTCTCCCTCCATGTGGCAATTTGCACCTGCAATTCACCCAATCATACTGAGCCCACTCCGTGATTCACAATACACATTCAGTAAATGCAAAGTACAGTTTGTTACATTTTTCAATTACTCTGAATTTACCAAATATTTTATTAGATCCTCTCGGATTACTCCTGGCCTTTTCTAAAATTGCCTCATCAAACACCTTATTCTTCTTTGTGACTTCAATCTGCTGGTTCTCATTCCCCAGCGAATTTGGTTCAATCCTAGCCAATCTGCACCCAGTGAACCTTCTGAAAAGGATATTGGTCTCAAAACTGTTGAGTTGTGACCGCTACAAGGTACCTTTTACCCCAGCACTGGTCCCACTGTCCCAGTGAGCTGAAACCCTCCCTTCTGTACCATGACTCAATCCTTGCCATCCTCCTGCATCTACTCACTCACACACGTCACTGGGAGTAATTCAGATATTATTATCTCATTGTTCCTACTTTTCAATTCCTTGTTTAGCTCCTTAAAACCTGACCTGAGGATCTCAGTACCTGTCCTTTCTCTGTCACTGATACCAATGGGTACCATCATTCCCGGCTCATTCCCCAGCCCCTGCAGTATTCAGCTCCCTCTCTGTGAAATCCTTCCAACTCACCCCACGGAAGGCAACACGCCAGGACAAATTCAGGGATAAAAACTGTCTTACTTTAGACAGTGCCACTCAGGCAGCTGGTAGGATCAGTAGGGGAACCAGGTCACAGATCAATGAGAGTAGTATCGGGGTTAGAGAGTGGGCATTTTGGGTAAAGGAATGGCTGCCAGATGCTCTCCTCACTTCCGAGCACATATGCCTTGAGCAGGAAGGCATGGCACCCCCAGAAACTGAGAAGCAAATCCCACAGTTTGTTTCTCTGGCTCCCTGTGGCAATATTCCAAACTGTTGGAATGTCAGCAGCTGCAGCAATGCAGCGTGAAGCCCATAAGATGGGGCATGGGTTGCCTAGTGTCGGGCCATACTTGGTGATGGGGAGGGAAGGTCACCCAGGAGCCTTCCTAACTTGTGGTGAATGAGGGCAGTGGAGGGAAGGCAGAATGTGCCCTCCCCCACCTCATTAAATTGTTGGCTCAGTGGTTAGCATTGCTGCCTCACAGTGCTAGTGACCAGGTTTGATTCCACCCTTGTGCGACTGGCTGTTGGAGTTTGCACCTTAGTATGGGTTTCTTCCGGGTGCTACAGTTTCCTCCTAAAGTCAAACGATGTCCAGGTTAAGTAGGTTGGCCAGGAGAAATTCATAGGATCATAGAATTCCCACAGTGTGGAAGCAAGTCATTCATGCCATTGAGTCCACATCTAACCTCAGTTGAGCATCCCACCCAGACCCACCTACCCTATCCCTGTAACCCTGCGTTTCCCATGGTTAATCCAGCCAGCCTAATGATCCCTGAACACTATGGGCAATTTAGCATGGCTAATCCACCTAACCTGTACATCTTCGGACTGTGGGAGGAAACCGGATATGGTGCATTTGCCCATAGCTTCCAGGGTTATGCAGGCTAGGTGGATTAGCCATTGGAAATACAGGGTTACAGGGATAGGGTAGTGGGGTTGGTCTGGGTGGAGTGCCCTTTGGAGGATTAGTGTTAACTCGATGGGCCAAATGGCCTGCTTCCACACTGTAGAGATTCTCTGAATGACCTACATCTATGAAAAGAAAGCACACCCCACTTTTCATACTTATCTCATAGAGGCCACTTAATGCTGTGCTATTATTTGCATTGTTAATTTTTCCTGTCTGGTGATTTTGTCTTTTTTGCTGCTTTTCTGTCTTGTCAAACATGAACAGATGTCAGCTTCTACTCCAGCCTAAACCTTAGTCTAAAGGATTGGATATCCCAATCTTCTGGGATCCTTGTCTGTGTGGAGGCTGACAACGAGAGAGCTTGCTGGGTGGACGTGGAGTTGATATTATTGCTGACTTTAACTTTGATGCCCATAGCTCTGTTCAGGGAACAACAGGAGATACAGAAAAAAAAAGCAACAACATTGAAGAGCCCAATTTAGCTTGATTCCCTCGAACATAGTCCATTATTGATGACACATATTCATTCATCCCCATTTCTGGGGAATCAGTAATTGTCAAAGAATGAGCTTAAAACAGAAGGGAGCCATTCATCATACCCATAATGGGAAGTTGAATTGATAATGGACAGTAAGTTGAACGGTGTGGTACTTGGCTGTGTTGGAATGATACTACATCTTCGGGATTGTTGGAGAGATGCCAGAATTGTATCCACTGTAACTCGGCCTTGCCGGAAGGTGTGGCTAGTTCAGGAGCCCATGTTTTCTCAACTACAGCTAACTTCACTGAACTCAATGTCACACGGAGCAAAGGGAATTGACTGAAAACTAGGATCTGTGATAGTGGGACCTCAGGAAGATTCGTCATCCACTGGACAATTCTATCTGAGTACACGGCTCAGAACTATAACCTGACCTATGGACTGTAAGTTTGGTAGCTCGGTCTACAGCAGACTGCTTCCGTTATTTTCACATATTTGCATGTGTCGTAGCTACCCCGCCTTACTCCTAGCTTTCCTATATTCCCTACTGAGCCAGCGTTGGTTGGCAGGTTTACTCGGGAGTGAAGAATATATCAGGATCTGAAGTTTTAGATTCCTGTGGCAGACAAGTTGCATGGCTTTCTGCTATGCAAACCTGTCTGCTGCAAATGTATGGAAAAAGGACCATTGTTAGAACAAGAAAAATGAGAGAGAACTTATGCCTGTCAGGTTCGTTGTTTGTGTGAGCCTCCGAACCACTTCTGTTGACAGCATTTCGCTCCATCACACACTTCCTGGTCCATGGACACAAACGATACATGGACCTGGCTGTGCTGCTGCCTTTTCTTATCCTTTACAACCAAGGGTGGCCTGGGCTCCATGCGAAATTTTAAAGTACCATAATCACATTGAGCCCCAGGACATTCGAGAGCCATTTTCTCACTTGCTGGAATTAATAATGGCAGTGACTGGGCCAGCACTGCAGCACCACAGGATGCCTGTAATTAAATGATCTTCTGTCTCTCTTGCACACACACATACAATTGTTCTGACGAAGGATCTGTGTGGTTCTGGAAGTGCATTTAGGTTTTATGAGGTCTGGAGGCATCCTCCTGTCTCCCTTCATGCCTTGCCTGTGCTCCAGTTCACTCACACTCTTCCTCTCTCAGGCAGTCATGTGAGATTAGTTCAAAATCGTGACATACAGCTTCCTGCCAAGAGGCAGAGCTACTGCTCAAGCTGCTAGATTCGGAGTATGTGAATGAGCTGAGAGCTGTCAGTGCACAAAGCAGCAGAATCTTGTGTGACTGTGAGGAAAGGGCTGCTTTCCTTCCACACCCTGCTTTCGGACCTCTTGGCTGCATCTTCATTGTAACTTGTTCTGCAAAGATTGAAATTTAACAAGAATAGCTGAGATCTGACTGTGGGTTCTCAGTGCTGAAGTAATACTCCAGGTAAGTTTGAATGATTGTGGCTGCTGTTTTAATGTTCACACTGATGTCACTCTGTGTGTTGGGATGAAATGTTTATAATATCCAAAACCCAAGGCTGGTTAAGCCTGAATTGCCTGTTGAGGCTGTTTAGTCTTTCACTTGCTCCTTGAGAGAAGAACTCTGTTGCAGGCGTGAATTGGCAAATACATCCTCACCCTTAACAAGTGGAGCTGTGCCACAGCTCCCCAAAGGCCATTTGTGGTGAAAGGGTTGAGATAAGGGACTGGTAGACTAAGCAGTAGCTCCTTAAGTTTAGCCTGAACTCCTTCATGTACACTCTGGGCTGTTTAGCAGGATGGAGATGTTATCAGCTTGTTGAGTGAGGGAGAACACAAATTAAAGTATGTATTGCTCGGTATGTTTTGTTTAATAAATTACGCTCAGAGACTGAAGCAGATCTGGTTGTGTTAACATACAGTCGGAAATGTTGTAGCCAAGCAATTGTAAGAACTCAAATAGTAAGTGCAACAGACCGAGAGGCTAATAGTCATGTGAGTCAGGGGTCTGTATGAACTGGAGTCAACAATTCCTTTCTTCTTTGACATTTTCTTTTTTATAGTCGGAGTGGGATTACCATCAGGAATTGTTTTCCAAAAGGCCAGTTTCATCAGCCGCATTGACTCACATTTTAAACCAATCCTTTTAAATGGTCTTGCTGCTTGTTCGGAGTAGGTTAACTCTGTGAGCACCTTGCAGAAGGTGCTGTCCGTTGCTATGCCATCTCGTACTCTCCTTCCTTGTGTTCAGACCATTCAGCTGAGAGTGAGTCAATGTTATTGGAGCCCAACCACCTTTACTGGCCTTTGCTGAGGCCTGCAATGTTGGGAGGGTCTGATGTGGGAAGCTTAACCAGTCTGGGCCTGTACTTATTGGGGTCCAGCAGAATGAGAGGGTTCACATTGAAACATGTCTGCAGCTAAAGGGGCTTGTCAGAGTGGGTGCTGAGAGTTCACCTCCTGGGAGAATCTAGAATGAGGGGACACAAGGGGAAACCTTGATGACGGAGATGAGGAGAAATTTCTTCTCTCAGTCTTTGGAATTTACCTACTCAGACAACATTGGTTACCAACTATATCCAACACCCAATTGGACAGGTTTTGGATTGACAAGAGAGTGCAGAGTTAGAGGAGACTCTATATATGCTGCTCCTCAAAGCCTGTGCTCCACAGTGTCTGTTGCTCCTCTGCATATGCTGCTCTCCAGTACCAGTAGCATCTTTGTGCTCCTCAGTATTTGCTGTTCTATAGTTTCTGTACTCCCTCAGAATATGCTGCTCCACAGTTCCAGCTCCTCAGTTCCTGCCCCCGAATATCTGCTGTTGCTTGGTATCTGCAGCACCTTAGTCTCTGTGCTACTCGGTACCTGTATTGATCAGAGTACATAATCCCTGTTAGCTATTGCAACAAGAAACTTTGTTTATGCCAAAAGTATGGGGACTACACTGGAAAAGAATTATTAAAACTGTTGAAGTAAAGGAATGACTATGCAAAGTGCTTACAAATCATTAAATATTTGCCAGCCAGCAGTTACTCCCCATCGCTTTCCATGTACTGCCTTAATGATTGCAGAATGAATTAGAGTCGAAAACATCACATCCAGAATTTAATAGTTAATGAATATCTGTTAAATTGCCAACAATTGGTCTCAGTGTGACCAGGAGAAGACGAAGATACCCATTCTGTTCAGACAACCTCTAAAATTGATTCCTAAGAAAGAAACAAAAACCAAACTGACATGCTGGTTTTAAACAGTGAATATGTTCTGGTACATTCTCTCCATCACTTTCTGCCAAACGACCTCTCTGTCTCGCCTTAAAGAAACACCAAAGAAATTCAGTTCTCAGCACAGACTCTGTACCAATCCTCTACCTACAGAGAGTCTGTACCAAGCCTGTGTTGTCAGAATTGCCCCCATCCAGGCAAGTGGGGAGTATTCCATCACACTCCTGACTTGTGCGTTGTCGATGGTGGACAGGCTTTGGGGTGTCAGGAGATGAGTTACTCGCTGCAGGATTCCTAGCCTCTAACCTGCTCTTGTGGCTCAGGTGCACTGAATTTAAAAAGGGACTGAAATGTAGACAGTCAAGTCTCTGCCCTGTTCTGTCCATTATGTGTTGGAACATAATTATCTGATGAATTGTCTATGTTCTCAATGATATTTGATTTGCAATATTCAGCATGGAAATTGCAAGAAAACAGCTTTGTGGATGCTTCATTGCAGAATTATGTAAAGTTTGAAAGTTGCAGTGTCAATTTGGCAGTCAAATGCAGTCTGAAAGAATTTGGGATTGGGCTGAATGTGCTGAAGTGACTGCAGCACAACATTGACCAGGTTGTGCTCACCAGTAATCTGTTTCCGAAGGAGCTGAGCAGCTTGTGTTCTTGCATAAGGATCTGACACCTTCCAAACGATCTGTGCAAAGATCCGACAGTGAGGGGCAGGCATGAACGTGTGGATTATCATGTTCTCTGCGTTTGCTTGTTGCTCCTTAGAACAATGAAGTGTCATCTCAGCAGTAAAAGGGGTGCAAACAGCTGATTGCCAGAAAAATGGGGAGCAGATGAGGGAATTGTTTTATGAATTATACAAAAATACAGTGTCTAATTTTTAAAATCTACTACACTCAAGATGTGAAAGGATTCATTAGTATTGAGCCTCCTTAAGCTCTGTTCTTAAATTAGAAGAGGAAGCTTTGGCAGCATTGCTTCATTACAAAATCAAAATCAGCAGAATACTTAAACAGAATTCAAAAGAATTGTACCAAAACCTGAAGGGTTACTTCCAAATAGATGTTGTAATAATAAGACACATCTTCTTGAAGGTCTGGATTAAATGCCCAGCTTTGTCTAAATTTGGTGATGACCATTATTGGTACTTGCCTGGAGTTTCTAAATCAGACAGCTGCAGCTTGAACACTCAGAATGTGCAGTGCTCCGACCGGGACTCCAAAGGAGTAGTGCAGGATGTTATATATAAGGGTGCAAAAGTCTGAAAGGGTTAATCTTGAGGAGAGCCTGTAGCACCAGCTGCTGTGGTAATCTTATATGGACTTGGTGGGAGAACAGTTTAGGACTCAAAGCAGTAAGACCTACCATCCAGGTCCAACTCATAGTCTCTGTAACAATCATATCAGTGTAACTCGTAGCGAAGTGCTAATCCTTTCTCCAGGTGGATTCTATAAGGTGCCCAAGAATGTAGAATAACACACAATTGGTTTTTTAGTTGATGTTTTTAAAGAATACAGGTAGTTCTTCTATAATGCGATGGTTGTATTCTTGTGCAACCATGTGTTATAGAAAAACTGCGCTTTAGAAACAGTGCTTAAAGTATTGGCGATGTAAATCGCGTTACAGCCAACACGTTTTAAAAGTTGGCACTTTAGAAACAGTGTCCCCAGTTCGTTAATCGTTTTACAGTGAATTCACATTGATGGAACACACATTTTAGCAGGACGACCTGGAATAATTACAGTTGCAAAACTGGTGAAATGTTGCCCAATGTGTTCCTAAGGTCCTCTTCACAATCCCAGCAGCAACAAGCTATGAATCAAGGGAGAAGCTACCAAGTGATGTCTGATATTCACATCACTTCATGGCTGCAGTTAGAGACAGTGTCAGAATGAAACTGAAATTCTGAGCAGCTTCCTTCATGAGACCCAACAGGCGTTTTAGATAATAATCAATCAATAATGAGTATCCAGGAAATTACTCCTCATATTGTTTTCAATGCCTTTACCAGGCTAATAAAGTCCCATCTTCATCCACTTGCAGGATCTTTATTGCTTGAATGTACTAACAAAGATCACCCCATAATATTTTCACTGTGCATATGCAAATCAACCTCAGTTGCTTAAATGCATATTTAATTTTATGAATTAAGTCCTGTTATCAGTCATGTCCCATATTACATAAATAAATGCACATTTATATAATAACTGAGATGGGAGATTACTCTAATTCTACTAATGCTAGGGTTTTAAATAAAAAGATCTGTCAGTTGAGTTTCTTTAATAAATCCAATTATTAGTTTGTTATTGGCATAAAAGTTTTTCAAGGAAGATGCACTAATAGCATAAACATCTAGTAATATGGAAGTAAATGTTCATCTCTCTAAGTAACTCAAAAAAATACACAAACACACTTACTTCGGAGAAAGAGAAAGGAAATGGGTTTCACTCTACAGAGGTTCACTTATAAAAATACTTGCTAGCCATCAGAGTTATTTTTTTGAAGGCAAAAGCAATAAAGAAAATATCTAAAAGATTCTGAATCCTGGCAGTCTATATTCCAGTCTGTGAAGTCAAGTCACTAATCATGCAGAATTGTCTCTGGCCTCTTGGCAGATACAACTTGCTTAAGAAATATAATGTTGAGAAGCTCTATCAGTCACACTCCCAGAAGAACAAATAGGGGTTTCACCCTGAACTCAACAAGAGGGCTTTATTCAGAAATAGGAGAGATCAGCTGGGCAACCTGTCCACATGGTCATACTGTTCTCAAGTAATTCCAGAGACCAAAGCAGGAGAAATTGAGGACTGCAGATGCTGGAGGTCAGAGTCAAGCGTGTACTCCTGGAAAAACACAGGACTTCAGGTAGCATCCTAGGAGCAAGAGAATCGATGTTTTGGGCATAAGCCCTTCATCAGGAAGGGCTTATGCCCAAAACATCGATTCTCTTGCTCCTAGGATGCTACCCGAAGTCCTGTGTTCATCAGGAAGGGCTTATGAAGGGCTTATGCCAAAACGTTGATTCTCCTGCTCCTAGGATGTTGCCTGACCTGCTGTGCTTTTCCAGCACACACTCTCAACAGAGACCAAAGTAGTCTCCAAACAATCACATTTAAAACAGCTCCAGCAGGAGTCGACGGCAAAACAAATAGTTATCACAGTTAGCACCGTGATTTTTAGAAAGCCTTGTTAAAAGGAGCCATGACCATACAAGAACATTTTTTGAAGAAACCGTCGCTAATATTTCCATAAATATGAAATGAATTCCTTTTTCTCCCACAATCCTTCAAAAACTAAGCCCTGCAAGAAACATTAAATATGAAGCCCCTTTGTTACTGTTAGAAAAGTGTGATTGAACCCTCTGGTGACCCTATAATGATGTAATGGGACTGGAAGTGACTGGGTATAAATACTATAGTGTGGGTTGGAATTAGAGCATTTTGGAATGAACACTGGATGAAGCACCCTGGAAAATGTGACTCTCTGAAAGAGATTGAGAGAGCACATGGACATGCATGCTCAAAGAAGATAGATTAATTATTACCTAATGCAACGATAAGTCAGAGCCTGGCACAAGATTACCACGTATAATAGCATTTATTACAAAGATCTAATAAGCAATATTACTTTGAAGAATAATATTGAAGACAATGCCTGACTTGGCTTTTACTTGAACCACTCTGTCTCAAACTCAAAACTTAATTGTCTGACATAAAATTAGATTCCCCACAGTGTGGAAACAGACCCTTCGGCCCAACAAGTCCACACTGACCCTCTGAAGAGTAACCCACCCAGACCCATTTCCCTCTGACTAACGTACTAACACTATGAGCAATTTAGCATGGTCAATTCACCTGACCTGCACATCTTTGTGATGTAGGAGGGAACCCACACAGCTACAGGGAGAATGTGCAAACTCCACATTGACAGTCGCCCAAGGCTAGAATTGAACCAGGCACCCTGGCGCAGCAGTGCTAATCTCTGAGCCACCATGCCGCCCTCATGACAAACACATGTGACAAAAGACTAACCACACCAAAATGGAAAAATGGAACACCATTGTAACATGTGGACAAAACATAAAGCAGATTTGAAAATTAAGTCGTCACATATACATTTTCGTTTGCCCTTTGAGGTAAACTTCTCAGCACTTAGTAAATTCAAACAAAGTTACATTCTCGACAGCATATTGGAGGTTACATTCTGTTTGTTGTCAACATGAGAGCTTTTTTTAAAGATGAGGCTGTAATAGCAAACTCCATCAAAATAGACTGAATTTGGTGTTTTTCCACAAATACTTGAGATTTACAAACAGCATCTCCTAATGTCTCTCTGTAGTTGACATATACTTTAAAGCATTTAAGTGCTAATGGCAACCTGAGTGTTTCTTTCTCCTTTATTTGGTGTTAATTTGGTTTTTTATACAAGAATCCTGCTATCTTCTGCATGCCTGACCAATCTTCTTGAAACAGACGCACACTCACTCCCAAATCACTGACATCAATTGCTACCTTGAAGTGCTTAGTGAAATTTGATGTAACCAACATTCGTTAATTGATCAAAATGGCTTTCGACTTCTCAAACATTGCCTGGCACTCCCTTGACCATACTCTCTTGACTTCCATTTGGAACGATTCCAGCCTTTTGTTTCCTGTGTGTTGTTAACACAATATATTATTTCCTTCCTTTCTTTCCTCAGTCTACATCTGGTGTCAGACAAAGGACGTTTTTTTCTCAACTATTTTTGTTTTCTGTAAGAAGTTGCTAGGTTCTTGCCAGAGGCTTCGCTTGAAGGATATATCAAACATGGCTGAAGTGAATGCCCTCGCACTGTTATTGTCTGATATTGATGTATTGGAAGATTATAGAATGATAATCAACATGTTTAATTCCGTGAGTGCATCTTCCTTGACCTTCAAGTCTTGGTTTAGTCCTCAAACACAAAGCTTCTAGCAGAAGTAGGTGGGCTACTCATTGCACTGCAAGAGCTTTTCCTGTACATCGATACTTTCAAATGTGAAGCTGATTGCGAAGAGTTGGGGTGGGAGATATGGGATGGTGAACACAGTACAAGAAAAGAGGTCCCCTGGAACGAGCAAAGTAGGATGATGGCAGGGTTGGGGCAGGGACTTGCCAGCAGCTATTAACCAGATACCTGTTGCGTCTTGTGCAGAGATAGAGAGTATAAAAGTGCAAGTGTTTAAATTCCCCAATTCTAACCTCCTCATATTCCTAAATACTGTACTAAGATTGCAACAAAATCAAGTGGATCAGATGTTTGTTCATTACTCTTAGCTGACAATAAAAAACCTCAAATGCATTATATTGTAGGTGGTCTCATTGTCAAGGGTAGTTTCCCTATGTCTGAGTTAAAGGCTTGAGATCCACTTCAGGACTTGATGGCCATGGAGTGCGGTGTCTTTGTAACATAGCTGACTGGGTTAATTATCAGCCTGTGAGCCCAGACAGTCCATCAACGGTAGGGCAGGAAAAAACAGGACCAGCAATGTTTGATGCAGAGCGATCTCCCTCAAGTTATGACCCTCTGGAAAAGGCAAACAATTTTGGATGCTGGAAATCTGAATCAAACAGAGAATGTCTGGAGATACTCAGCAGGTATGGCAGCATCTGTGCAGATAGAGAAAAGCGCAGCTAATGTTTCGAGTCTGGTATGACACTTCTTCAGAATGGAAAAAGAAGAAACATTCTGCATTTGAAATGTTTACTTTGTTTCTCTCTCCACAGATGTTGCCAGATGTACTGAGTTTCTCCAGGATTCTCTATGTTTGTCATTGCCTCTGGTGACAGTCTGGCATTCCAAAAAAATCTAGCAATGAAACAGATGTAAGCACTTTGCCTGCCTCATACATGATCAGGTGTGGGCAGATAAAAATATAGGAGAAAGAACAGGATTAATAAAATGTAGGCAGTAACAAATAAAAACTATTAACAAATAAGCCAATGCCTGATTGCAACAATTTCAGATCATGATCTTTGCCCTTGTTTTGTTCACTTTGTGTTTCTTGGCTTTGGTATTGTTTTCTCTTTTTTTTGAAGTTACGAGTTATTCATAATTCCTTAAATTTTTGTCTTTTCTTTCTTTTTCTCCTTTTCCACTGTTGAAAGAGATTGATAATGTCTGCCTGGAGGCTTCCGATAGAGAGATGAAATGAGAAAACTGAATGGTAATGAGACCAGTAAAGAAATCAAAGATGGGTCTAGCGGAAGTGTGAATTATGAATAACTCGTAACTTCAAAGAAAAGAGAAAAAAATACCAAAGCCAAGAAACACAAAGTGAACAAAACAAGGGCAAAGATCATGATCTGATATTGTTGCACTTAACATTGAGCTTGAAAGGTTGTAATGTAGCCAATCAGTAGAAGAGGTGTAGTTTGTAGAGTAGGGTCATGGTGGAGAATTAAAATGGCAGGCAACTGGGAGTCCATGCAAATTGAATGAAAAATGTTCTGCGGAACAGTCACCGAATGTGAGGTGTGTCTCATTAGGATGAAGAACCTGAGATGCGTACTGTGTTTTGTTTTTCTGATTTATGTTAGAATGGGGAATTGTACATTAATTACAGACTGAATTATGACTTCAGCAATTACTTTAATGCCATACTGTAATTAAATCCTTGTATATCGATTAAAGCATAAACAGCTGCATAATTTATATCTTCGTTTGATTGCGAAGTGCATGTTTCGCACATTCCTGCTCATCTATTAGATTAAAGGCATGCTCATCCCTTATAACAGTTGTGTATGAACAATTCCATGTTGACTTTGTTAACAGATTTGTAAATGGCACTGTGGGCAGATGCTCACACTGCAAAACTATTCCGGATCAGTGTTGTGTCTGATTTTGCATTACTACCACTGTGGACTGTGTTTGTAATGACAACTACTTGCATTTATGTTGCACCTTCAGTGCCACATTCCGAGAAAATTCATGTTATCTAATAAATGTTGACACATAGAATCCTGACAAAATGGAAGCAGGCCGTTCGTCCCATCGAGTCCGCACTAACCCCCTGAAGAGCACCCCACCCAGACCCAGCACCCCTCCTTATCCCTGTAACCCTGCATTTCCTGTGACTAATTCACCCAGCCTTCACATCCCTGGACATTATGGGCAATTTAGCACGGCCAATCCACCTAAACTGCACATCTATGGACTGTGGGAGGAAACTGGAGCACCCGGACAGTAACAGACAGTCGTCTGAGGCTGGAATTGAACCTGGGTCCTTGCCGACCAGTAGGAGACATTAGCATAAGTCAAATAAATAGTTTATGGAGCATTTAATTTAGAAAAGAATGGTTTAGGGACAAAATTCTAATGCCTAGTCAGTGAAGATATGTTATACTCATGATTTCAAACATGGACTGGGTTTCTATGGAAATTTCTGGAACTCTTTTAGTTTGAAAATGGACACTGGAAACATGGCATTTTGTGTGTGTGTGTGTGTGTGCGTGTGTTGGGGAGGTGGGGTTCATCTGATTGTCAGTCTATAGATTCCTGAAAATGCTTCAACAGCATTTGGATAGGACAAAGGAATATTACAGAACAAAAAGGTGGAAAAATTCATATCCTGAAACTATCTGAACTGCCTCCCAAACTTGTACTAAGACAATGATTGTCTCAAACCCTCCAGGTTTGGGTGGATTGGGGCTGGGGGAGGATGATGATGTCTCCAAACACAATGAGCCAGGTGGATAGGACTTGGTATAAATTAAGATATGGTAGCAGCGTTTTGGATGAGCTCAAGGTAGGGAAAGGGTCTAGGTTGGAGGTTCGATTAGTTGAGTCTAGAAGTAACAGGCAATATGTAACTATACCATCCCTATTGGTATAGCATTTAAATGTGTTTTCAAATGGAAGAAGGTTTTATCTGGACAGTCAACTGGGTGCGAACCCTTGCATCATAGGTTTTAATCTGGAAGCAGACCTAATTTGGAAAAAGGATGGAGATTGCCTTACTATCCAATGGACAAAATGGCATATTGCATCAGTCATCATATCAATTCTAAGATAAAGGCTCAAGTCAACAAAAAAAATAAGATAAATAACACATCCCTGACTAAAGATTACACATACATTCCCACACTGGCATTAGTCCTTTTATACATGAATTCAAGTCAATGTCAGACAAAGGGGACTAAAATCTCTGTTTTGAGTAATGTGCTTAGTGGCTGCCACTAACCTAAAATGAAAGCAACAGGTTACAAGACTACAGCAAGGTTTCCACATACAAATGTGTTTCTTTCCATTAAAAAAAAACTGCATGCACTACAATTTTTCAGCTGTAATTTATTGAATTTCCCCAATATCTGTGGTAAACAAAGACAGTGATTCATTAATTAAACTGTGTGTTAGTCATAATCTGTCCCACTTTTGTCAGTCTCTGCACTTGCCTTGTGAGGATCTTCTAACAGTGCAGATCTGTGTTGTTGGCTAGCTGACTCATATTTGCTCATTCACGGGGCGATATTCCTTCTCTGGAGAGTGCTCTTTCCATGCAGAGTGCTGTTACTGCGGTAAGTGCTGTTGCTGTACCTTGGGAAATTGAACAATGACTTAGCAATTTTATGGAAGTGAAAGTTGGCTTCCTGTGGTTCTACCTTCAACATTTTCACTCCCAGCTGTTACTTCTTCTGGCTTCAGTGCTTTGTTACAACTGGAAGAGTTGCTCTGGTACCACAAGATGTTAGTTTTTGGGCTTCATTATTGATCAGACCTTCAGTAGGTCTGTTTCTTCACTCAAGAATTGCCATGCACAAGTCTATGGTGGGATTTCTCAATTTCGTTTTGATCTCTTTGGCAATTTGCACTGCTGCCTCAACCTTCCTGTTTGATGGGGACAGTGTGGAGCTGATGTGTGGGGTTGAACTTTTCAATCATTGATGAAGTGCCCAAATTCTTCACCAGTGAATTGAGGCCCATTGTCACTCATCATTATATATGGAATGCTTGTAATGATAAAAGTGTACATTCAGAGATTCTACAATCTCAGTGATAATCATTGATGTCAACTCGTCTAACTCCCAATAGTCAGAATAGTAGTTTATTGTAACATGATAATCAGTTCCTATGAGAATAAAGATATCTACTCTCAGTTTCATCCATGTCTATCTGAGATGCCATTTATTATAAGTGGTCATTTGGCTTGCTTGGCCTTTTATTCACTACAGACAATGATGTCGTCCTTCATCTCATTGTTCTTATTGCGTCAGTAGTGCACGTCCTTTGCTTTTCTTAGGCTAGACTGAGTAGGCTCAATTTTTAGCATCATCTTTATAGGGAGTGCTGCTTTCAACAGCATGTACATCTGTTTCCTTCCTTGTGTGTCACATTCAGACAATATCTCTGCAAATGGAGTAATATTTTTTGTAGATGCCTTGGAACAGATAGAAGTAGATGGGAAAGATGCTTTGAAGTGTTTTGTCACTTTGTTTCTCCAATATTGGTATGGATTGAAAGACTGATGAAGAAAGACAATAGACTGAATTCTGGAAGTTAGCGAGTAAGACAGCCTTTAGTTTTGTACAAATCTAACTTTTAATTAGCATTTAAATGAAATCTACAGTTTAAATTTGGAAGTTCCTGGTCTTGAGCAGTGTTTTAACAAGGTACCCATTGGAAGAAAAGCAGAGAATTCTGGAGAAACCCAACTTGTCTGGCAGCATTGAGAACCAAGTTAACATTTTAAGTCCAGTGAGATTCTTTAGCAGAGCCACTGAAAGAACAGTTGAGTTTAATTAGTCAAAGAAGCAGCTAACTGGGTGAGATAGACCTCTTGTGTTAGGAGCATTTAAACCAGTATATTAGATTAGATTCTCTATAGTGTGGAAACATGCCCTTTGGCCCAACAAGTGCACACCAGCCCTCTGAAGAGTAACCCACCTCGACCCATTTCCCTCTGACCAATGCACCTAACATTACAGGCAATTCACCTAACCTACACATCTTTGGACTGTGGGAGGAAACCAGAGCACCCGGAGGAAACACACCCAGACATGGAGATAATGGGTAAACTCTACAGACAGTTGCCCAAGGCTGGAATTGAACCTGGGTCCCTGTTGCTGTGAGGCAGTAGTGCTAATCACTAAGCCATCATGCCGCCCTAGACTTAAAGTGACTTAAATAGAGTGCTGGAATTGGGCGATTAATGGAGTGTAGCTTACAACAGAGTGTTGGAGTTGTGTGATTTAGGGAATTCAAACTAAGAGGTACTCCATTGCATTGGCCATGCCTAACTTTTTAAAATTCCCAGAATTGATTCTTAGTTTGCTACAGGAGAAGAAGAAGCTAATTATTTGGTTTTCATCTGGCAAGGTTTATTCTATTCCTAATATTCAACATAGTATAGCAACAGGGAGTAAGATTAACTAATTACGTGAATCATAAGTAAATATGTAGTTGACTAAAATAATGAAGTATTTCATGAGAACACATCAAGGAGGTGGACTTGTGATGTGCCATATGGGAGCTCATGGATAGCAGTTTGATGTAGGACAAATACAGTATGTCCTTGAACTTTCAGCTCAGAATTTGTGAGCCACAACCTGAACTAGAGAAACTATGCTGCATCAGGGAAGGAGGAAATGACCTCCTTGTTCCAGGGGACAGTGGCATCTGTAAGGTTTGTTTCATCTGATTTGGTTAGTGTTCGGGGACAGGAGAATGTGACTGTGAGTGAAGTGGCACCAGAGGGCAGGAACATAGGATCCTCAGTCCTCACAATTGTTGAGCATCTTTGAGGTGCTTTCAGCTTTGAAAGAAAATAAGGGTTCTGATGATGTGGTGTGGGAGGCAATTCAAGCAGAAGGACTAAAAGGGAATGTAATACTCTTAGGAGACAGTGTAGTCAGAGGAAAGAGTGTGAGACCAAATACCTGCTCAGCGCTAGGATTCGGGGCATTAGCAAGAATTGCAGCCAGGAGATAGGACGTGGGCCATACAGGCACAATTTAAACAGGTATGAAACAAAAGAAGATTCTGCACAGTCAATATGATAACTGTGAGCACTGAATTCAGAATCAGAACTTCAATTATACCAGGTCTATACCTATTTAGGTAGGTATGTTCAAGATTTAGATAAATTAAAAGCATTGACAAACTTTGACAAATGGAGTAAAATGCAGAAAAATATGATTTCTTTCCTTTTTGGTAAGAGAAATATTATCTAAAAGATGAGAAATTACAGATCTCTGAAATGTAAAAGGACCTGGATATCCTCATGCCTGAATCCCTCAAGGTTAGTTTGCAGGTACAGCAAGTAATTAGGAATGCTAATTGAATGTTATCAATAATGCATGGGGATATGAATCCAATAATAGCGAGTGATGTTTCAGTTGTACAGGGTTCTGGTGGGGCCACATCCAGAGAACTGTGTAAAGTATTGATCACCTCATTCTGAGGAGAGAGGTAAATGAGTTGGGCATAAGGGTAGGTTGGACAGGTGGAGCTTATATCCACTAGAGATTAAAAGAATAAGATGCAACTTGATTGAAACATATAATATCTTGATAGGTTGAGGCCACGATATGTTGGATGTGGAGAGGATGTTTCCACTAATGGGTGAATCAAGGTGTAGGGGTCACTGTTTAAAAATTAGTGGTCACCCATTTAAAACAGAGATGCAGTGAAATGATTCCTTTCAGAGGGACTTGATGAATTTTTGGAACTCTCTTCCCCAAAAGGTAATGGTTGCAGAGTATTTTTAAGGCAGAAGTGATTAGATTTGTGTTGAGCAAGGAGGGGAAAGATTATCTGGGGTGGGTGGAAATATGGATTTGAGGTTATGATCAGATCAGCCGTGATCTTATTGACTAATGAAGCAGGCTGGAAGGCTTGAATGGCCTCTTTCTGCTCTTGGTCTCTGTGTTTGTATGACTAGGCCTCATTTCTCATTCAACCTCATTTCTCCATCCAGTTCCCCAGCAGCAGGGTGTGGGAAGTTCACGGACATTTTGCCCGGCAAATCAGAATTCCAGACAGGAGTTTAGTTCTTCCTTACAGGATTTTTTTAAACAGTAAAACGGAATGAGGTGATCAATACTTTACACAGTTCTCTGGATGTGGCCCCACCAGAGCCCTGTACAACTGAAACGTCACTCGCTATTAAACAGTCAGTAGACAGGCAGACGGCTGGAAAAACACAGCCAAGCCAGGCAGTATCAGGAGGTGGAGGTGTCAATGTTTTGGACATAATTCTTCTTCAGGTCCTGAAGAAGGGTTACACCTGAAATACTGACTTCTCCACCTCCTGATGCTGCCTGACTTGCTGTGTTTTTCCAGCCTCCTGCTTGTCTACCTTGGATTCCAGCATCTGCAGTTGTTTTGGCTCTAACCTTTTTTTCTAACAGTAGCTGGCTGACTTGCAGTTCTGAAAATCTGGCCAATTTTGACACTATGCTTCAAGTAATGCATTTAAAGGCTGGCACAAACAAAGCTGAAAGCAGTTTACAGAAGAGATGGAGATTGCATGAATATGGAGAGCCAGCTAGCACACAAAGTACACGTGTAATTCTCCAAACTAATCTCCCCTGTCTAACAAGCTGTTGGGTAAGTTGATGATTGGAGAACAGAGATGTTCTGTCTTCATTTCTCATCTCACACCCAGGGATAATGCATACAAGAATGGCATTTTTTCATCTACAAATCTTGATTTCAAAATCATCTGAGGTATGTGAGAAGCTGGTTTCAATGACAGCAACTAAATATTGCAATGTGTTTCAACAGCTGTGACCTCAGCTTCTATCCTGACCCCATGTTCTGATTTCTTGTCTTTCTTGAGGTCTTGGTATGTTGACACTTCAGAGTTTGGTAATGCTATTTTATAAATGTGAACACAAAAATAATTTTGATTTGGGAAAATATTGTCTTTTTTATAAGTTCACACTTCAATGAGATAGAGTAACAGAGTCATACAGCACGGAAACAGACCCTTCGGTCCAACCAGTCCATGCCGAACATAATCCCGACCTAAACTAGTCTCACTTGCCTCTGCTGGCCCATGTCCCTCCAAACATTTCTTGTTCATGTACTTATCTAATGTCTTCTAAATGATGTGACTGTACCCACATCCACCACTTCCTCTGGAGATTCATTCCGCACACAAACTACTCTCTGTGTCATACAAATTGCCCCATATGTCTTTTTAAAATCTTCCTCCTCTCACCTTAAAAATATGCCCCCAGTCTTGAAATCCCCCATCCTAGGGAAAAGACACCTGCCATTCACCTTATCTACATCCCTCATGATTTTATAAACCTCTATAAGGTCACCTTTCAATCTCCTTCTCTCCAGTGAAAAAGTCCCAGCCTATCCAGCCTCTCCTCATATATCAAACCCTCCATTCCTGGCAACACCCTGCGAAATCTCTTCTGAACCCTTTCCAGCAGGGCAAACAGGATTGCACACACTACTCTAGAGGTTGTGGAGGTGCCGGCGTTGAATTGGGGTGGACAAAGTTAAAAATCACAAAAAAGGTTTGCCTCACAGCGCCTGAGACCCGGGTTCAATTCCCGCCTCAGGCGACTGACTGTGTGGAGTTTGCACGTTCTCCCCGTGTCTGCGTGGGTTTCCTCCGGGTACTCCGGTTTCCTCCCACAGTACAAAGATGTGCAGGTCAGGTGAATTGGCCATGCTAAATTGCCTGTAGTGTTAGGTAAGGGGTAAATGTAGGGGCATGGGTGAGTTGCGCTTCGGCGGGTCGGTGTGGACTTGTTGGGCCGAAGGGCCTGTTTCCACGCTGTAATGTAATCTAATCTAATCCAATAGATTTATTTGAAAGCTTGTACTTTCAATAAACCCGTTGGACTATAACCTGATTGTTAACTTATTCTAGAAGAGGCCTTACCAACATCTTGTACATCTTCAGCATGAGTTCCAACTCCCATACACAAAAATCTGAGCAATGACGGCAAGCATGCTAAATGCTTTCTTAAACACCGTGTCTACATGTGACGTATTAATTAATTACAATATCAAAATGTCTGTCTCCAAAATGGAGCTAAACACACAATATTTGGATCACTACCCGTCCCATGTATGGTTTTGACAGTAGCAGCCATATTCAATATTTAAGTGCAGAATCTGGATGCGGTGCTGAGGGAATGGTGCAGATTTCTAAGGCACTAGAACCAGTTTTGGGCCAAGGATGTGATGTTTCTTGAGACAGTATTTGAAACTGAACAAATTCACTGCAGAAAATTAATCAAGGTTCCTCAGGCAACACCTTCCAAACTCAAGACCGTTTCCATCTAGAAGGACAAGGGCAGCAGATACATGGGAACACCACCCCCTGTAAGTTCTTTCCGAGCAAAACACCACCCTGACTTGGAAACATATGGTCGTTTCTTCACTGTTGCTGGGTCAAAACTCACCATCACCTTCTCAAGGCCATCTAGGGACAGGCAATAAATGCTAACCCAGCCAGCAATGACTACATTGCTGAAACAAAATTGATGGAAGTGAAAGAAATATTTTCACTATTATAGTAAATTGATTAAGATGAAGCTTTGAAGCATTACAAGGCAAATTACAGGAAACACAGACACAGGCACAGACTATATGTAATCATTTTATTGCATTAAATGTGGAACTCTGCATCTGTTTGATCTGACACTGAGAATATTGGTCGCTATTATTGTCACAACATCATATTTGTACATGACTACCCTCACCTGCAACTCGCAAACTTTATTTACCTTACTCTGTACATTCAAGTACTGTTTAGATCCCATTGTGTTCCCTTTAATTCTGAATTGTCGGTTATGAGAGGACTTATAGAAGATGATGAAATCACTTACAGCTTGGACAGACTCAAAGTGATAAAGAATTATATTCTGACCAGACCTAAAATACTGGTGTAAATCAATAGAGGGGTGTGCTGTCGGAGTACATGAAGCTGAGTGGGTGCCTTTGCTTGGAATGAAAATAATGGCTTTGGTCCAGTCACATAAACTTCACACTAATTTCTGCGAAATTGCATCCTCTGATATAATTCTCTTTGTAGGTAGCCTTTGATCGCAAATGTTCAATGCTCCCCACAAATGATGTGAAAATTACCACAAATCAATGCTGTATACACAGTTGCGCTTCTCAGTGTCACAAATGCAAACATGTTAGAGTTGCATTCACATCAGAGCTGCTTAACAGTTTCACAATCGGTTGTGTCCATTTATGTACAGATTATACTCCGATTCTTAAAACAAGGGGATACATTTGAAAGCATAGAAACTGCTGACTAGTTATTCCCAAATCTCTGATTAAAGAGCAAATGTCCTCTGACATAGCATTTGTCCTGTTCAGCTGCCTCCATTTCTGCTGAGCTGTGAGCTGCGATCAGGAATCAATTAAAAGAGGAAAACAAAGTAACAATAACCATGCTTGGTACGTGGTGATTCTGCTGAGAATTATTTGCTGGGCAGGGGCATAATCAGCCACATTAAGCATATCGACTGGGAAGGTACTTATTTGAATGGAATTCAGTGCTGAGTTAGCTAATCCCCACTAGAGTAGAGGAAGTCAGATAACAATCAGTCTACATTACTGAATAAATAGGTAAACAATTGGGTTCCATGTTTAACTTGCCACCAGACAGCAAACCCTGCTGTGATTACATAGTTGAGTTCCTAGACTGAGTTATGATAACATCTACACTTGTACAGCTAGGCATACAACGTAAAGATAGGCAACCGGGGCGGGGGGGGGGTCAGATTGGTGTAGAAAAAACTACCAACACCCATTATCCAGAATGTGGAAATGAGCTGCTTGGAGGACTATTACAGACATGAACTGTAAATTGGAATGTACTATAGTACTGGGCTATACATGGGGCTGTA